>NC_085137.1:237499583-237857917 GCF_035046485.1 Aedes albopictus
CGCATTGAGCAACAACACCGATTCAACATCAGCTATCCATCCATCGTCGATACAACACATAGTTTATACATAGGTCCTAATGATTCTGCAGAATAGAAAGCCAAACTGACTCGGAAGCCCCACCGTGAACACTCCTTTTTCACATACCGTGATTTTGGGTGAAATTGATCAGTGGGGTGAAATTGATCGACGTGAGCACAAATTTTATTTGTCAAAAATAAGGCTTTGAACTTAGAACAATTTGTAGAAAATGACTATCATCTGGCTCAAGGGTTATTGAATGATGAGTTTAGGTGTTTTACAGCTAACTAGTCACATAGGGGGATTAGGGGCATAATGGACACCCGGGGCGAAATGGACACCCCTGTTTTTACCGAAAACGTTGACTTTTATGTTAAACTTTTAATGCATAAGTGTAAAAGAACAAGTCATGGTTTTATTTTTCGAAAGTACCATTTATATTCATCCAAAATAACCAAAATATCATCGAAATTGAAATATGTTCTCCATATGGTGAAATTCTTATAATTTCGAAGCATCAGAAAATAAAGTGTTACAAGTGTTTGTGTGTGTCCACCATAAAAACTAGTGAATTGTTACCATATCTTCATGTATACGGATGTTTAGCTATGGATAAAGTATTATATTTTTGATCGGAATTTACTTAAAATAGCAAATTTAAAGTTGTAGTTGATTCGGGGCGAAATGAACACTGGCAATTACGAATGGATGTTCCCGCATTGCATACTGTTAGGCGTTTTAGAGAGTTCGTAAAAAATCAATCCGATGATTTTAGCCTAAAGATTATTAAATAAACTTCGATGTTATGTAAACTCGTCTAAGATGGAGTATTATATCTGTGGTATTGATCTCCGTAGATAAATTACTTAACTGGTCGATGTAACCAAAGATTTAGCATAAAATATGCAGAGGTGTCCATTATGCCCCGATGGGTGTTCATTTCACCCCGTACCTTTCCTGCCAGCCCAGAAAAACACACGGTTTACAATTCATTATTTCTTCACAATAATGACATTCTACCTACAGTAAATGATTGAAAGACGTAGAAAACAAGTTAAAGTTGTAAGTCAACTGATAATATGTTAAGTTTTTCTCTGCTATACAGGCCTAACTTACTCATTTGCTTAGGGTGTCCATTATGCCCCTAATCCCCCTCACGGTGCTCCATTTACCGTTATTATAAAATAAAATATACCATCAAAACCTGAAACGCCATTCTCTTTATTTATCTATCCTACACCTCTGGGCAAATTTTTAAAATCATCGTTGGACGAAATTTTGAGTTACGCCCTTTTTAAGGGCCTAACCTCTAAAAAATCGTGTTTTTATAGAATAACACCACATTTCACAACAGAATCATGAATTAATGGCATCAATAACAAAAATTATCATGAATAATATTGAATTTTGATATTATGCATCCTTATAGGGGGATTAGGGGCATAATGGACACCCTAAGCAAATGAGTGCGTTAGACCGGTATAACGAAGAAAAACTTAACATATTATCAGTTGACTTACAACTTTAACCTGTTTCCTCCGTATTTCAATCATTTACAGCAGGTGGAATGTCTTTATTGTGAAGAAATAACGAATTTTAAATCGTGTGTTTTTTAGGGCTGGCAGGAAAGGTACGGGGCGAAATGAACACCCATCGGGGCATAATGGACACTCCTGCATATTTGATGCTAATTCTTTGGTTACATCGATCAGTTAAGTAATCTGCCTACGGAGATCAATGCCACAGATGTAATACTCCATCTTAGACGAGTTTACATAACATCAAAGTTAATTAAGTAAACTTTAGGCTAAAATAATCGGCTTGATTTTTTCCAAACTATCTAAAACGCCTAACAGTATGCAATGTACGTACATCCATTTGTAATTGCCGGTGTTCATTTCACCCCGAACCGACTACAACATTAAAATTGCTATTTTAAGTAAATTCTGATCAAAAATAAAATACTTCATCCATTGCTAAATCTCCGTATACATGTAGATAAGGTAACAATTCATTTGCTTTTATGGTGGACACACTCCAACACTCGTAATATCTTATTTGCTGCTGCTTCGAAATTATAAGAATTTCATCATATGAAGAACATATTTCAATTTCAGTGATATTTTGGTTATTTTGGAGCAATATATATGGTACTTTTGAAAAATAGAACCATGACTTGTTCCTTTACACTTATGCATTAAAAGTTTTACATAAAAGTCAACGGTTTCGACAAAAACAGGGGTGTCCATCTCGCCCCGGGTGTCCATTATGCCCCTAATCCCCCTAAATATCGGTGGAGTGCATTTTCTATCAAAATTGATCATTACGCCAATATACGGTAGGTATTCTTAGGGCCTGTAGAAAACAAACATTTCATCGGTGTAATAATTCAATTAAAAGTATATTGTATTGTGATTTCATATGTCTATAGATGTTCATATTACTCTCAGTCAAGGCGATAGTATTCACATGCATACAGCACCAACATTTCAATAAAGGTTTGGTTTCAGCAAGAAGTTTTGCCTTTTTGAAATGTTAGCACCGATAAGAGCGTACACTCTCTATACAGCAAATTTGCTTTAAAAACAATAGTAAAAAATATGGGCAACCACAAATTAAACAAAAAGAAATATGTCTGTGTGCCAAATATCTTAAGTTATGAGAATAGATAACCAAAATATGGAAAGGCCAAAAGACAAAAAGTCGGAACAGGCAACAAATAATCAAGCATAAATTGCAGCTTTGAAAAAAGGTGTTGTTTTGGAAAGTTGTTACACCCTTTTGAAATACTGAGGCTGATAAGACAAAACGTAGAAATGAAAAAAAATCGAAAGACAATATTGCGCGTTTAACCATGGATTATCCTGCAAAAATGTTCAAAATCGCTCATAGATCATCGCCAGTACATTATATCGTGTTCGTGTCTTCTACGATAAGTGCGGAAAATAGCTAAGGATTGACCGCGCAGAAGACACCGAAAGGGGCTGTTCATAAACCACGTGGTCATGATGGGGGGGGGGGGGGGCAATGACCGTTTTGTATGGACAAATAAAAAAATTGTATTGACTAATGACCACGCGGGGGGGGGGGGGGTTGAAAAGTCCCAAAAAATGACCACGTGGTTTATGGACAGCCCCAAACAGTTAAATGCAACCGCGCATATCTACTTACATTTTTTACAAAACTTTGCGCGATAATTTTTCTTGCAATGTAGGTCTCTAAAAGTAAAATTAGTAGGAACAAAAGGTCTTACCTACATATTGAAAAAAAAAGAGATAATTGTGCAGCATATTATGTTCGATTATTTGAAGCCTGTTTCGACTTTTAATCTTTTAGCCTTGTAATGCTTTTGGTTTTCTATTCTTATAACTTAAGATATTTGGCACACAGACATATTCCTTTTTGTTTAATTTATGGTTGCCCATACTTGACTATTGTTTTCAAAGCAGATTTGCTGTATAGAGAGTGTACGCTCTCTAGACCAACATGTGAAAAGGGCGGAGCAACCGTTGAACGCCTCAACTTATTCCGTCTTTCCTAGGCGTGTTTCAATTAATTCATGCAAATTTATCCTGTTATCAGATAGAGGGGAGACTGCTCTACCTGTTACTGGTTAGAGTTTACGTGAATAATGGGAAATATGCTCAGGAGGATCTGAAGAAGCAGAAATTTGCAATGGATGTTACTCACTTTTCAAATGTTAGTATAATCTAGATTGAGTTTAACCCTCGAGCAGTCGCGTCTTCGACTACCTACAACGGCACTACGTTCACACAGTGTATCACAAGCGTGCATTTTTCATGGTGCGTGTACTCAGTACACGACGCGACCGCTCCCGGATTAAATAAGGTCGAAAGTAACATGAGCGAGTTCTCTTTATCGACTCTCTCTTCTTAAAATTAAAGTGACAAGATGCAAGTATGGTTGCACTTTTTGGTCATAAATCGCTAGATAACGATACAATCTAGCGTCTAAGTGTGATAAAAATCGATTGAATTTGCATCTTGTCACTTTAATTTGCAGAAGAGAGAGTCAATGAAGAGAAATCGATCATGTTAATTTCGCCCTTATTAAAACTCAATCGGTGATAACATTTCAAAAAGGCGATACTGCTTGCCGAAACGAAACCTTTATCTCTCCGACGCAATGTACAACTACTTCTGGACGGGGAAATGCAATTCTTTTCGATAGTGGTTGTTGGTGTCCTGGGAAAGATGAGATACAATCTACTAATATGGGAGAAAATATTGTGTTGAAGATCAGTTACGTCCTTTTGAAATGTTGGAGCTGGAAGCATGTGAATACTATCGCCTTGACTGAAAATAATATGAACATCTATAGACATATGGAATCACAATACAATATACTTTTAATTGAACTGTTACACCGATGAAATGTTTGTTTTCTACAGGCCCTAAGAATACCTACCGTATATTGGCGTAATGAACAATGTTGATAGAAAATGCACTCCACCGATATTTATAAGGATGCATAATACCAAAATTCAATATTATTCATGATAATTTTTGTTATTGATGCCTTTAATTCATGATTCTGTTATGAAATGTGGTGTTATTCTATAGAAAACGCGATTTTTTTAGAGGTTAGGCCCTTAAAAAGGGCGTAACTCAAAATTTCGCCCAACGATGATTTTAAAAATTTGCCCAGAGGTGTAGAATAGATAAATAAAGAGAATGGCGTTTCAGGTTTTGATGGTATATTTTATTTTATAATAACGGTAAATGGAGCACCGTGCCCTATTTCTGTATTATCTATATATATAAAAGTCAATGTATGTATGTTTGTATGTTTGTATGTTTATTTGTTTGTATGTATGTATGTATGTTCCAGCATAACTCTGGAATGCCTCATCCAATTTCAACCAAATTTGGTATACACATTTGTTAGATTAAGGGGGTGGTTATAAGGGTATTGGAATTCAAGATGGCGGCTCGGGTTCCAAGATGGCGGCCAAAACGTCAGAAAGCATGCTATTTAAGGGTAAATCTTTTACGGATACTATGCATTGTGGGTATCTATCGATTGGAGTTGATGAGAAGAAGTCAAAAATTTATATTCGACGCCATTTTGGGATCCAAGATGGTGGACCATAATCTAAGATGGCGGACTATAATCCAAGATGGTGAACTATAAATCCAAGATGGCGGCCATGGAATGGTGGTTTGAGCTATGATACCATGCAAGATGGGTATCTATCGATCGGGCTTGATGAGTAGAAGTCAAAAATCAATACCCGACGCCATTTTGGAATCCAAGATGGCGGACTATAAATCCAAGATGGCGGCCATGAAATGGTGGATTGAGCTATGGTACCATGCAATATGGATATCTATCGATCGGGCTTGATGAGTAGAAGTCAAAAATCAATACCCGACGCCATATTGGAATCCAAGATGGCGGACTATAAATCCAAGATGGCGGCCATGGAATGGTGGATTGAGCTATGGTACCATGCAATATGGGTATCTATCGATCGGGCTTGATGAGTAGAAGTAAAAAATCAATATACGACGCCATTTTGGAATCTAGGATGGCGGACTATAAATCCAAGATGGCGGCCATGGAATGGTGGATTGAGCTATGGTACCATGCAATATGGGTATCTATCGATCGGGCTTGATGAGTAGAAGTCAAAAATCAATATACGACGCCATTTTGGAATCCAAGATGGCGGACTATAAATCCAAGATGGCGGCCATGGAATGGTGAATTGAGCTATGATACTATGCAATATGGGTATCTATCGATCGGACTTGATGAGTAGAAGTCAAAAATCAATATCCGATGCCATTTTGGAATCCAAGATGGCGGACTATAAATCCAAGATGGCGGCCATGAAATGGTGGATTGAGCTATGGTACCATGCAATATGGATATCTATCGATCGGGCTTGATGAGTAGAAGTAAAAAATCAATACCCGACGCCATTTTGGAATCTAAGATGGCGGACTATAAATCCAAGATGGCGGCCATGGAATGGTGGATTGAGCTATGGTACCATGCAATATGGGTATCTATCGATCGGGCTTCATGAGTAGAAGTCAAAAATCAATATACGACGCCATTTTGGAATCCAAGATGGCCGACTATAAATCCAAGATGGCGGCCATGAAATGGTGGTTTGAGCTATGATACCATGCAATATGGGTATCTATCGATCGGGCTTGATGAGTAGAAGTCAAAAATCAATATCCGACGCCATTTAAGAATCTAAGATGGCGGACTATAAATCCAAGATGGCGGCCATGGAATGGTGGTTTGAGCTATGATACCATGCAAGATGGGTATCTATCGATCGGGCTTGATGAGTAGAAGTCAAAAATAAATATACGACGCCATTTTGGAATTCAAGATGGCGGACTATAAATCCAAGATGGCGGCTATGGAATGGTGGTTTGAGCTATGATACCATGCAATATAGGTATCTATCGATCGGGCTTGATGAGTAGAAGTCAAAAATCAATATCCGTCGCCATTTTGGAATCCAAGATGGCGGACTATAAATCCAAGATGGCGGCCATGGAATGGTGGATTGAGCTATGGTACCATGCAATATGAGTATCTACCGATCGGGCTTGATGAGTAGAAGTCAAAAATCAATATACGACGCCATTTTAGAATCCAAGATGGCGGACTATAAATCCAAGATGGCGGCCATGGAATGGTGGATTGAGCTATAGTACCATGCAATATGGGTATCTACCGATCGGGCTTGATGAGTAGAAGTCAAAAATAAATATCCGATGCCGTTTTGGAATCCAAGATGGCGGACTATAAATCCAAGATGGCGGCCATGAAATGGTGGATTGAGCTATGGTATCATGCAATATGGATATCTATCGATCGGGCTTAATGCATAGAAGTCAAAAATCAATATCCGACGCCATTTTGGAATCCAAGATGGCGGACTATAAATCGAAGATGGCGGCCATGGAATGGTAGTTTGAGCTATGATACCATGAAATATGGGTATCTATCGATCGGGCTTAATGCATAGAAGTCAAAAATCAATATCCGACGCCATTTTAGAATCCAAGATGGCGGACTATAAATCCAAAATGTTGGCCATGAAATGGTGGATTGAGCTATGATACCATGCAATATGGATATCTATCGATCGGGCTTGATGAGTAGAAGTCAAAAATCAATATCCGACGCCATTTTAGAATCCAAGATGGCGGACTATAAATCCAAGATGGCGGCAATGGAATGGTGAATTGAGCTATGATACTATGCAATATGGGTATCTATCGATCGGACTTGATGAGTAGACGTCAAAAATCAATATCCGATGCCATTTTGGAATCCAAGATGGCGGACTATAAATCCAAGATGGCGGCCATGAAATGGTGGATTGAGCTATGGTACCATGCATTATGGATATCTATCGATCGGGCTTGATGAGTAGAAGTCAAAAATCAATACCCGACGCCATTTTAGAATCCAAGATGGCGGACTATAAATCCAAGATGGCGGCCATGGAATAGTGGATTGAGCTATGGTACCATGCAATATGGGTATCTATTGATCGGGCTTGATGAGTAGAAGTCAAAAATCAATATACGACGCCATTTTGGAATCCAAGATGGCGGACTATAAATCCAAGATGGCGGCCATGAAATGGTGGTTTGAGCTATGATACCATGCAATATGGGTATCTATCGATCGGGCTTGATGAGTAGAAGTCAAAAATCAATATCAAAAATCAATGACGCCATTTAAGAATCCAAGATGGCGGACTATAAATACAAGATGGCGGCCATGGAATGGTGGTTTGAGTTATGATACCATGCAAGATGGGTATCTTTCGATCGGGCTTGATGAGTAGAAGTCAAAAATAAATATACGACGCCATTTTGGAATTCAAGATGGCGGACTATAAATCCAAGATGGCGGCCATGGAATGGTGAATTGAGGTATGGTACCATGCAATATGGGTATCTACCGATCGGGCTTGATGAGTAGAAGTCAAAAATCAATATCCGTCGCCATTTTGGAATCCAAGATGGCGGACTATAAATCCAAGATGGCGGCCATGGAATGGTGGTTTGAGTTATGATACCATGCAAGATGGGTATCTATCGATCGGGCTTGATGAATAATAGAAGTCAAAAATCAATACCCGACGCCATTTTGGAGTCCAAGATGGCTGACTATAAATCCAAGATGGCGGCCATGGAATGGTGGATTGAGCTATGGTACCATGCAATATGGGTATCTACCGATCGGGCTTGATGAGTAGAAGTCAAAAATAAATATCCGATGCCGTTTTGGAATCTAAGATGGCGGACTATAAATCCAAGATGGCGGCCATGAAATGGTGGATTGAGCTATGGTACCATGCAATATGGATATCTATCGTTCGGGCTTAATGCATAGAAGTCAAAAATCAATATCCGACGCCATTTTAGAATCCAAGATGGCGGACTATAAATCCAAAATGGTGGCCATGAAATGGTGGATTGAGCTATGGTACCATGCAATATGGATATCTATCGATCGGGCTTGATGAGTAGAAGCAAAGATGGTAAGAAGGAAAAAGATGAACGACTCCCGCTCCAAACAGGCGACACGAATAGCGCCGCTCTGGTGAGCCAAAGTTCAACTAATACACTCTTAATGAATTTTCGGAAAAATCTCAAAACAAGCACACAGGCAAATTCACGCTAAACTTTTTTCACACAATTCACACAGTCACGCACAAGGTAATTGCGCATTGTAATCGTCAAAGGATTTTTAATTTAATCAATCGATTCAATGATCGGTGAACCCATTTTTAGCTTGATTTGAATGTTCCAATGTTCGACATCACGAATATGTTTGCACAAACAACTCAACTTCAATTCATATGTAATGTGATTACTTTTTGTGTAAATCAAGATGTTAGATTACGTAAGAATTGCAGACATAAGCGCCAACTTGTGACGTAGTTGAGGGGTTGGTCAAGGCCTCTCAAAACAAATGAAATTTGGAAATTATCGACGCAGTTCATTTAATCAGGCATATTCACGTGGAAATTAGTGCATTTGGCTGAAAAAAAAAATAATTTCTAGATTGAGTTTAAATAAGGGCGAAAGTAACATGAGAGAGTTCTCGTAATCGACTCTCTCTTATGCAAATTAAAGTGACAAGATGCAAATTCAATTGAACTTTTTTACACTTAGACGCTAGATTGCATCGCAACCTAGCGATTTATGACCGAAAAGTGCAATCATACTTGGATCTTGTCACATTAATTTGAAGAAGAGAGAGTCGATGAAGAGAACTCTCTCATGTTACTTTCGCCCTTATTTAAACTCAATCTAGATTTGATTCAATCTTGGAGAGCTTTGCCCCCCCAACTACGTCACAAGTTGGCGCTTATGATTGCAGATGTCGAGGCTTTCAGATGCCTAGCACTGTAGTTTATCTTCGTGGCTGGATTCTCTTCAAAATATCTTGGAAAAAATTGAGATACATGTGATGATTCTAATGTCGATCCAAAAATCATGAAAAATTACATATTATTCAAAATCGTGCCATATAGTTTCGGTATATTAAAATAATATTTTTTAAATCCAAATATTTACAAAAAAAGTTTAATCAGATTTACTCGACGCAATTTTGTGGTACACGGTTTTAGTGTGTTTTGATTGCGTCAAAATTGTACACGCTAACTTGAATCTAGCCATAAAGGATGTTTTTTGCGCTTCTCGCTCAACAGATGGCGGTAGTGTAGCATGCATAGTGTGTCTCCGGCGGAGTGTATGGGAAAATATAGAGTCGGTCATCTTTTTCCTTCTAACCATCTTTGGTAGAAGTCAAAAATCAATATCCGACGCCATTTTAGAATCCAAGATGGCTGACTATAAATCCAAGATGGCGGCCATGGAATGGTGAATTGAGCTATGATACTATGCAATATGGGTATCTATCGATCGGACTTGATGAGTAGAAGTCAAAAATCAATATCCGATGCCATTTTAGAGTCCAAGATGACGGACTATAAATCCAAGATGGCGGCCATGGAATGGTGGATTAAGCTATGATACCATGCAATATGGGTATCTATCGATCGAGCTAGATGAGTAGAAGTAAAAAAAAACAATATCTGATGGCATTTTGGGATCCAAGATGGCGGACTATAAATCGAAGATGGCGGCCATGCAATGCTGGTTTGAGCTATGATACCATGCAATATGAATACCTATCGACCGGGCTTGATGAGTTGAAGTCAAACTTAGATACTAGACGACATTTTTGAATCCAAGATGGCGGATTATAATCCAAGATGGCGGATAATAATCTAAGATGGCGGCCATGGAATGGAGGATTGAGCTATGATACCATGCAATATGGATATCTATCGATCGGGCTTGATGAGTAGAAGTCAAAAATCGATATTTGCCGGCATTTTTAAATCCAAGATGGCGGACTATAAATCCAAGATGGCGGACTATAAATCCAATATGGTGGACTGTAAATCCAAGATGGCGGCCATGGAATGATAATTTGAACTTTAATATCATGCAATATGGGTATTCATCGATCGGGCTTGATAAGTAGAAGTCAAAATCGATATTTACGCCATTTTGAAATCCAAGATGGCGGACTGTAAATCTAAGATGGCGGTCATGAGCTATGATACCATGCAATATGGATATCTATTGATCGGGTTTGATGAGTAGAAATCAAAAATCGATATTTGACAACATTTTTGAATCCAAGATGGTGGACCATAATCCAAGATGGAGGCCATGGAATGGTGATTTAAGCAATGTTACCATGCAATATGGGTATCTTAAATCAATATCGAGCGTCATTCGGCGTCCGATGCGCCGTGTTTGCGTCGATTAACTTTTAGGCGAACAGCATATCCAAGCATTTGCCCGGTAGAATGCGAACAGAGGTGTTATCCATTTTTAAAGTCCGACGAGCGTCAGCGAGTCGGACAGCAAGCGTTTACATGTTGTAACGCAAATATATTTCTACAGATTAAGAAATTGATAGGTCACAGAGCACGCAACGAAAACTTATCTGAAACGTCCATGTTTTCGTAACATTTGTCTATGGAACCTGAGATGTATAAAAACCTAACACTTTTTCAAAGTGCCGTTGAAAAATGGTGAGAGCACATGATTTAGCTTTAATTTATTTTGAACTGTTTGTTGTCAGAGCAAAACATGAAGAATCATGAGCTATGAAACTAATAAATTTAGCAAATACCATGTGGCCATGTTGGCGGAACGAAAATAAAATTCAAGTTATGGTATTGAACTTGATCTTTCTCTCTTCAGCTTAGTGTTTTTATTTTAAACACAGCTACTGTTTTTAATTGAATGGCTTTTTTGATTTTCATTCTATAAATTTGCATGTTATGCGGTCAATACAATGCCAAACTATGCCGTACAAACGTATCATTTGATTTATAGTTTAGTAAACTAACTATGCTTCGGAACTCTAGCTTTTTGACAGTATTTTCATATGGCTTTTATGTCACCTGGAATCTCTTCATCTTCAGCATGGTCTTCGGTTATAACGGACTTCGCATTTGCTTCAATCTTCCTTAATAAACAAACCCGAGCAAAGCCGGGTCATTCAGCTAGTATTTAATATTTTCTGAAACGGCGTGTTTGACGAATTTCAAAGGCGCTTTCAAACTTTTGTTACCGTAGCTGTATCGCACATGGAATAAATAATCGAATGAATGTTTATAGCTGCCAAGTGTGCGCTTAACCCGGTTTCGCCGTCAAAAGTTCTATAAATATTGATATTTATGCATAAAATTGTACTTTTCCTAAAGTAATGACGTGTTTAATATGAAATTTGCATACTTTTAGGCGTATTCTTTAGATTTATTAAACTTTAAACTTAAATAATTAAGAATTTACTAAACCTTTACAAGTTTTACAAAGCTTCTCGCATTCTGGAATGGTTAATTCAGATGGAAACATAATTTTGAGTGCTAACAAAGACATTTCACTGACTTATCGATTTCACCCCGAAACTAAAATTTCTGATTTTTTATTTTAAATGATATTCATTGCAATAAAATGATTAGCAGTAAAAGTTTCAACCTCGTTGACTGATGAAACCCGTGGTCGTACTAGTTTTAACGCATTGGGTTTGACCATATCGATAACTATTCCAAAATTAGAAGCAAAAACTGTGAAAAGTGATCAATTTCACCCGAAATCACGGTACCCACACGCAACCTGAGATTGGCAGATTCTAATACAATTGGGTATGAAACATATACAAATATTGTATTAGGGCCTTGCAAATACAAAAATTGGTAGGTGGCAGTATACCAAAAATTGTATTGGCTTCCTAGAACCTGGAAAAGGAAATTTCGCATGTGTGCGTGTGCTCTGTCGCACTGGTTTCTCATTATTTGTTCTATTTTTAGACTGATCATGGCAGCAGCGGCGGCATCAAATACCAATACATGTTTAAAAAGAAATACGGGCGGCGGCGAGAATCGAACCGAGACACTATCATGGTGATACACGATATCCTGCGCTCTAACCAGCACGGCTATAACTGCACATGAATAGTCAAGAGGCTGAAAGCCATCATCATCAACACAAACGTGGCTTGGTGATGGAAGTGATACAGCCGCCACACTGCACAATGGGTCCAGAGCCGTATTTGCGAAAACAAAACTGTTTAAGCTTCAGCTTTAAGTTACAGTAGACGTTCGATAAGTGCAACATGTTTACGTTTCAGTTACCGAATGAAATTCGCTAACTGCAACGACTGACAGCCGTCAAACAGTTGTCAATTGCTGTTGGACGCAGCCAAAATGCACGTAAAAACATCGTAATGCAGCTGTAGTGCATCCGAAAAACATCGCAATTCTGTTGACGTTTTGTTTTTGACAGATAGCGGTGCGATAACTGCAAAATTGTTGCACTTAGCGGACTTGCAGTTAAAAAGCATTGCAGTTAAACCGTTTGCACAGAGCGAACGTCTACTGTATTAGACACATATTGTGTTTTAGAAAGTTTATTTTCAATTGTTGACCCTATTCCCAATTATTGTTATGTTAGGGTGGTTCGTCTGGTTAAACTGATTCAAAAATCTGCTTTCTAATAATTTTATTTGCGATGCCATGATGGATGGTGATGGATCGTTTAATTACAAATTCCACCAATAAACGGCAAATTTTGAATTTCATATATCTCAGGACTCTCGCCACTTAGAAAGTTGGTGTCTTCGACAACGTTGTTAAGTGAGTCAAGGGCTTAATGGTTAATGGTCCACTAGGTCCACTAGGCGGCGCTAGTTACACATTTGCAAAATCATTCAAATGATTGATATTTTTTCGTGAAGTAATCAACAAGCTGTAAGTTTGTTTTCTTTGAACGTGTCTAAGTCAAGTCAAAGGTTTTTCAAAGAGCTATGTATTGGTCATAATTGTGCAATGTCGCATTTCATTCGGTTCACTTGATCCAGAGATATAGCAATTAAACGAAGAAGATTCAAATATGAACTACTTTATTAGAGTTGCTCCAATTTTATGTGAAGTTATCCAATCGAGCCCAAATTTGTACCGTTTATAGCTTACTAGTTGTGCAACTGGCAGGAAAAATTTGAGAATATTTGGTGCATTATTGAAAAAGTTACAGCTTGCTGAATATATTTGAAATAATAAATTTAAGTTGCATGCTTCAATCAATTCGTAACTAGCGCCGCCTACTGACAGAACCTTGAACCAATCAGCTAATCAACTGAGCGGCCGTAACCAACCTAACAACATCGCCGAAGACATCAACTTTCTAAGTGATCTGAGTCCTGAGATATATGGAATATAATATTTGTTTGCTCACTAGCGCTGCCTTGTGGTGGAATTTTGAATCAAACGGCTCATCATTTGTTAGTTCTTGACCAGCCAAATAATATTGCCGAAGACACCAACTCTCTAAGTAATCAGGATGATGAGATATTTGGTATAAACATTTCATCAGTGTTACGTCTGTTTGTCTCTGTTATGACAGATATAACAGACAGCAAGATGTAGCACTGGCGAAATTTCCATACCGTACGTCTTAGCACCATGATTACTTAAATATTCGGTATACCGTGATTTCGGGTGAAATTGATCACTTTTCGTAGTTTTTGACGAATAATTTCTGTATACTTAACGATATGGTTAAATTTAATGCTTTAAAACAAGTACGACCATGGTTTTCATCAGTCCACGAGGTTAACAATTCTACTGCAAATCACTTTATTACAAAAAATATCATTTGAAATAAAAAATCAAAAATTATAATTTCGGGGTGAAATTGATCAGTCAGTGAAATGTTTTTGTAAAGGCTGAAATTTGTTTTTCCTCCTGAATTGACCATCCCGGAATGCGAAACGCCATGTAAATTTTTTACAAGTCAACTAAATTTTTAATTACCGTAATCCGGGGTATCATTGATCAGCGGGGTAACATTGATCGGTTTGACCCAACTCAGGAAATGTTAAAACAAGCATTTTACATTGAATCAGTGTCTGCTATCGAATGGTATATCGTAATCTGCTATCATTTAGCTATTAAATGACATGCAATTCATAAAAATTGAATTTCATAAACATTGAAATAAATCGATTTTTCCATAACTGTGTTTCGTAACGCAATGAGATACATTGTCAAACATTCATGCTTGGCGTGAATACTACATACAATATGAGGTTTGAAATCACTGTATTACTTAAATATGATATCCTAGAGTTGGATTTAATAAACGAAACTTTTATGAAAATGCTCTTTTTCAGTAAAATATACGATTTATTAAAAGTCAACTATCAATTCCTTAAGCCATTGCCTATTTTTAGGCGTTATTAGTGGTTTAAAGATTTTTAATCCTAAAATAACTTGAAAAGTACATAATTTGTAAGAATTTGGACTACATATTTGAAATCAGCAACCCCGAATTTAGTCAGTAAGGGTATTTTCAACACAAATGAACATTGATCACTGACATGATCAATGTTACCCCAAATCGACAAAATCAAAAATTAGATTTTAAAACCTATTTAAACATGTTTTAAAGTTTTACAATACTTTTTCGAGTAGCTTAACACATAATCAGAGGGCCAGTACTTGTTTTAAAAATATAAAACATGTGAGGATTGCTTAAACTAGAGAATTATTCAAGAATAATCAAAAATTCTGATCAATGTTACCCCGGATTACGGTATTTAAGTTTGAAGTTTAATAAATCTTAAGAAAACGCCTGAAAGTATGCAATTTCCATACTAAATATGTGATAACTTCCGGAAAAGTACAATTTTATGCATAAATTTCAATATTTATAGAACTTTTAATTAAGAAATCGGGTTTAGCGAATACTTGACAGCTAGAAACATTCATTCGATTATTCATTACATGTGCGATACAGCTACGATAACAAAAGTTTGAAAGTGTCTTTGAAGTTCGCCTGATAGGCAGTATCAGAAAATATTGAATTTTATACAGAAATATGTGACTAATTGTCTGTAAAACATGTAAACTCATCATTCAATAACTCTTGAGCCAGATGATGAACATTCTTTACAAATTGTTTTGAGCTTAAAGCGTTATTTTTAACAAATAAAAATAGTTCTCTCGTCGATCAATTTCACCCCACTGATCAATTTCACCCGAAATCACGGTACTTGGCAAAGTTGTTAGGCCAGCCAAGGTTTTACTGGTGATGGGCCGTTTGATTCAAAATTCCACCACTAGGTAGCGCTGACGATAAATAAATTATTATATTCCATATATCTCAGAACTCTGATTACTTAGAAAGTTGGTTTCTTCGGCAATGTTGTTTGGTTTATTAAGGCGTTTCAGTTGATTAGCTGATTGGTTCAGGATTCTGCCAATAGACGGCGCTAGTTGCAAATTAGTAGAAGCTTGTATCCAGGGATTGGCGGCATGCACCGTGCGGTGCGAAAAAAGCGTGTGCTTCACACAATCGCAAGTGCTCGTCTCCCGTTTTGCCGAGAGACAAGAGACGTATGAGTGAGAGCTTTCGTAATTGTGCGGGAGACAATCGCAGTACTAGCTCTACGGCGCAGGGAGTAATGCACGGTGCTTGGGACTGTGCTTGTCTCCAAACAGAAAAAATCAATTAATAAATGAATTGAAGAGTTTGTGTTTTCGGCAAAGTTGTCAAGCTTGTCAAGGGTTGATAAGTGATGGGTCGTTTGATTCGAAATTTCAAGCAAGGTGCAAAGCACGGAGACAAGCACCGAGAGAGTGCATATGACAGAGCGTGAGAGACAGGAGAGCTCCAGCGCGCGGCAAAGTAAGCGAGCAACACACAACCGATTACGCGTACTCGTCTCCTTCTAGTTTGTTGTGCTGTCTCGTAGCAGAGTGTGCGGCACGCAAAGAGTTTTGAGTCGCACCCTATCCCTGCTTGTATCTTTTACTTATTATCTCGAATATATTCAGCAAGCTGTAACTTTCTATAATGTGTAGGGAATATTGTCAAATTTTATCTGCTAGTTGCACAACTAATTAGCTATAAATGATACAAATTTGAGCTCGATTGGATAGTTTTACATGAAGTTGGAGCGATTCTAGTAAAATGTTTCATATTTGAGTGTTCTTCGTTAAACTGCTATATCTCTGGATTAAGTGAACCAAATGAAATGAAATTTTGCACATTTATGACTAATATATAGCTCTTTGAAAAACCTTTGACTTGACTTAAATATGTTCAAAGAAAACCAAATTACAGCTTTTTGATTGCTTTACGAAAATAAAACATTCATTGCCATAATTTTGCAAATGTGTAACTTGCGCTTCCTTGTGGCAAAATTTCGAAACAAGTGGACCATTAACTGTAAGCCCTTGACCTACCAAACAACATTGTCAAAGACACCAACTTTGTGAGTGACCAGAATTCTGAGATATATTAAATTTAAAATTTGCTTGACCTCTAGCACCGCCTAGTGGTATATACAAAAGCATGCTAAGTTTTAAAAATTGCCTAAGACATTTTTAGCAAGTTGTATCCTTTTATAAAGTCCACCAAAACTATTCAAATTTTGATTACTTGTTCCTCAACGAGTTTGATTTAATTGGTGCAAGTTTGGGCTTGATTGATTATTCAACTTTACACGAAATTAGAGCCCTTCTATCTATATTCAGTTTTTGACTTCCGTTTATCAAATTACTGTACCTTAGGACTAAGCGAACCGAATTAAATTTAATTTTGAAAGTTTGTGACTAATGTATTGGTCTTCATGTATCGTTGGACTCGACTAAAATAT
Organism: Aedes albopictus; assembly: GCF_035046485.1. NCBI lineage: Eukaryota > Metazoa > Arthropoda > Insecta > Diptera > Culicidae > Aedes > Aedes albopictus. The sequence continues at coordinate 237,516,864 of NC_085137.1, forward strand.
GACCAAAGGCAAAAAATTGCAATTTATTGAAAACTTTTCGAAAAGTTCTAATGATTCGAATGTTTTATCCAAGGGATGAAAGTCTCTTTAATAAAGACAAATCAATCAAATCAATCGAATGTTTTATTTTTGTAAATTTGCTATGACTTTGTAAAACATTCTGATATTATATAGAGAATAATTAATCAGCAGATTTTTGGATAAGCCACACTTGATTGACCGAAATCATTTCACAATAATGAAAAAAAAAAAAAGAATTGACAGAACTTGGCAGAAACATTTTTGTCTTCGTAAATACGACTCTAGACCCATTGTGCACTGAAAAGCCCGCATCCAGCAGGTTGCTGTTTGCAAGTGGAAAATTCCATGTAGACAATAGGACGCGAAGCTCAGCAGCGAAGCGAAAGTTATTTTTAGACGCAACCCGGTTCAACTTCTCGGGTTTGAATGGAGGTGTTTGTGTGTAGTGGTATGGAAGCTATGGAACCGTGAAGCGCATCTCAATACAACGAATGGATTATGATTTATCACATTTTCTGTACGTTTTAATACATAAATTGGTAGAAAAGGCATATCGCAATTTTTGGTAGCTTTTCTTGTTTTGCGTGCATCTATCTTTCGGGTTAGATGCCGATCTACAACACACTCGCGATTGTGCCCACCAACTACAAGTGATAGCGAATTATTTTTATGTATCTATTGCAAATTGGAACAACGATACTTTAATCTTTACTCCAAGGTATACGCTCCGGAAGGAAGTGACGGCATGCGTGGAATGGCCGTCCAGCCATGGAACCACCATAGCTCAGTGCAAGACACCAAGCTAAATTAAAAATACCCACATTGTGCGCAGGCTGCCTACCAGCTAAGCACGCAACTCTCTGCTCGAAATCTTTGTCACACATCGACTCGTGGAATTTCGAGGTAGGAATTGGTATGTTGGATATTCCTTCCACCGTTTTGCGGACCAAAAAAGTGAGGAATTAATAGATTTGAACTAAATGGATGTGTTCAATAGCTTCTTGGTAGGACGACTTTTATGCTGCCAATTACAACTGGCTTAAAAGAAACTCTGCTGCAAAAACCTTCGGCATTTGCCTTTCATTGGGGATATAAAATATTCATTTCTAAAAGCGACTGCGATTGACATAAGCATTTTCCTATTCTTGAAACATTAATGGTAACCGCTGCAGGATCATCGGAAGCATAGGATTGCTGATAGTCCAAACCCATGCTGAATAATTGAATGCGAAAGAAAATTGTTTGTTGGGAAGTGACAGCTTGTTCCCCATGCATGTGGTCGAAACTTTATTTCTTCCTGGACATCCCACCGCCAGCTGGACAAAGAAAGCGGACTAACCCGATTGAATTCATTCAATTATTCATCCGACAAAACACCAAAATCCTTCGTTGACCAGTGGATCAGCCAGCCTGTTCTCGCCGGGGTAGGCTCCAAGTTCGATATTACCCATGAATGAAAGTTGCTCCACCGATAAACCAAAATGCCAGAAAGTCGGCAGCCTGGACTCCGCCAGGAGAAATGATCCAAAATCACTTCCCCTACCACTCTCGGTACCCATAAACAATTCACTTCAATGCAGTCCAAATCAGTGAAAGGGAAGACAAGCAAATGACAAGAAAAAGTCAAATCACAAAACTCTAACTTGATTTGGCTGAGCTAAGCGGACGACACATATGGATGGGTAGCTTTGGGATCTGGAGAAATTTATACTCTCCCTTGAAAATAAGACTTTTGGTTTCCGCAGCACCGCACCGGATAGCAAGCAAGCAAATGCACTTTCGAGAACGGGCTTAAACATGGTTCCCACCACGCTTTACTGGAGCAAGGAGCACAAGAATGGTAGGGAATTGAAAAACAGTAACACTCGGACTTACCGGCTTATCAAGGAATTGACAGGCCAAGGTGGGCGTTGTGGGAACAGTGTTCGACATTTATTTAGAAATCATAAAACTTGGAAAGCAACTTGAAAATGACGGTTTTTAATGCATTGTACAAAACTCGCTTCGTTTTGATTTGAGATGCTCTACTGACTGTATTGTTTGTGATGAAATTGATTTTCTGTCTGAAGTTCATAGGCACAATATGTGTTGAAAAATGGACAAATGAAACTTCAGGCATTACGTATGTTTAACATACCATTTCGGTTGATTATCAGAAAAACAACAACATTCGTGTTAATTTTCTGTAATTATTTTTAAAGAGAAGTGCATAACTTGCAGCAAATTGTATTTATTTCCACAAACGGAGCTCAATATAGGATATAAGTTACACAATTTCTTGCGGAAATTGACAGACTTTGGTGTGAAAGTAAAGTAGTTTTTCAATTCCTAGAGAAACCCTTCATGTAGAAATTTGAGAAGGAATTCCCGAATCTCAAAATGAACTCTCTGAGAAATAAATTAAGAAAATTGTGGAGGAATTTTTGTTAAAATCCCTTATGAATTTTCTGACGAATTTTCAGGAGAAGAAGTTGAAGAAGGAATCCCTGGCAAAAATCTAACTGAATAGCCGGGAAAATCCCTGTAGGAGGTTCCAAGTGAGTCTCTGAAAAAGCTTCCAGAAAAACGCCAGACTTGTTTATAAATTCCCAAAGGAATGTTCAAAGAAATTCTCGCAGAAATCTCCTGAGGAATTTCCAAAAAAAATTCTCAAACTATTTCCTAGCAAATCTTTTTAGAGGGGTCCAAGCAAGAATTTCCAGAGAAATCTTCTAAGCAATAACCAGGCCCATGACAACATTTTTGGTGGGACCCTGTACATTGGCGTATCTAGGATTTTTTCCTAGGGCGTGCCTAGGGGGTGCCAGTTTCAGTGGCTTCCAGGTTGCTTTGTTTTTTTTTTTTGTAAAGGGAAATACCGATCCACTCTCAATTTCAAGTATAAATCTCGGAAACTATAAAAATATTTTTCAAGAACAATTGTAAGAGTTATAAATACTTTAAATTGCAAAATCAGGAGAAATAAAATAATATTATTATTATTAATATTATTAATTATTATTAATATTATTTGCATGTTTGGTTTGGCCACAACATTTATGGCGACAGCGCAGCGTTTTTGTTTCATTAGTTGAACACTATCACGTGGACATGAACATACTTTTACAGAGAAATTGTGACAATGATTCTTAAAACTACAAAATTTGGACTCCATTATCCTGACGAACATATTATCAATCCAGTTGAAACCTGGAACTTCAATTTTTCTTTTCGGGATTCTGATGCTCGCACCAAATTCCAATTTCGACTGAATTGATATTATATACATAAATCTGAAATATTGACTTACGTAAAACCAACATTGTAGTAATCAGTCAAATTTTCAGCTTCGTACATTTCGGTTAATCAATTCTGGTTTATTCGTATAACATAAGGAATTTGTATTCTCGGCAGAACATTCTTTTGGTAATTCCTCAGGGAATATTTCCGTCAATTTATTTGGAAATTGTTTAGCAATTTATTTCAATTGAGACTTCTTTTGGAAATCTCTCAGTAATTTCTTTGGATTTGGTAAATTTCTTCGGTTATATCGTCGGATCCACTTCGGCAATTTCTTTAAGAATTTATTTGGTAATATGTTTGGAATTTGGTACTAAGGGTCTGTGTCAATTGGCGAATTAAAATTAATTTTCACTTAAACTTGACAGTTCGATAATTATTTCCTTAGGAGAACTGCCAAGTTTAAGTGTTGAACTGTCAAATTTAAGTAAAAATTAATTTTAATTCGCCAATTGACACAGACCCTAAGCACCTTTCACGCATCCTTTGAAAATTTCATTGCCAATTATTCTGGAAATGTGTGTGGCAATTCCGTCTGGAGTTTATTTGGCTTTTTTATTTCATTCGAAATGTTTTCTCGGGGTACCTTTGCCAATTTTTTTGTAGTGTTTCTTGCATTGTTTTGTTAATGTCAGCAATTTTATTGATATTTGCTTTTTTAAATTCTCCAATTACTCTTCAGGAAATTCCTTTGGGAATTCTTTTAGTGAAGCCTTTGGTAATTCATTCGTCAACGACTCTGAGAACTTTCTCACATTTTTTTTAATGTCTTCTGCAAGTCATTCTACTTTTATTTGGGATTAACGTCGATTTTTTGGACTTTCATTATCTATGCTATTTAGTATTCCTTCACCAATTCCTTCGAGAACTCCTTCGGAAATTCTTTTATAAATCGCTTTTATAATTTTAATGATAATTCTTTAGAAAATTTCTACAGTAATTATGTAAGGAATTCCTGCAGCAGATGATTTCGGGTTATCTTTGGCAATTCCGATGTTACTTGCAGTGGATAAATTTATTTGGGAATTTCATCAGCAATTCCATTCGGGAATTTATTTGAAAAACAAATCTTTGGCGGTTCTTTAAAAATTCTGTCACGGTGATTCTACGGCAATTATTTTCGGAATTCTTTTAAATTTTCTTCAGAAATTCCTTTGATAATTCCGGAAAATTCTCTGAGAATTCCTTCGATTTTTTGTGAATGTTTGTGGAAATTTTTATAGAATATATTTCGGCAATTTATTTTGAGATTGGATTTGGTCGATTTCTTTAAAAAGTCCTAATATTTTCTTCCGGAATTCCTCTGGTAAATTTTATATAAATGGCACCCACTTCTAAGGTTCTAAGGTTCTTTTGATGGTTTTTTTCCGGAAATTGCTTTGGGAATTTTTCAGGAAGGTTTTCGTGAATTTCATAGGATTTTCTTTGAACAAGTTCAGTTGAGAATTTCTGAATTTCCAGTTCAGCAATTTATGGATCAATATGTATGAATACAATTAAATCATAGAGAATAGCAAAAGTAATCACGATAAAATTGCCTGAGAAAATTGCAAAATGACTGAAAAAGAAATTGCTGAAATAATTTTAGAGGAATAGCCATTGAAATTATAGCAAAAAATCCAAATAAATTGTTGATTAAAGACTACCACAGAAATTAAAGAAAAAACAACCATGCCGAAGGAACCCTCTAAGAAATGGTCATACTGTCGTCGAGCGGATACGGAGTCGTGGGTTCGAATCCCACCAGAACGCGTTTTTTTTCACAAATTCATCTCTTAATTTGTCAATTAGAAACATCCTTCCAATCAATTAGTTTTTCCCGTTCATTCATATAGGATTTCACTAAAAATTTGTTTAGGATTTCTCTGGAAATTCCAACTATTCTCGAAATTCGTTAAGGAATTCCTACAGATTATTCCATTGAGATTCCTTCAGTGAAATTCTTTGAAGAAGGCCAAGAGGAGTTCCAGTAGTATTACCATGATTAAAAACTCTAAAGGAATTCTTGGATTAGTCCTTAAAAAAATCTCTGAAAAAAACCAAAGGCATTTCTGGAAGTATCCTAGGAAAATTTCCTAAAATAATCTCACCAAGAATGCCTGGAGAAATCCCTAAAGGGATTCCTTCAGGTATCTCAGTAAGAAATCAGTAGAAGCAGCAGGAATCGCTTATGGAATCCTGGGTGAAAGTCAAAACAAGTTCTTGAAGGAATCCAATGTGAAATATTGGGAGACATCCCAGAAAAAAAAACCTTTAGGATTTCCAAGAAGAAACACCGAAGGTACTTCTGCAAGGCTCCTAGGAAGATTTCCTTGAATAATCCCAGTAAGTTTTTGAAGGAATCCCTGTAAAAATTCTTAGAAGAATCCCTAGAAGAATTCGGAGATGTATTATAGTAAGAAATTCTGGAAGAGTCCTAGGAGAAATTGCTGGGAGAATTACAGCAGCAATAGCTTGAGAAATCCAGCTGAAATTCTTGGAGGAAGGTCAAGAGGAGTTTCCTGCAGAAAATCCATGAGAAAATTATGAGAGAATACTTGGATAAAATATCTTGGATAACAATTCCTGAAGGAATCACCAAAGAGCTTCAGGAGGATATCAGAAGATATCCTTAGAAGGATTCTGGGATGTATCATTGTAGAAATCTCAGCAGAAATCCTAGTAGGATTTGCTGGAGTAAAATATACAGGAATTTCTAGAGAAGTCCCATCAGGAATGCCTTGGAATCCTTGGAAAACCCCTATCTCTGCAAGAACAGGTAGAGGTATTCTGGAAGAATATGTAAAAAGGCTCTGAAGCAATCACATTAGGAATGTCTGAAAGAATCTCAGGAAAATTTCCCAGAAGAATTTCAACCATAATACCAGAATAAAATCATATAGGAAACACTGCAAGAATTTCTGGACATATTATAGTAAGAACTTCTGCAAGAAGCGCAGGAGGAGTTGTTTGAAATATTCTTGGAGGAAGGCCAGAAGGAGTTTCTGAAGTAATTCCATGACGAATTTCTAGAAGAATCTTTGGATAAAATCTCTAGAGCAATTCCTGGATGAGTCCTTGAAGAAATCCCTGATAGAACAAGCCAAGGAATTTCTGCAAGAATTTCAGGAAGATTACCTGGTAAGAACTTAGCAAAAAAGCCAGGAGAAAGCTCTAGAACAATCCGTAGCATAATTTCTGAAGTACCACAGTTAGAATAGCTGGAAGAACCACAGGAATTGCTTGAGGAATCCCAGCTGGAATATCAGAAGGAATTCCTAGAATTCCGGGAGGAATCATAGAAGTAATTTCTAGAGAAATTCTTGAATCAGGAATGCCGGGGGTATCCTAACAGAAGTTCCTCTAACTAATGCCTGGAGGAATACCTACAAGAGGTTCCATTTCCCGACCAATTTGCTTGTCCCGGGATTAGGGATAAAATTTGTTGTTTGTCCCGGGAAATCCCGGGATTTCGGGAAATTTTTCAATGTGCTTAAAAACGCAATTTTGTGGTTAGGAATATGTTTTTTCAACAATAAAAAAAATTAAGTAACTGTTTTTATCAATTCGTTCGACTTCAAGAAGTAAATTTTTATAATGATTTCATCGGACAGTGAGGTTCGCTTTTTTGAGCAGATATACCTATCCGGAGTTCGAAAATATGCACTCGCAATTAGTAGACGTCGGTTCAATCGCCGGTTTTATTTACCCACATATATGACATCCCTATTCCCACCCAATAGGATTGTTTGCAGCCAACATCAATTGGGTTCTTCCGCTGAAAATGCATTTGGGTTCCCTAAACATTGGTACAAGATGCGAGAATCGGAAGTGTGACGTCATCGCACACTGGTGAATTTACCATGTAGCTCAAAAACTGACAGCTCTTTCGCAATAACTTTCGAAAAATCAATCATGCCGAATCAGTCTGGAACGGGTTGGCATATTTGTAATTTGTAATTTGTAATTTGTTGTTTTATTGTAAACGATAACCTTTTAGCATATTCCTTTATAGCCGATTCCAGTTATTCACGCATGCTCGGAATCGCAGAAAGAATGCCAGGAGAAATCCCTTGAAGTATTTCTGAAGGAGTTCTAAAGGGAATTGCTTGAAGAATTCCAGGTGGAATTCATGGAGGAAGGTCAACAGAAGTTCTTGGAGAAATCCCTTGTGGGATTTCTAGAGGATGAATCTTTGAAGAAATCTCTGGAAGAATCACCAAAGGGATTTTTAGGTAAATTCCAGGGAGATTTTCTGGAAGAATTCCTAGAAGAACTTCTTTAGTAGAATTCCTGAAGGTATCAGAGTGAGAATTTTTGGAGGAATTCTAAGAGAAATGGCTGGAAGAATCTCAGCAGGAGTTGCCTGAGGAATCCTAGCCACAATTCCCGGAGGAAGGCCAATATAACCTCGGAGGAATTCCATGAGAAATTTCTGGAAGAATCAATGAATAAAAACTCTGAAGGAATTCTTGGAAGAATCATCGGAGAAATTGCTGGACCAATCTCTGTAGAAATTTCTTGTATGTACAACCCCATCAGGAAGCAGAACCCTAAGGGAAGTTTATTGAAAAAACATCGGGAGGAATCCATAAAGGAGGCCTAAAGAAATCACTGTATAAATAGATAGAGGAATTTCTGAAGGAATCCATGAGAAGTCTGTTCAATGTTCTTATCAATATCCAAAACGCGTACAACAACTATATAAGTAATTCCAGGTCTGCTTAAGTTTTGTTCAAATGTACCATTAATGAATATTGGAATTATTGTGTGAAGTTTTAAATTTAATGTGGCTGTCAAGGAAAAATTCTAGGGGGTGCCAAATTTGTTCTAGGGGGTGCCAGGCACCCCTGGAACCCCCCCCCCCCCCCCCCCCCTAGCTACGCCAATGACCCTGTATAAGATTCCAAAGGAATTCCAGACAAATTCATGAAAGATACCAGAAAAAACTTTCATGTGAATGCTTGATTGAGTTCCAGAGTAAAATCCTTAAAAAAACGATTAAGAAACTGAAAACAATCAAACAGAAAGTGGAGAATTAACTTCAGAATGTACTTCAAAATTATCGAAAATGTAAATTATTTCACTAAAACCCCTCAAATGCACAGGTATGCAAGACGACATACACTTCGCAGTCACATACAATATTCGCCTCAAAATCGTTGAATTAATAATTGTAAGAAATTTAAAAGCCTTTTTGCATTGAAACATGTTCAATAAAGAAGCATTAGGCAGCCAATCTCTTAACATTCATCTAGAACGCTTAAAATAGGTGATGTCCAAAATACATTACAAGTTTTCTACTGTAAATATATTTTGGTCATCTGACGAACTACATGGTGATGCACTGCGATTGCATACTTGGAGGCGTATTCTGTGGATCTGGCGATATTTTCTCGATTTTAACAAAAACTGTAATAGTTATCAAAATAGATGCCTGTTAAGCGGAGAAATTTGATTATTTGTAAGAAAATATTTGTTAATTTATGCTACTTCCATGATTTAGCAGTATTCAAGGCTAAACATTGAGATAATTGCCCTGTCCAAATTATATATACCTTAGGGTGTCCAAAACATATATTCGGTGTCCAAAATGCAATTCTTACAGGCGATCGGAAATTGCGATTTTCTCAGCATAAAATGCTTTCGTTAAGGTTTTTGTCACCAGGAACGCAAAGTGCAATCATATCATAAGCGTATTGGTAACTTTTCGAAATAATCAATTGCTTTCTAAGAAAGCTAGGTGACGATTTTTTCAACATTGTCCTCAGCCTGTCCAAAATACATGAATTACCCTATGTCTTGTCTTAAAGACAAAATCAGATGCCAAATATATTCGCCTGCACCCCCAATCAGACAAAATCATATAGATAAGCCAAGGGGCTGTCAACTGGCATATTTTGGATTCACCTTCACGTATAGAAAAAGTGTATTTTGTATTTATTGCAGTTTTGACAGCTGGTGTATTGCGTGTATTTTTGTATTAAGGTACACCGGGGCAAGATGAAACAGCGGGTTAACATGATGTTTTCTAATGATGATAAACAATTCGATTGCCATTACACATCGTTTTTGATTCAAACAATCATAAAGTGAAGGATAAATTTCCTAATTTTATTGAAATCTATTTCAAAACTTCGCGTTTCATCTTGCCCCGGTGTACCTTATTCGTATTTTTAGTGAATTCTGTATTAATCAAAGTATTTTTTGTGTATTATTTTTCAAGTATTAACGTATTTAAATGTATTTTTCGGAGTATTTTTTTGACGTGTGTATTTACGATGCAGTCGTTTACGAAGTTGATCGCCCCTTGAGATAAGCTATGGGAATCAAGAAGTCCAGACTGGATTCTGAAATATAGACTGTTTCAGAAATTATAATTACACTAACGATTAACTGCTATTTCAATTTGAGCACAATATCCAAAAAAGTTTCTAGGAGCTCTTATAGTAAACATGCTAACGAAGCAAATAATATCAATTTTGTAGATGTTTCTGGTAAAAGATAAAAAATAGGGCTCTGTAAACTAGATGATTCAAATTTGAAGTTGCACAAAGTGGTCAAAAAATGTAAAAGAAAAGAAAAAAATCTTACAAATAAAATATTTAATTTCCAAACACAATAAAAAATGCTGTATCGATAATAAAAGATATTTCTCGATTGGTACGAGTTATTTTTACTGGAATATTTGATCAAGAACCACCATTACGGGCCTTCTCAATACAAGTTTTTTTTTGTTTCAAATTTCTCAACAACAGCAGTAGCAACAAACGTTAAGCAAACGAATGTCTTAATTATTGCTTACTGCATTCGTTTTTATGGTATGACAAGCTTTGTCATCTGAAGGATCGAAGGAGTTGAAAAAATAAGTTTGTTTAGATTAAATGCGCTCAGGAAAGCTAAGAAACTGTGTGGTAGTTCTTATGTTGCGTAAAAAAACCTTAAAAAATAAGAAACTTGATCTCCGAAAAAATGTTGTAAAAATGCTTTTATCAATTTTTCCCAAATTTTTATCAAGGCATTCCTTAGACTACTTGTTGAGAAAGCGAATGTGATAAATATTTTGATAACTTTTGGTATTTAGTGATAAATAATGTTGAAATCATTAAAACACACCTTTGTGCAAATGCAAATTTGGAAAATTAGGTGATTTGTTAGAGAACTCGACTGTTCTTTAAAATATCAAGACAATTGAAAGGAAATATAAAAATATGGAGTACAATATGCTATACTCTGAAAGAAGTTGATAAAAATCATTAAAACAGTTCATTTAATTTAATTAACAAAGCATATTTATAATTTCTGAAACAGTCTATATGCTACATTTAGGAATTCATAGTATAAATACAGGCGAGTTGCAAATCACGATTTAAAGCGATAAGCATTCGCTCACCTTAAACAACGTGAAGTGGAAAAGCCAAACTGAAGTGTATAGTTGTGGGCAGAAGAGAGCATAAAGAACACAAAGTCCACTGCTTCAGCTCACAAAATTAGTTGAACAACAAATACACATTTCAATTCCAAAAGAGAAATACACTTCCACAAACTTTATTGTAACTCTATAAAACAATTGACTACTCTATGCCACTTTCAATCCCACCGTGCCCCTTCCAAGGACAAAGATAGAATCGCTTACACATGGAACGAACCACAAAGGACCGGTAGCTATCTATGCAAATTGTTGGCGTCTGGTCAGTCAGCTCGGCATCAGTTGAGACGTAGAGAGAAGAATGAGATGCATTCGACGGACTAGACTCGTCTCAACTCATTTTGCCGTTTTCCTCCATGGGTTTTCCACTATGCCAGACAATTCAGTGCGGTCGGATCCAGAACCGGGCCAGAACTCTCCGGAGGATGAGTAATTTCGACCAAATCGACAAGACAAAACAATGTAAGAGAAAACCAAAACATGTGGAAAGAGCTGTACTCGATGGGAAGGTTTACTCACTTGCTAGGTATGTAGGTACCTACTGGCAGATGGTTGTCATTGTTGCTTTTTTCGTTGTTTTGTTTTCTGGGTTCCACCGGGGGTAAACCTGCTACTGAAAACTCAATCAACGAGGTGAGGGAAGTTCCACCGACCACCATTACCCCATCTAAGGCAGAGAGAGAGAGAAAAAAAAGGACAAGTGAAATGTACTCCATCCTGATGAGGAAAAGGAAAAGTGAATGGAACGAGCGTTCATACCTAACCTGCTTCAACATGTGTATGTGATTGTGTTAACATGTTCGAAGCCAACTCAGGAGGATCAAGGCGCAAATAAGGCTTTCATCGTTGGGAGTTGGTTGAAAGTTGATTTGATTTCAATTTCCACCTGGACGTTGGGCGGATGTCAACCTGTCACTAGAAAGAACATGATGTTATCATTTGGCAAGGAGATATAATTTTGGAATTTTCCTGGCCTACACGTTTGGGAGATGGAACTGAATGATGTTTTTGGGTTGAAGTTGGATCACTCAACTTTAATAAAATAGCTTGTTTAGGGCTTGCCTTCTTCTTATTCTTTATTTAGAGTATCAACTTTTCAGCAGGCTGTTCTATGAGCAGTTTCATAGTTATTGACTGAGAACTTTATCTGCGAATGAATATTTTTTATGTGTAAGTAGTAGTGTAAGCCGTCTAGATAGTAATGCCACCTCCTGGAGACAGAGAAAACTCCAGAAGTTCCTTCAGAAAATCTTTCGGGAGGATTCAGGAATGCCTGCTAGAGATACATCAGAGATTCATCTAGAAAATCCTTCAGTGATTCTCATAGGAGATCCTTCAGAGATTAGTCTGAGAGTTTCATCATGGATTCCTTCTGAAGTTCCTTCAAGAATAAAGGAGTTTCCTCAGAGATTCCTCCAGGATATCTTTCAGAGATTCCTCTAGAATTCCAACAAGGGATTTCTCTTGACGTTTTGTAGGGATTGCTCAAGAAGATCCTTCAGGGATCACTCCGGGAGTTTCATCAATGGTTCCTACAGGAATTCCTTCTAGCATCCTTCCTGGAATTTGTTCAAGAATCCCCTTTGAAATTCCTTCGGCTTCGGGGATTCCTCTTGAAATTATTTCGGGATGCCTCATGAAAATTGAGGAAATTCTTTCAGCAGTTCCTTCAAGGATTGCTCCAGAAGTTCCTTCGGTGATCTCTCCAGGAGCTCGCTAAGGGATCTTCCCAATAGCTCCAGGGAGAGTCAGGCATGCCTCCGGGTGTTCATAAGAGATTCCATCAGAAGTTCCCTAAGCAATTTTAACAGGAGTTCGTTCAGGAATCCTTCCAGAAGTCCCTTTAAAGATTCTTCAAGATGAATCCTCTGAATGCCACCTCGAGATCCATCAAGAATTCCATGAGAAGTTTCTTAAGCAATTCCTGCAGGAGGTCTTTAGAAATTAGTCCAGGCGTTCTGGCAGGGATTCCTACTGTAATTCCTTTAGAAATTACTACAGGACTTGTTACAGGAATTAGTCCAGGAGTTCCATCAGAGATTCCTCTAGAGGTTGCAGAGATTCTTGCAGATGTTTCTTCAGAGATTCCTTCTGATTTTGTTCAGTGATTCCTACAGAAGTTCCCTCAGAGAATCTTATAGGAAGATCCAGGAGAATTCTGGGATTACCTCAGAAGTTTATTCAAGGATTTTTATAGGGTAAAAGTTCCTTCAAAGATTCCTTCAGGTTATCCTTAGCGGATTCCTCGAGAAGTTTCTTTAGGGATTGTTCCAGAATTTAATCCAGGGATCACTCCTGGGGTTCTTTCAGATTATAGATTGAGATCGAGATTTTTCCAGGAAGACTCACGGATGCCTTCAGGAGCTACATCAGAGATTTCTCCAGAAGCTCATTCAGAAATTCCTTCAGGGAATCTTGAACGAGATCCTTCAATAATTTCCTTAGGATTATAATTAGCCATGTCTCCAGGATATTCTTGAGGGATCTTTCATAGAGTTTCAACAAGAATTCATCAAGGATTTCCTTCAGGAATTCTTCCTGCAAGTTCATCGCTCTAATCGGAAATATGCGCTGAAAATTCTTCAAAGATTCCATCTGGAAATCCTTGGAATATTCCTACCGGAATTCCTTCGTGCTCTCTGCTGGAATCCCTGCAGAGATATCTCTTGTAATTGCTTCGGTACGGCACGGCACGGTAAAGGCTGGGTATGCTGCGCAATTCAGATCCCATTGTGATCCACTAGCCTCTGCCCAGCAACTCCTATCCCTACCTCCACGCGGTACCGGCCGGAAACTACGAGCAACCTTAGGGAAGATCGGGTAACCAACCCCGGTGGGAACTTTGGTCGTAGGCTGACAGGGAAGGCGGGGTTTGCTTCGGTAAACCTGAGCGTCTGTTCTCCAGGAGGAGCGGCTCACAACAGCGTCTGATCCCCATGTTAGGGGCGGCTGATCTACGTCCGAGTGCCAGGGAAGGACTCTAAGCTCAACTGTGCACTATGGTCCTCCGGAAAGTAGGGGGTTGGTGTCAGGCCCTACGAGCCAGCCGTAAAAAACCATTGTAACGGAAAATCAGCAACAGAATAATACGAACCGAGACCAACGGCAACGACCCCAGCGAACAAAAAGGACTTGCGATTGGAAACTCGGTACGTGGAACTGCCGATCTCTCAACTTCATTGGGAGCACCCGCATATTCGCCGATCTACTGAAGGACCGCGGGTTCGGCATCGTAGCGCTGCAGGAGGTGTGTTGGACAGGATCCATGGTGCGAACGTTTAGAGGTAATCATACCATTTACCAGAGCTGCGGCAACACACGCGAGCTGGGAACAGCTTTTATCGTGATGGGTGATATGCAGAGGCGCGTGATCGGTTGGTGGCCGATCGACGAAAGAATGTGCAGGTTGAGGATCAAGGGCCGATTCTTCAACTTCAGCATAATAAACGTGCACAGCCCACACTCCGGAAGTACTGATGATGACAAGGACGCATTTTACGCGCAGCTCGAACGCGAGTACGATCGCTGCCCAAGCCACGACGTCAAGATCATCATAGGAGATTTGAACGCTCAGGTAGGCCAGGAGGAGGAATTCAGACCGACGATTGGTAAGTTTAGCGCCCACCAGCAAACGAACGAAAACGGCCTACGACTCATTGATTTCGCCGCCTCCAAAAATATGGCCATACGTAGCACCTTCTTCCAACACAGCCTCCCTTATCGTTACACCTGGAGATCACCACAGCAGACAGAATCTCAAATCGACCACGTTCTGATCGACGGACGGCACTTCTCCGACATTATCGACGTCAGGACCTATCGTGGCGCCAACATCGACTCCGACCACTATCTGGTGATGGTCAAACTGCGCCCAAAACTCTCCGTCATCAGCAATGTACGGTACCGGCGACCGCCACGGTACAACCTAGAGCGACTGAAGCAACCGGATGTCGCCTCAGCATACGCGCAGAATCTCGAAGCCGCGTTGCCAGACGAGGGCGAGCTCGATGAGGCCCCTCTAGAGGACTGCTGAAGTACAGTGAAAGCAGCCATCAACGACGCAGCCGAGAGCACCATCGGGTACGTGGAACGGAATCGACGGAACGAATGGTTCGACGAAGAGTGCAGAACGGTTTTGGAGGAGAAGAACGCAGCGAGGGCGGTAATGCTGCAGCAAGGGACTCGTCAGAACGTGGAACGTTACAAACAGAAGCGGAAACAGCAGACCCGCCTCTTTCGGGAGAAAAAGCGCCGCCTGGAAGAAGCGGAGTGTGAAGAAATGGAACTGCTGTGCCGTTCCCAAGAAACACGGAAGTTCTATCAGAAGCTCAACGCATCCCGCAACGGCTTCATGCCGCGAGCCGAAATATGCAGGGATAAAGACGGAGGCCTCTTGACGGACGGACGTGAGTGTAGGATTCGGAACACGAAATCAATTTTAAACAACAAACAACAACTTTCTTCAAATTATTTCAATTTTATTCATACCCAAAAACAACGCGTCACATTTCACCATCTCTTCTTCTCAAAATCCGTTTCTTCACTGACCTACAACGCTACAGCGCTCATTCACCGAGCACATCGAGCTGCTGCCGTCTTTCTCTCTCGCTCTCTTTCCTCCCTTCACGATTCTCTCAAAGTTACCCCGTTCTGCCTCGCTATGAGTAGTGCGCCTGATGATGGCAGAATCCGTCATCCCTCATTCATGTTGGTCCCAATCCGTACACTGAAAGAAATCTGCTGTTGGATGTTTTAATAAAACTTATTTATTTATACTTCTATATACTACATCTTCCTCTACTCCTACTCTCCATTAATGGTCAAAATATTGTATAAAAATCTATTTGCATACTATTTGTCACATACTTAATTAATATGTCTATTGATTAATAGTTAAGATTTATTTTATAAGTCTGTGAATAGTTGAGTAAACTAAACTGAAATTTATTTTACAGTTAAAAACTAACATTTTTATTTCAATCTAATGCTGCTGCCTTGTCGAAAAAAAACCTACATATATACTATATATTTAAAAATAAAAAAATAAACATGTACAGTGAGCCAGTAAATTTCAACTCTGATTGCTCCGATTGCTGAAACAGTAAAAACAGTTAGAATCTGTAACATAAAATTATAAAAGAGAACCTGCAAAGAAAAAAACATAATTAAGTATAGAGTAAGGACAACGCTATATACATACCAAGTTAAACCGGATCTACCATTATTTATCGAGACACTTACAGAATTTATTTTTAATATAACAAAATAGAAATCTAAGACACACAGTAATTTGCATATCAAGCTGCATATTTTTGACATTAATCATTGCAAATTCATTTTTTTAATCACACAGTTTTTTCGGTGTACTCAAATCAGTGTAACACGCTAATTTACACAAATGACAAATTACGCTGAAACAATACACGGTAATGAGTATTGTTCCCTACCTGATTGAACACACAAAAGTTTAATGACGGCGGCTGACAGCTCCACCCGGCGGCTGCAAAATAGTTTTAGACAAGGTGCACACCGTGTACAAATCATACGTGCGCGGTCTGGCGCGATAAGAGGCTGCGCGTTTCAAACGCAACTTGCTGAGAATCTAAGATAAGCGCGACAATATGCCATCTTTCAGGCATATCTAGGGTCATCTTTCAGACACATTTTATGTCATCTTTCAGACATATCTGGTGCCATCTTTCAGGCACATTTTATACCATCTTTCAGGCATATCTAGTGTCATCTTTCAGACACATCTTATGCCATCTTTCAGACATATTTAGTGTCATCTTTCAAACACATCTTATGTCATCTTTCAGACAAATCTGGTGCCATCTTTCAGGCACATTTTATGCCATCTTTTAGGCATATCTAATGTTATCTTTCAGGCACATCTTATGCCATCTTTCAGGCATATCTAATGTCATCTTTCAGACACTTCTCATGTCATCTTTTAAACATACCCATTGTCATCTTTCATCTTTCATAGGCATATCTAGTGTCATCTTTCAGGCACATCTTATGCCATCTTTCAGACAAATTTGGTGCCATCTTTCAGGCACATTTTATGCCATATTTTGGGCATATCTTGTGTCATCTTTCAGACACATCTAATGCCATCTTTTAGGCATATCTAGTGTCATCTTTCAGGCACATTTTATGCCATCTTTCAGCAAAATCTGGTGCCATCTTTCAGGCACATTTTATGCCATATTTTGGGCATATCTTGTGTCATCTTTCAGACACATCTTATGCCATCTTTCAGGCATATCTAGTGTCATCTTTCAGACACATCTCATGTCATCTTTCAGACATATCTAGAGTCATCTTTCAGACACATCTTATGTCATCTTTCAGACATATCTGGTGCCATCTTTCGGGTACTTCTTATGCCATCTTTCAGACATATCTGGTGCCATCTTTCTGACACATTTTATGCCATCTTTCAGGCATATCTAGTGTCATCTTTCAGACACATCTTATACCATCTTTCAGGCATATCTAGTGTCATCTTTCAGACACATCTTATGTCATCTTTCAGGCATATCTAGTGTCATCTTTCAGACACATTTTATGCCATCTTTCAGACATATCTGGTGCCATCTTTCAGGCACATTTTATGCCATCTTTCAGGTATATCTAGTGTCATCTTAAGACACATCTTATGCCATCTTTCGGACATATCTAGTGTTATCTTTCAGACACATCTTATGCCATCTTTCAAACATATCTGATGCCATCTTTCAGACATATCTGGTGCCATCTTTCAGGTACTTCTTATGCCATCTTTCAGACACATCTTAAGTCATCTTTCAGACACATCTGGTGCCATCTTTCAGGCACATTTTATGTCATCTTTCAGGCATATCTAGTGTCATCGTTCAGACACATCTTATGCCATCTTTCAGGCATATCTAGTGTCATCTTTCAGACACATCTTATGCCATCTTTCAGACATATCTAGTGTCATCTTTCAGACACATCTTATGCCATCTTTCAGGCATATCTAGTGTCATCTTTCAGACACATCTTATGCCATCTTCCAGGCATATCTAGTGTCATCTTTCAGACACATCTTATGCCATCTTTCAGACATATCTAGTGTCATCTTTCAGACACATCTTATGCCATCTTTCAGGCATATCTAGTGTCATCTTTCAGGCACATTTTATGCCATCTTTCAGGCATATCTAGTGTCATCTTTCAGACACATCTTATGCCATATTTCAGACATATCTGGTGCCATCTTTCAGACACATCTTATGCCATCTTTCAGGCATATCTAGTGTCATCTTTCAGACACATCTTATGCCATCTTTTAGACATATCTAGTGTCATCTTTCAGGCATATCTAGTGTCATCTTTCAGACAAATCTTATGCCATCTTTCAGGCATATCTGGTGCCATCTTTCAGGCACATTTTATGCCATCTTTCAGGCATATCTAGTGTCATCTTTCAGACCCATCTTATGCCATGTTTCAGGCATATCTAGTGTCATCTTTCAGACACATCTTATGTCATTTTTCAGACATCTAGTGTCATCTTTCGGACACATCTTATGCCATCTTTCAGACATATCTGGTGCCATCTTTCAGGCATATCTTATGCCATCTTTCAGGCATATCTAGTGTCATCTTTCAGACACATCTTATGCCATCTTTCAGACATATCTAGTGTCATCTTTCAGACACATCTTATGCCATCTTTCAGGCATATCTGGTGCCATCTTTCAGACACATCTTATGCCATCTTTCAGGCATATCTAGTGTCATCTTTCAGACACACCTTATGCCATCTTTCAGACATATCTAGTGTCATCTTTCAGACACACATTTTATACCATCTTTCAGACATATCCAGTGTCATCTTTCAGACATATCTTATGTATGTAAAACTTTCTTGGATTGAGGTTTTCAAGCTAAATGTTTCCAATAAAGCATCAAAACCAGGAAATATTCCATTGTTTCATTCAGTATTCCTTGCCACAGACATATTCATTCTCAATCTCCGATCTCAAAACTTTCTTGGATTGAGGTTTTCAAGCTCAATGTTTCCAATAAAGCATCAAAACCAGAAAATATTCATTGTTTCATTTAATATTCCTCATTCATTCTCCACCTCCGATGTCATAGCTTTCTTGGATTGAGATTTTCAAGCTCAATTTTTCCAATAAAGCATCAAAACCAGAAAATATTCCATTGTATCATTCAGTATTCCTGCCACAGACTTATTCATTCTCAACCACCGATCTCAAAACTTTCTTGGATTGAGGTTTTCAAGCTCAATGTTTCCAATAAAGCATCAAAACCAGAAAATATTCCATTGTTTCATTCAATATTCCTCATTCATTCTCCATTTTCGATCTCAAAGCTTTCTTGGATTGAGGTTTTCAAGCTCAATGTTTTCAATAAAGCATCAAAACCATAAAATATTCCATTGTTTCATTCAATATTCCTCATTCATTCTTTATTTTCGATCTCAAAGCTTTCTTGGATTGAGGGTTTCAAGCTCGTTTCCAATAAAGCATCAAAATCAGAAAATATCCCATTGTTTCATTCAGTATTCCTCATTCATTCTCCATTTTCGATCTCAAAGCTTTCTTGGATTGATGTTTTCAAGCTCAATGTTTCCAATAAAGCATCAAAACCAGAAAATATTCCATTGTTTCATTCAATATTCCTCATTCATTCTCCATTTTCGATCTCAAAGCTTTCTTGGATTGAGGTTTTCAAGCTCAATGTTTCCAATAAAGCATCAAAACCAGAAAATATTCCATTGTTTCATTCAATATTTCTCATTCATTCTCCATCTCCGATCTCAAAGCTTTCTTGGATTGATGTTTTCAAGCTCAATTTTTCCAATAAACCATAAAATATTACATTGCTTCATTCAATGTTCCTCATGCATTCTCCATCTTCGATCTCGAAGCTTTCTTGGATTGAGGTTTTCAAGCTCAATGTTTCCAATAAAGCATCAAAACCAGAAAATATTCCATTGTTTCATTCAATATTCCTCATTAATTCTCCATTTTCGATCTCAAAGCTTTCTTGGATTCAGGTTTTCAAGTTCAATGTTTCCAATAAAACATCAAAACCAGAAAATATTCCATTGATTTATTCAGTATTCCTTGCTACAGACTTATTCATTCTCAGACTCCGATCTCAAAACTTTCTTGGATTGAGGTTTTCAAGCTCAATGTTTCCAGTAAAGCATCAAAACTAGAAAATAATCCATTGTTTCATTCAGTATTCTTTGCAACAGACTTATTCATTCTCAATCCCCGATCTTAAAACTTTGTTGTATTGAGGTTTTCAAACTCAACGGTTCCAATAAAGCATCAAAACCAAAAAATATTCAAGTGTTTCATCTAGTATTCCTTGCCACAGACATTCTCAACATTCTCAACATTCTCAACCACCGATCCCAAAACTTTCTTGGATTGAGGTTTTCGAGCTCAATGTTTCCAATAAAGCATCAAAACCAGAAAAAATTTCATTGTTTCATTCAGTATTCCTTGTCACAAACTTATTCATTCTTAGTCTCAAAACCAGAATATTTCCCATTATTTCATTCAATATTCCTCATTCATTCTCCATCTCCGATTTCAAAACATTCTTGGATTGAGTTTTTCAAGCTCAATGTTTCCAATAAAGAATCAAACCCAAAAAATATGCCATTGCTTTATTCAGTATTCCTTATTCTTCCTCCATCTCTGATCTCAAAACTTTGTTGGATTGAGGTTTTCAAGCTCAATGTTTCCAATAAAGCATCAAAACCAGAAAATATTTCATTGTTTCATTCAGTATTATTTGCCACAAACTTATTCATTCTTAGTCTCAAAACCAGAAAATTTCCCATTATTTCATTCAATACTCCTCATTTATTCTCCATCTCCGATCTCCAAGCTTTCTTGGATTGAGGTTTTCAAGCTCAATGTTTCTAAGTAAGAATAATGTGGGCTTCGTGGCCGTGCGGCTAGAGGCATCAGTCATCAAGACGTTTCGTAAGCCTCGGAGTGTGGGTTCGACTCCCGCTCCAGTCGGGGAAAACTTTTCGTCAAACGGAAAATTCTCCACTGGGTGTTATGTGTGTTGTCCGTTGTCATATGTTAGTGCTTGTTCAGTCTGTACAACCTCTGGTTGAAGACGGTGTTAGTGTCTTTGAAGAATCAAACCAGAAAATATTCAAGTGTTTCATCCAGTATTCTTTGCCACAGACTTATTCATTCTCCATCTCCGATCTTAAAACTTTGTTGGATTGAGGCTTTCAAGCTCAACGGTTCCAATAAAGCATCAAAACCAGAAAATATTCCATTGTTTCATTCAGTATTCCTTGCCACACACTTATTCATGCTCAGTCTTAAAACCAGAAAATTTCCCATTATTTCATTCAATATTCCTCATTCATTCTCCATCTCCGATCTCCAAGCTTTCTTGGATTGAGGTTTTCAAGCTCAATGTTTCCAATAAAGAATCAAACCAGAAAATATTCAAGTGTTTCATCCAGTATTATTTGCCACAGACTTATTCATTCTCCATTTCCGATCTCAGAACTATCTTGGATTGAGTGTTTCAAGCTCAATGTTTCCAATAAAGAATCAAACCCAAAAAATATGCCATTGCTTTATTCAGTATTCCATATTCTTCCTCCATCTTCGATCTCAAAACTTTCTTGGATTGAGGTTTTCAAGCTCAATGTTTCCAATAAAGAATCAAAACCAAAAAATATTCAAGTGTTTCATCTAGAATTCCTTGCCACAGACTTATTCATTCGCAGTCTCCGATCTCAAAGCTTTCTTGGATTGAGGTTTTCAAACTCAGTGTTTCCAATAAAGCATCAAAACCAGAAAATATTCCATTACATTATTCAGTTTTCCTTTTTCTTTCTCCATATCCGATCTCAAAACTTTCTTGGATTGAGGATTTCATGCTCAATGTTTCCAACAAAGCATCAAAACCAGAAAATAATGCATTGTTTTATTAAATATTCCTCATTCATTCTCTATCTCCGATCTCGAAAGCTTCGTTGGATTGAGGTTTTCAAGCTCAATGTTTCCAACAAAGCATTAAAACCAGAAAATATTCCATCACTTCATTCAGTATTCCTTATTCTTTCGGCATCTTCGATCTCAAAACATACTTGGATTTAGGTTTTCAAGCTCATATTTACCAATAAACCAGAAAAAAAAATTCATTGCTTCATTCAATATTTCTTGTCACTGACTTATTCATTCGCCTTCTCCGATCTCAAACTTTCTTGGATTGAGGTTTTCAAAAAAAAATAAATATTTCCATTCATTTGTGGCAGCCAAAATTATTGTCTATCCGGTTGGAATCAAGTCAGCCATTCAATCCAAAATTGCCATTTTCTTGGTCCATAAGTGTCGCGTTTCGCATCTAGTGCGCTGTGTTGCTGACAACAACGGGAAGGATGCGCACTACTTTAGACATGATTCAAAAACGTCGCGAGTTGGGTCGCGTCGCGACTTGAATGTGCGACGTGTGACGGCCCAACAATATAAAACTTTCAGCGAATTCCACAACTGAATTCGCAAGCTTCAAACAAGATCTACAACCGTTGGGTTTCATTCAAAGTTTTTACAGATGACTCCTGCGACCAACAATCAGTTAATTGAATAAAAAAGAACATTATGTCTCATCAAAATTAAACTTAAATCCAAATCGATTCGCGTTCACTGAGTTATGTTCTTGACAACCCTATTCTCATCAGTAACAAACCCCACTTGATCTTTCTTATTCACAAAGCATTTCGGTTCCCCATGGCCAGAAAAACACACACTGAAATTGGAAATGTGGCAGTGACGCATCCGGGACTCACTCAATCATCGTAGTTCATCTTTATGCGCCACAAGCGGATCCGCAATATAAAAAAACACGTTTGAACTCGAACCAAACACCAGCACCCACACCACAATCTTTGATACAATTCCGTCCCAGGTACTGCCGCCCGTCGTCGTCTCATATACCGAACACAATTTCCAATTTCGTTCAACAAACGCGGCCAAAAAATCAAAACAATTGTTTAAAGAAACATTAACTCACTTACCGACATGCGCCATTGTAGGATTCGGAACACGAAATCAATTTTAAACAACAAACAACAACTTTCTTCAAATTATTTCAATTTTATTCATACCCAAAAACAACGCGTCACATTTCACCATCTCTTCTTCTCAAAATCCGTTTCTTCACTGACCTACAACGCTACAGCGCTCATTCACCGAGCACATCGAGCTGCTGCCGTCTTTCTCTCTCGCTCTCTTTCCTCCCTTCACGATTCTCTCAAAGTTACCCCGTTCTGCCTCGCTATGAGTAGTGCGCCTGATGATGGCAGAATCCGTCATCCCTCATTCATGTTGGTCCCAATCCGTACACTGAAAGAAATCTGCTGTTGGATGTTTTAATAAAACTTATTTATTTATACTTCTATATACTACAGTGAGGTGATCGAAAGGTGGAAGCAGCACTTCAATCAGCACCTGAACGGCGTGGAGAACGTAGGCACGGGAGCCCACGGCAACGGAAGGAACGACGACGCCAGTGCAGCGGAGGACGGAAATGAACCAACTCCCACGCTGAGGGAAGTTAAGGATGCCATTCACCAGCTCAAAACCAACAAAGCAGCTGGTAAGGATGGTATCGCAGCTGAACTCATCAAGATGGGCCCAGAAAAGTTGGCCACCTGTCTGCATCGGCTGATAGTCAGGATCTGGGAAACCGAACAGCTACCGGAGGAGTGGAAGGAAGGGGTAATCTGCCCCATTCACAAGAAAGGCGACCATTTGGAATGTGAGAACTTCAGGGCGATCACAATTTTGAATGCTGCCTACAAAGTGCTATCCCAGATCATCTTCCGTCGTCTGTCACCTAAAACAAATGAGTTCGTGGGAAGTTATCAAGCCGGCTTCATCGACGGCCGGTCGACAACGGACCAGATCTTTACCGTACGGCAAATCCTCCAGAAATGCCGTGAATACCAGGTCCCAACGCACCACCTGTTCATCGACTTCAAAGCGGCATACGATAGTATCGACCGCGCAGAGCTATGGAGAATCATGGACGAAAACGGCTTTCCTGGGAAGCTGACTAGACTGATTAAAGCAACGATGGACGGTGTGCAAAACTGCGTAAAGGGTCCTCAGGAATTTCGGGTGAACTATCCAGTTCATTCGTTTCTCGCCGGGGACTGCGACAAGGTGACGGCCTCTCATGTCTACTCTTCAACATCGCACTGGAAGGTGTGATGCGACGAGCCGGGCTCAACAGCCGGGGAACGATTTTCACAAAATCCGGTCAATTTGTGTGCTTCGCGGACGACATGGACATTATCGCTAGAACATTTGGAACGGTGGCAGAACTGTACACCCGCCTGAAACGCGAAGCAGCAAAGGTCGGACTGGTGGTGAATGCCTCAAAAACAAAGTACATGCTGGTAGGCGGAACCGAAAACGACCGGATCCGTCTGGGTAGTAGTGTTACGATAGACGGGGATACTTTCGAGGTGGTGGGGGAATTCGTATACCTCGGATCCTTACTGACGGCTGACAACAACGTGAGCCGAGAAATTCGGAGGCGCATCATCAGCGGAAGTCGGGCCTACTACGGGCTCCAGAAGAAACTGCGGTCGAAAAAGATTCACCCACGCACCAAATGCACCATGTACAAAACGCTAATAAGACCGGTGATCCTCTACGGGCACGAGACATGGACCATGCTCGAGGAGGACCTACAAGCACTCGGAGTTTTCGAGCGACGCGTGCTAAGAACGATCTTCGGCGGTGTGCAGGAGAACGGTGTGTGGCGGAGAAGGATGAACCACGAGCTCGCTGCACTTTACGGCGAACCCAGCATCCAGAAGGTGGCCAAAGCCGGAAGGATACGTTGGGCAGGGCATGTTGCAAGAATGCCGGACAACAACCCTGCAAAGCTGGTGTTTGCAACGGATCCGTTTGGCACAAGAAGGCGTGGAGCGCAGAGAGCACGATGGGCGGACCAGGTGGAGCGTGACTTGGCGAGCATTGGGCGCGACCGAGGATGGAGAGCGGCAGCCACAAACCGAGTATTGTGGCGTACTATTGTTGATTATGTCTTATCTTAATGATGTTGAACAAATAAATGTATGTATGTAATTGCTTCGGGGATTCCTCCTGGACTTCCTTCGAGGGTTCCCCTGGAATTAATTCGAAGATTCCTCCTAGACTTCCTTCGGGGAATCCTCCTGGAGTTCTTTTGGGGATTTCTCCTGGAATTCTTTCGGGGACTCCTGCTATTCCGTCGAGGATTCCTCCTGAATTTCTTCGGAGATTCCTCATGGCATTCCTCCGGGGATTCCTCCTGGAGTTCCTTAAGGAATTTCTTTTGGAATTCTTTCGGGGATTCCTCTTGGAATTTCTTCGGTGATTCCTCCTAAAATTTCCTCAGGAATTTCTCCTGGAATTAGTTTAAAGATTTCTTCTGAATATTTTTTGTTGATTTCTAATAAAAATCCTTCGGGAATTCTTTCTCGAATTCGCTTGGAAATTCCCTCTGAAATTCTTTGGGGACTCCTACTGAAATTTCTTCGAGATACGTGCTGGAATTCTTCCGGGGTTTCCTCTTGGAATTCCTGCGGGAACTCCTCTTGGAATTATTTCAGGGGTTCCTCATGGAACTCCTACAAGGATTCCTCCGGGATTTTTTTTTCGATGGTTCTTCCTAGAAATACTTTGAGGATTTCTTTTCGAATTCCTTTAAAAATTGTTTCTGGAATTCCTTTGGGGATTTTTCCTGGACTTCCCTCATGAATTGCTCCTGGGATTTTTTCATGAAGTCCTCTTGATATTCCGTCGAGGATTTCTCTTG
Organism: Aedes albopictus; assembly: GCF_035046485.1. Classification (NCBI taxonomy): domain Eukaryota; kingdom Metazoa; phylum Arthropoda; class Insecta; order Diptera; family Culicidae; genus Aedes; species Aedes albopictus. Next base: position 237,542,434 of record NC_085137.1, read on the forward strand.
GAATTCCTTCGGGGATTTCTCCTGATATTTTTCCCTAGAGTTTCTTTGACAATTTCTCCTTGAATTACTTTGAAGATTCCTTCTGGATTTCCTATGGGGTTTCCTCTTGAAAAACCTTTGATGTTTCGCTTGGAGTTCATTCGGAGATTCCTCCCGAAAATTCCTTCAGTGGTGCCCCCTGGGATTACTGCAGGGATTTCCGCTGTAATTTCTTCGGTTTCTTTGGTGATATATCTTCAAATTTCTTCGGAGATTCCTTCTGGAATCCCTTTGGGAGTCCTCCTAGAATTTCTGCGGGGCGGTTCATCCTCTAAATCTGTAGAGAATTTCTACTGGAATTTTATCGGGAATTCCTCTTGTAATTCCTTCGGAGATTCCTCCTAGAGTTCCTTCGGTAATTTCTTCAAGAATTCCTTCGGGGGTTTCTTCTGGAGGATTCTTCCTTGGAGGATACCTCCTAAATCCCTTCGGGTATTTCTCCTGATATTTCGTCAAGGAATCCTTCTGGATTTCCTTCGGGATTTCCTCTTGGAAGTTCTTTGGTGATTCCTCTTCGAATTTCTTCGGAGATTCCTCCTGGAATTCCTTCGTGGATTCCTGCTGGAATTCCTTCGAGGATCCCAGTAGTGTCAGATTTTACATTTTTCAAGAAATTGCCGGCGTGTAATATGAGTCATTCTGTAACTTACTAAACTTTATTTTATTTTTAACATGCAAAATACACCAGTTGAAAGAATTTTAAGAACTTATTTAGATTCAGCATCATCAAATTTTGATTGTTCAAATCTTATAATGTTACGTCATTGGTTGATCAACTTCACTCCGGATTGCAAGATTTAAAATTTGGCCATAAGTTCATTTTTATACTAAACTAGCTGTCCCGGCAAACTTTGTCTTGCCGTCCGTCTTGTGGTAGTTTGACAACTGTTGTGCTTAAAATAACACCGCACTCTAGATTGGTTTCATCTCGATCGTGTTGATCTCCTTCCCAGCTCATGAAAAATCAGTACTTTATCAATTTTCTCGCTTTTCTAGTTGATTTTCGTAACTTTTTGTACATATAAACACAGTCACCATGAATACGAACCGAACCGTGCAAGAATCATGCTGATTGGTTCATCCGTTCTTGAGTTTTGTTGCCTCAAAGGGATTTCAAACTCATTTTTATATATATAGATATATAGATAGATATATAGATATAGATAGATATGTTGCAATTTCTTGTAAGAATTTCGTTTACGGAACTTGATGCAGGTCCACACAGTACTTGTTTTAAAAATATTAGTTTGGAATCATATGCATTGTACCAGATTTTATTGCAAGGAAAAGAGGAAAATTGATCATCTTCCCCCCAGTTTACGATACCTTGCTCAGTTGAACCATTTTAACCCTAGTAAGATGTTTGGGTCAATATGCCCCAGACAGGCTTGCTGAACGCACACTACGCTATCGTAGTGCACCTAGCCTAATCTCTAAGGATGGTTAAACTCGCTACTTTAAATTGGAGGTATTCACCATCTTTCCGACCAAAGTAAAGAGAGAGAAAATAGCTATCAAAGAGAAAAATGTGTTCCGCGAAGTGTCTATGATTCGGGTCGAAGATAATGCACCCTCGCTTAAAAACTGCGGCTTTTATCGCGAGAACCGCTGCTGTGTCACTCCCAAAGGCGATAGCCGCCCAGATCGAGTGAAGATTGCGCTTGAATGGCGTGTTTTCCGTTCATTTTTAGACACCATCTTTTCATGTTTTACGACATAACCACTCTGGAAACTTGAAAGCTCAACCAACTGCACATGTTTACCTATTTTCTTCTCGTGACTGGCTGTATTACGTGGAGAGACTTGACTTTCATACCAGCAGCGGTTCTGGCAAGTTAAATTTTAAAAACATCACACAACATGCATATTGAAGTGCCTCAATTCTGAAGCCCACCCGAGAGAAAATTATTTAAACATGTCAATCGCTATGATTAGGTTCCGAACCCGAAGTTGGTTGTAAACACGCCGAAACTAACGTAGCCAGTCACGTAAATTGCTCATTCAACTGGTCGGCTATTACGGGGCAGGCACATAGGTAGTGTACCATGTGTTCTGGCAGGCTCCGTTTCAAATTGCCTCAATTAGAAATTCATGCCACTTTTATTGGTTGCTGAATAGCATGCAAATACACTCTCGGATCAGTGCTCCCTAATTGCAGTCCTCAGGCTGGAGTATGGGTAGGCATGGTTTCAGTAATTAATTCAAGAGCTCCGTAAAATGCAAAACAGAGCTAATGTTTTGAGAACCATTCTGTATAGCTATCAATTTGGACTATTCTTCGCCAAAACTAATACCCATATTTTGCGTTGAATTCCAATTAATATGTTTTTTTGTTTTTAAATATGATAAATATGACAATAGAAGCGAATATTTGATATAACAAGCATCAAGGCACATTACGATCTTCTGAAAGGTTTTGCAATTCGCAAGTCTTTTTTGTTCGCTGGGGTCGTTGCTGCTGGCCTCGGTTCGTATTATTCTGTTGCGGATTTTCAGTTACCGTACAATGGTTTTTTTTTATAGCTGACCCATAGGGGCGGACATTAACCCCCTACTCCATGCAACAAATGTCCCAAATGGAGGACAACGTGCACGTGGAGCCGGCCTTCTGACAACCCGCTACTTTCCGGAGGACCATAGTACACTGTTGAGCACTAGCTTGCACAGGGGGGAGGGGGCAAGGGGGGGCACTTGCCTCCCCTTCTATAAAAAAATTCTATGCACCATTTTTGCAATTTTTGCACTATGGATCTTACCACGCAATGTTGAGAATCACTGAGCTATGGTGCACCATTGACACATACTATTTCTAGTATCTCATGCACAACCATGACGTTCTCAGAATCATCTAGGCTCATCTCACGCACCATCTTCTACCTAATCAGTGATGTCAGCGCCAAATTTGAAAAACATGCACCATTTTGGCATTTCGTATTCCAAAACTGTATTCTATGTACGTGAACCATGGTGACTTCGTCACCACATTGAATTCCAAGCACCATTTTTGCAATTCGTGCACCTAGCCATACAAAATAACGAGTATCACTGAATAACAGTGACGACTAATACAGCACACCAATATAATGCACCATCTTCAAAGCTTTCAATGCACCATCATGATGTCCACAGAATGATCTAAGTATCCACGCATTATGATGATCGCATGAAATGTATTTTTATCAATTAAGTATCTTATACCTCATACTGATATGCACCATCATGAAATGTCATGCACCATCACAGCTCTTCAAGCACCATTTCAGCGTTTATCATATCATCTAGGCATCTAAAGCACCGTAATGCCGTGAGAATCACATAAAATACATTTTTTGTATGCTATGCACCATTTTTGCAATTCGTGCACCTAACCATGCAACATGTTGATAATCTTTGAATACCGGAGACAATTAAAGGGTGAGTCGTTAATTATTGTGCCACCCTATCGTCAACTGATTCGCAAATTGTCTACATTTAACGAAATGAAACCAAATTTTTACAGTAGTTTAGTATATGTATGTATTTCAACTTTTTGGTATAGGTTCAAATTTAGGATGCGTTTTAATGAAATTCAAGACATTTTCAATGAACGCCCTCCATGTGGGCATGTTCAGGCTCCACTTGAAACAAATAATTAAAGCTCTTAGGTTTGTTTATGCCGTGGTTTATGCGCATCGTGCCTGGTTTTCACCCGGCTCCAAGCTTATGTTTCACTGACAACCATTCCTGAAACCTATTGACGAACATTAAGATGATCCGATAATGTATAATCATTAATTGTTCCAAGGTGCGATACCATGATTTTCGATTTTAGCATGTGAATGTACAACAACTTTTTTAGAACTGTTAACTAAATTTATTCTATATCGACTGGAATCTCACTGATAACTGCTCAATTCATTATATGTGAACAATAGACTATAAGGAAAAACTGTGCAAAATTTGGTTGATTTTGGTGAAGTAGGAAAAAAGTTACGTTAGTTTGAAAATGGCACAATAATTATCGACTCACCCTTTAATGCAGCACACTAGCATCATGCGCCTTTTTCAAAGCTTTCCATGCACCATTTTGGCATTCACTATATCATCTAGGCATCTTATGCACCATTATGATGTGGTTTACATTTGAATTTGGTGCACCATTTTGGCATTTCGCATACAAAATAGTATTCCACGTACCTGGAACATGTTGATTTCTGTGCCACATTAAGCTTCCTGCACCTTAGCAGGAATTGCAATTGCACCTTAATATGAAACATGACGAGTATAACAGAATCATGGTGAAGCTAATGCACCATACTGACATCATGCACCACCATGATGTTCACCAGAATCATCTAGGCACCATCTCACGCACCATCTTTGAATCAAATATGTGACTAATTGCGAAATAATGCACCATCGTTAAAATTCATGGAGCAATTATTTCGGAAATTCCTAGAGGTATTCCTTCGGAAATTCTTGGAGGAACTTCTTTAAAAATTCCCGGGGAATTCCATTGGAAATTCCTTCGCAAATTCCTGGAGAAACTCTTTTGGAAATTCCTGAAGGATTTTTTTTTTGGAAATTCTAGGAAGACTTTCTTCAGAAATTCCAGGAGAAATTCTGTCGGAAAATCCTGGAGAAATTCTTTTGGAAATTTCCAAAAGAAGTTCTCCATGAATTTCCGATGTAATTCCACCAGGAATTTTGCGAAGGAATCCCTTCAGGATTTTCCGAATGAATTCCTCCATGTATTTCCGAGAGAATTCCTCCAGGAATTTCCGAGGGAAATCCTCCAGGAACTTCTGGAGAAATTCCTCCAGGAAATTTCGGAAAAATTCCTCCACAAATTTCTGGGGGAATTACTCTAGGAATTTCCGGAGGAATTCCTCCAGGTACTTCCGAAGGAATTCTTCCAGGAATTTTCAAGGGAATTCCTCTTGGAATTTTCAAAGGATTTCCTCCTGGAATTCCCGAAGGAATTCCTTCATGAATGTCCGAAGAAATCCCTCCATAAATTTTCGAAGGAATTCCTCCATGAATTGCCGAACAAATTCCTACAAGAATTTTGCCAAGGAATTTCTAAAGGATTTTCCGAAGGAATGACTCCATGAATTTCCGAAGGAATTCCTCCAGAAATTTTCCGTCGGAATCCCTCCACGAATTTTCGAAGAAATTCCTCGAGGAATTTCCGGAGGAATTCCTCCAGGAAATACCAAAGGAATTTTGCGAAGGAAATCCTAAAGCATTTTCCGAAGGAGTTCCTCCATGAATTTCCAAAGGAATTGCTGCAGAAATTTTCTGAAAGAATTCATTCACGAATTTCTGAAGAAATTCCTCCACGAATTTTCAAAGGAATTCCTCGGAAATCCTCCAGGAGTTTCCGAAGGAGATCCTCCAGGAATTTTCAAAGAAATTTCTTCTGCAATTTCCGAAGGAATTCCTCCTAGAATTTTCAAAGGATTTTCTGCCGGAACTTCCGAAGAAATTCTTTCATGAATATCCGAAGGAATTCGACCAGGAATTTTCGAAAGAATTTCTCCAGGAATTCCTTCACGAATCTCCGAAGGAATTCCTCCATAAATTTCAGAAGGAATTCCTCCAGGACTTTTGCGAAGGAATCGCTCAAGGATTTTCTGACGGAAAACCTACATGAATTTCCGAAGGAATTCCTCCAGAAATTTCAGGAAGGAATTTCTCCAGGTATTTCCGAAGGAATTACTCCAGAAATTTCCGAAGAAATTCCTCCAGGAATTCCCGGAGAAAACCCTCCACGAATTCTCGAAGGAATTCCTCCAAGAATTTCCGAGGAATTCCTCCAGGATTTTCCCAAAGAATTCCTCCATGAGTTTCCGGAGGAGTTTGTCCAGGAATTTCCGTAGGAATTCCTCCAGGAATTTTCAAAGGAATTTCTCCTGGAATTTTCAAAGGATTTTCTCCTGAATTTCTGAAGGAAATTCCTCTACGAATTTCCAAAGAAATCCCTCCCGGAATTTCCAAAGAAATGTCTTATGGATTTGCCTTGAAATACCTCTAAAAATTTCCGAATGAATTCCTCCAGAAATTTTTGACGGTTGTCCTCAAGAAATTTCCTTAGGGTTTTCTCACATTATCCCCAAACGTGTTTCTGAAGGAATGTTTGAAGAAGTTTCTCAAGTTTTCGTAGGAGTTCCGCAATACATTTTTGAAGGAATTTCTTGAGGAATTTCCGAAGAAACTTCTCAAGGATCTTTCGCTGGAATTCCTTGAGGAATTTCGTAAAGATTTATAAAAAAACCGAACTTATCAAACAATTTCTCACGAAATTTCCGAAGGTATTCCATAAGACATTACAGACATATGTCAAAAAAAATTTCCAAATGAACTCTTTTAGCAATTTCCGAATTTTCCTTATCAAGGCATTTTTAAAGGAATTCTTCAAAGAATTTCCGAATAAGTTCCTCTAGGAAATAAAAAATCACAAAAAGCATTTCTTCGGGAATTTCCGAAATATTTTTTCAAGGAAGTTTTGAAAGATTTTTAAAGAAATTCCTTATGGAATTTCAGAAGGGATACCTCATGAGACTTTTAGTGGATTTTTTTTTCAATATTTTCGAAAGAATTGCTTCAGGAATTTGGGAAGGAATTCTCACAAAAAATTCCGGATAAATTCCTCCAAGAATTTTTGAAGGTATTCCTCAAGGAATTTTCGGAAGAATTCCTCACGAAAACTCCGGAGGAGTTTCTCAAGGAATATTCTAAATCTATTTCAAAGAAATTCATCAAGGAATTCCCGAAGAATCTTCTAAAGGAAATCGTAGAAGAACTCTCGAAGGAATGTCTTATGGAATTTTTCAAGGAGCTTTAGAAATGAAGGAATTTCTCAAGAAATTTCTGAAGAATTTGAAGGATTTTCGAAATAAATTCCTGAAATTATTTTTTAATTGATTCCTTTAAAAATTTCCGAATGCATTCCTCTAACAACTTCCAAAGATATTCCTCCAGAAATTTCCAAAGGAATTCCTTTAGAAATTTTCAAAGAATTTTTTTCGGTAATTCCATTAATGTATGGATTTTTCGAAGAAATTTCTCCAAACATTTCTTAGGGTATTCCTCAAGGAAAGGAATCTTAGTTTGATTGGAATTTTTGAAAGAATTCCCGGAGAAATTCTTAAAGTATTTTCTGAAGCTTCTCAAACGGATTTCTGGTGGAATTAAGAAAGATATTTGTAAAGAATTACTGGGGAAATTCTCAAAAGAATGCATGGTGAAATTCGTAATAAAACTTCTGGAGGAATTATTGAAGAAATTTCTGAAGGTATTCCCAACGGAATTACTGCAAGTTTACCGAAGGTAATTTCTGCTGGAATATCTACATTAAAATAACCTAGAAAAATATTACGGAAATTTCTGGAGAAACTGCTGGATAAATTCAAATTCATGATGGCATTTGTTAAGAAATTCCTGAAGCAATATCTTGAGAAATTCCTCAGGATTATAATCATATATGATTCTTCCATTGAACCATTCCTGTTAATCACCCATATTTCATACTTCACTTTTATTTTTTTTAAATGATGAAGTATTTGAACTCCTTGTTACTGCAAAGTGGTTTTCAGTGTAAGGGTGCTCCCCCCCCCCCCCCTAGCCGAAAAGCTGGCTACGCCCTTGGAGGAATCCATGGAAGAATTGCTCGAGAAATTCCAGGAGGAATTCCTGGAAGAGTTCCGGGAGAAATTTCTGTAGGATTTTCTGGAGGTATCTGTAGAGCAATTCCTTGAAAAATCCTTGGAGGAAATATTGAAGAAATTCTGGCAGACATCCCTAAAGAATTTTTTCTAGAAGAAATTTCATGAGGAATCTTCCACCAGAATTCCTGGTGGTAATTCTGAAGAAATTTCTGGAGTATTTACTGGAGGTATTCTTGGATATTTCGAGAAATTCTGGAGAAATGTATGAGGCCTCATGGAGAAATTTCTGAAGGAACTCCTCGAGGAATTTCTGCAGGATTTTTTTTTAAGAATGTGTAAAGAATTTTTTTAACGAATCCCTGCAGGAACTCCTTGAGAAACTCCTAGAAAATGTTCTGGGGAAATTCCTTGAGGAGTGCAAGGAGAAATCCCTGTAGTTCTGGTGATTCATTTAGGATTATCTGGAGGAATCCGAGAATCAATTCTTGGAGGAATCCCTAGAAGGAATGAAGAAAATTTCAGGAGGAATCTCTGGAGGAATTATTGGAGTATTTACCAGAGAAATTATTTGAGGAATTTCTGGTGAAATATATCAGGCTTCCTGGAAAAAATAATGGAGGAATGTCTGAAGAAACTTCTCGAAGAATTTCTGAAGGAATATCTGGAGGAATTTCTGAAGACATTCATTATTGCATCCCTGGAGGATTTCTTGAAGAAAATTAAGGAAAAAAATCCTGGAGAATATCCTAGGGGATTCCGTGGAGGATTCCCTGGTGGAATTGCTCGTGGAATTATTCAAGGAACTCCTGGAGGAATTCCTGGAAGAGTTTCGGGTGAAATTACTTTAGGATTTTCTGGTGAAGTCCATGGAAGAATTTCTGGAAGAGTTTCTGTGGAATTACAGAAGAAATTCAGTTATGAATCCCTGGAGAAATTCCTGAAGAAATTTCTGGAAAAAAATCCTGAAGAAATTCCTGGAGGATTTCGTGGAGGATTCCCTGGAGGTATTCCTGGAAGAGTTTTGGAAGAAATTCCTTTAGTATTTTCTGCAGGAATCCGTGGAGGAATGCCTAAAAGAAATCACTGGTTGTATATTGGAGGAATTTCTAAAGAAATGTCAGAAGGAACCCCTCGAGGAATTTCTAAAGGAATATCTGGAGGAATTTCTGAAGAAATTCATTATTGAATCCTGAAAAAATACTGGAAGAATCTGTGGAGGATTTCTTGTAGAGATTTCCTCGCCAAATTTTTGGAAGAGTTCCGGAAGACATTCTTTTAGGATTCTCTGGAGAAATTCTGGCAAGAATTCCTAGAGGATTGTCTGGAGAAAACCCTGGAGGAATTTCAAGAGGAATTTTTAGAGGATTTTTTTGAGGAATTCCTGTAGGAATTTCTGGCGTTATTTTTTGAGAAAATTCTGAAGGCATTTCTGGAGGAATTTATTGAGGAGTTTTAGAAGGATTTTTTGAAATAATTTATGGATGAATCCCTGAAGGAATTCCTGAAGAATTTTCCTGGATAATTTTCTGAAGAAACTCCTGGAGGAATTTCTCGAGGAATACAAGGAAGATATTCCTCAGAAGTTCCTTTAGGATTTTCTGGGGGACTCCGTGGAGCAATTTCTAGAGGAATCCTTGGAGGAAATATTGGGGGGAATTCTCGCAGACATTCCTATAGGATTTTTCCTACATGAAATTTAAGGAGGAATTCCTGGAGGTAATTTTGGAAGAATTCCTGGAGTATTCACTGGAGGAATTCCTGGAGGAATTATTTGAGGAATTTCTGGAGAAATATACGAGACTTCCTGGAGGAATTTCTGAAGGAATTATTGGAAGACTTTTTGGGGGAATTCCTGGAGGAATCTCTGTAGATTGCAACAAGGATTCAGATCAAAATGTTCTATCTAGGAATTCTGACATTCTCCAATTCTAGCAACACTAATTGTCCAGGATCAAAATTCTTTCACAACGACATTTTTTTCTATAAATGATAATTTATCGATATTCTCCATTGTATTTGATACGTTTTTAAAATTTTATAAGAGTCGAGATAATGACTACATGTTAAAGTTTCGCATTGCCTTGAAATCATCACCATCCGAAGCCTTCTTCAGAATCCCAATATGAAGTACTTGGCGATGTTAGCACCACAACATGTTGAAACCCGTACTTGGGAATTCACATTGCGTGTAGCACCATAATATTTTGCACCATGATCGTACATATACTGCACCATTATTATAGTCCCCCCCCCCCTAAGCAAGAACCCAGCGCACGCTAGTGCAGTTGTGCTTAGAGTCCTTCCCTGGTGCTCGAACGTCGATCAGTCGCCCCTAACATGGGGATCAGACGCTGTTGTGAGCCCCTTTTCCTGGAGAATTGACGCTCAGGTTTGCAGAATCAATCGCCTCTTTCCCTGAGAGCCTACGATAAGACCAAAGTTCCCATTGGTTATCCGATCTTCCCTAAGGCTGCTCGCAGCCCGGCCGGTGCCACGCGGAGGTAGGAACAGGAATTGCTGGGCAGAGAATAATGGATTTTAATGGGAACTGTGTTCCTTGGGGTTGCGTGGAGAAGGGTTCAAAGGCGTTTCATGACATTTCAGACCGTTTTAGGAAGTTTCAGAAGGTTCGAGAGCTCTCAGATGAGCTTCAAAGCTATTTCAGCTAATATGACTGATAATTTGGGAGAAATGATTCTGACAGCCAGGTCAGGACCGTGGATGCCAAAAAAACGGAAAATTGATTACCACCAACTCTTCATTTTGCTGAAATTCGGTTGTTTAATGGGCCAAAAATTACACGTGTATACGTGAAGACCGTAATGCAATACCACACATCAAAAAGTCCCATTATTGACTCCCTGTCCGATGTGAGGTCTAACGCATAAGAGCATGAAAATTGCTATTTAGTCAGCAGTTACCAAGCTCTACCAGGCAGTATTTAATTAATTATTAATTTTCAATAAAGCTCATGAATACACAAAACGACATACCGAACCCTGCTCAGAAACAGTCAACCAACTTTGATGCAAACCGGGACAACCTTAGGCCACTATTGGGAATCAAATTTCATTTTGTTGCGGTGACGACAGGTTCGACTGCCACCACCACGCCACGCACCGATCAATGAGGAAAGGCATGGCTTGGTGGCATGCTGCAGCAGCAATGTGCTAGATTAATTGTATACGCAGCATTTCATTTTGCAGTGATTGAGATTAGTTCGAATTGAAAAATCAACAAACATCATTGGAGTTCGGTAATTAGTGGAACTATTATATTGATCAAGAATAGGGTGGTCAAGTAGACAAAGAGGATATTTGTTCTGAGATCAAATTAACGATTTTTTGTCTAGCCTTAAAATTTTGAAATAAAAAAAAACAAGTTATCGTTATAAGTCATATGTTTTTCAACCGTAGTACCCTATCAATTACCTCCACGAGAGTGGAAAATCATCCAGAGCAAGGAGATTAACACGTGTTTTGAATACAGGACGGCTTTAAATGAACCTGTTTTAATTACTGTTAATGCACGCGGAATTATTGAAACTTCCGCCCGTTGATTATCGGATAAATGTAGAACAATAGTTTTTTGAATGATGAATGCACAAGCATTTGCCATAGGTTTAGATAACTCTATAAGTTTATAGGGAAGCACGATTGCTGGGGTGAGGCATCTGCAAAAGAACGAAATTAAAGTTTGATGAATTAAATGGAATTTGGGTTTTTTGCATGCAGACAATCCACGTATCACATGAATAACTCCAAGTTACATCAAGAGCGGCACGTAACGCAAGCGACGATTCCTGGAAATCATTATCAGTTACTTGAAATATATATTATTTTGCGAATAGGCCGCACCCTATGGGGCTTACTAAAAAAAAGTCCAACCGTTCTCAAAGGCACAAAAATAAATTTTTAATGCAATCGGATCCGTTTTCTAAATTAGTTTTTCCAAAGTAAGTACCGTCGTTGGGGATGAGAATGTGTCAAGAGAACCAAATTTGTTCCGCATTGACAACAAAGCATGTAGACAAAGTTCTGGTCAAGGTTGATGGTACTTACCAATAATATATTATATGATGAATATGGTTTCGATATTCTGAAAAGTATCAATCCGACCAAAAGTGTGATTTTTCATCGAGCCCTAAAAGTGCTATTCTAAAAAGGCCTTATTTTCAAGCTTTTTTCGATGATTTATCAAAAGTTAACTAATTGCTCTAGAAACCTAATGTTTCGACAGGAACTGCTGCCAGTGCTGTCAACTACGAGGATGACACCATAAATGTTTTGATTCGATGTTCGCAATATTTGGTGAGATATTTAAGATTATGTTTGGACCCAATCTCGCCCTTCTAACCCATTGTCACCCCCAATGACGGTATACTACCAAATAGTGGATTAAAAGTATTGTTGCGTTAAGAAAAGTATTCTGAAAAGCTCAAGGTGAAGATATAACGAAGCCACCAAGAATTTTCAAGAGCATAAATCTGAAGAACCAATTGTCGGCTTTCACTGAAAAGTTGATCGATTGATCATTACCAGCAGGTAACCAATTGACCCATTTCAATCGAGGATTTCACTTTTATGTGGTCCTTTCCTTATGGGGCCAAGAAGGAAATTTGCTGACACACAAAACAATAATGGCATTCAGAAAAATCCACTCCAACAGCTTGCCAGCGGTGTCCAGTAGACAGAGTTGGTCTGCAGGTTCGAGCTCTTTGCATCCTTCTCCTAGCTTTTAGAGTTCCGAATAAGTCGTTTGTACGCTGTTCGGGCTCGTTTTGAAGTTGGCCATAAATGTTAACTTCTTTTCATGATCAGCCTAGATGATGATGATGATGATGATGATTAAAATGTAGCCACCATCAGCGCAAGGATTACCTATGGCTGCAGAGTAATTCTGGAAGGGAATTATGTACCTGATGGTTTGTTGTAGCAGGGTGAGTTGAAATCGCTGAATTCCTTCGGTAGTCAACATAAAGTTGCTACCTCGTGACAAAAGTCTGGCTACTCCACGAACTTAAGTCTGGTCATCAGTTTATTCAACTTCCTTAGGCTAGTTCCCGTAGTCGGAAGGATGTGGTACGGTTCCGCTAGTTAGGTGTTACAGGAGATGGACAATATGATCGGGACAGGCAAAATTTTCACTTTTCAAAAACTAGTCAAATAGCTGTAGCTTTTTGGAAAGTGTATCATAAAATCTCAAATGTTTACTATAAGTTGATCAACTAGTTGTGAATAAGTGATCCAAATTTGGAAAAGATCGGGCTTTGGGCTATTCTACACAAAGTAAGAAAGATTCTAGAAAAAGGTATAATTATCCGATAGCCAACTTTGAGCTGTTCTATCTCTGGATTCAATGAACCAAATGCAATTGAATTTTTAACATTTCTGACTATTACAATGAGATATGATAAATGATATGATATGATCACCACTACTGATAGTATACATCCTTGCTTCACTCCAGCAACGACCCGGATGAGATCGGACAAAACATCGTTGTGCAGTACTCTGCACGAAAATGCCCTGTACTATGCTTCAATGAGACCGGTGATTTTCTCAAGGAAACCCTTGAGACTGAGGGCTTCCCACTTATTTTCGTGGTTGAGACGGTCGAAAGCTTTTTCGTAATCAATGAACACCAGGTATAAAGACTCTTGAAAATCATTGATTTGTTCCAGAATGATACGGAGCGTGATAATTTGGTTCACACAGGATCGTCCGGCACGGAATCCTGCTTGCTGCCGTCGGAGAGTTGCGTCAATTTTCTCCTGTATCCGGTTAAGGATCACTTTGCAGAGGACTTTGAGAACGATACACAGTAACATGATGTTCCGTCAATTATCGCATACAGTCAGGTCACCCTTTTTGGGTACCTTTACTAAGATGCCTTGAATCTAGTCGGCCGGAAATGTTGCGGTTTCCCATTTCTTGCAGAATAATTGATGCATTAGTTGTGCGGGGTCAGCTTTGAGCATCTCAGCTGATATGCGATCGACCCCTGGGGTCCTGTTCGATTTCATGCTACGGATGGCTGTTTCTATCTCCTGCACTGATGGAGCTTCGGTGTTGATACGGGTAATGCGTCGAACCCTTGACGGATTATGCTGAGGTGTTGGTGGCGTGGCCAACACTTGAAAAAGGTTTCAAAAGTGCTCGACCCAGCGATTCAACTGGTCAGCCGGGTCGGTCAGTACCTGTCCAGACGTGCCTTTCACGAGCATCGTAGCATTCATCTTGGTCCCACTAAGACGACGTGAAACATCGTAGAGGAGACGGATGTCGCCGGTGTTAGCGGCTTTCTCGCCTTTGTCGGCTAGGGAGTCCGCTCACGTCTACAAGAGCGTTTGGCTTCCTTCTCGAGAGCCGAATAGCACTGACGGACTACTCCTCGTGTTTTCGCTAGCTCTATCGCGACCTTGGCGTTCCTTCGCTGCTCTATCTTCCTCCAGGTATCATCTGTGATCCACTGCTCGCACTTGGGTGCGTAGCTCACCCAAATTATTCTCGCCGGTGGCGATGAAGGCGTTCTTGATGGCGCTCTATTGATCTTCTACACTTCCACCTTCTGCAGCACGGTTCTCTAGCTCCTCGACGAAGGGCCTTTTCACCGCAGCGTCTTCCAGTCAGCGTGTGTTGAATCGATGCCCGAATTTCCCCTCGTGTCGATGGATTTTAGCAATGAGCAGATAGATCTCGCCGATTAAGAGTTGATGATCGGACGCATTTTGTGCACTGGTCGATGAGGAAAGAGCGATTCCTTAATTACCGTATCATGGTTGTCATAAAACTCTGCAAAGAGCTTTCCATTCTCGCTCTTTCTCCAAGACCATGGCGCTTCATGACGTGCCCATAGTCCAAGTTGTCAGAACCAACCTTCGCGTTGAAGTCGCTCATGAGGATCTTGATATCACCTTTCGCAATCTTTTCCACGACAGCATTCAGTTGACTGTAAATGTTATCTTTGTCTTGCAATTCGGCAGCATCGGTTGGCGCGTAACATTAGATTATGGTATGGTTTCGAACCCGTGTTCTGAATCTGGCTACAATTATCCTCTCATTAATAGGTTCCCACTTCATGAGCGCAGCGTGGGCGTGATCGCTGAGCAGGAAACCAACTCCACGGTGGCGAGGAGCGTGTTCACCTCGTAGAACAGAATATAGCAGAATTTGACCCGCCTTATAAGCAGTGTATCTCCCTCCCTCCCTGCCGCCTCCTTCTTTAGCACTATGATCATCTCTCCCGTACTGGTTCCCCGGATGTTATTCACATTCGCGGGTCTCCACTTAGCTTCTAGAGGAAACTAGTGCATCTCATCTATCACACTTGCAGTCTGGCTTAATTTGTTTCGGATTCTTTTCCCCTTCCTTAATCCAGGGAGGGGTTCTTATTCCTCTGGTCAGGCTCGGTCCTGTTATTCTGCAAAGGGTCAACCTTTTGGAGCTCAGCTTTGGCCCGCTTTCCCCTAGCGTGCTAAGTTGCCAGCTTGGATGCCCGCCTAATGGTGTTAGCCATATTTTTATCCTTTGGCAGTCCACCACCATCTTTGGAGCGCCTTTTGCCCTCACTGACTGGGTTGTCATCCACCAACAGGGCGTTCCACCTGCTTCGACCATGCAGTTCTAGCAAAAAGGCGGTTTACCGTTGTTGTCGACTTGGGAATCACTGAAGAGCACCCCCCGATCACACAACAATGATTGTCGTATCTGCCTACCTATCGCTGATCTTTACCACTCCAGAGCGTATAGAACCTTCGGAAACGAATAGGCAGATGTGGTATTGTTTGATCATTGGATAAACAGATATCACGTGGACGGTAGTGTGTCAAAGGAATTGCATTACATTAAAGTTATAAGATTTGCTACGTTAAAAATTGTTGATAAAACTTATATACTATACTGAATTAAAACTGCTGAACTGGTTAAACTACGTTGCCTTATAAATAGTAAGTTCTGCTTAAAAACTACGTCTAGCAATACAATAAATATTATGAATTAAAGGTTGCAGGCCGGGTTACATGCAGTAGGAAGATTTGTTGGGACGAAATCCAGAGCGAGGTTAGACTCGATGTAAGTACACTTTAGTGATAGTTGATGTTTGTTGAGAACTAATAAAATTTGTAGCTTTTAGCAACTTCCAAAACTAAAAAACGAAGTTCGCTCAAAAGTGATCCGAACCGCCCAAACTCTCAGTTCCCAACAATCTAAAAGATCGAGGCGAATCGATCAATTTCGACCACGAAATGGACACGTGTGAGGCATGCGGTATTCAGACGGACGATTCCTTGGTCCAGTGTGACCGATGCGATTCTTGGTGGCACTTCGGGTGCGTCGGAGTGAGTGACAGCATCAGCGAGAAGAGCTTCATCTGCACGAAATGCTTCAACACTACTCCCCCACCACCGCCGCCGCATCATAATGAGGATTTGCGATTACCACCCATCGATACCATGTCTGTGTCATCCAAAAGGTCGTCAATCTCGAATGCGAGCGCTCGAGCTCGGCTAAATCTAGAGAGGCTCGAAGTTAAGAAAGTTCTCGCCGAGAAAATGCTAAACCTGGAGCTACGGGAACAAGAGAGGAAGCTCGAACTCGCCCGCATACAGAAGGAGGGAGAATTGGAACGCAGGAAACTGGAGATACAACGAGATTACGAGGAAGAGAAGCTACGTCTGATGGAGGAAGAGCTGCTTGATGCTGCTGATAGGAGTCTACGTTCCCAGCAGAGCAGTAATAGTAAGGTACGACAGTGGAGAAGTCAAATGCAACTCGGCGGAGCCTGTTCGACGATGCAATCCCCTGCAGCGAACGAGGTTCTGGGCGATCGTGAAGCACCGACTGCCACGACGACGACTACTACGACATCTGTGGAACGCATTACTACGGTAAGCGGCACCGGTGGTGAAACCAGCGGTAGGCAACCAGCCGGCGACTCTGGCATTGAAACAGCGACACACTCAGTAGCGAGGATGGCAACGGGTACTGGAATCGGGACGGTTCGCAAGCAGCCATCGACCAGCGCACACAAAGGAGAAACGGTAAATTCTTTCCCACCCCCTCCGGCGGCTCAGGTAAGTGCAAAGCAAATGAACCCCTCTGGAGTGGTAAACCCGCATACTACAATAGCTGCACAGTTCGAAAAAAGCCTGTAAATTTATGACGGTTCGAATGTAACAAAAGGACCCCGTCATATATGATGGAAATTTTTGTGCGATCTTAAAATTACATTGCAGATATCTGTTAGACAATATAAATAAAAATTGAGCTCCGAGCGAGAATTGAACTCAGATCCTTGGGGTGTGAGTAGCACGCCCGAGCTCTCTCGGCTATCTCAGCTTGTTGAAAAGCAGACAGTCAAAGTTAAACTGCTTCTACCATAATGCACGCATTCTCGACATGCTCCGGCTGCTGTAGAGAGTACTGAGAGAGACAACGAGGAAACCGCCACAGCTGCGAGCAGCCGTTCGTTTAGCTGATGACGGAGAGTGGCTGGCATGATTTATAGCAGATGCATGTAAATTTAAAGCGAATATGCTTTAAAATCTGTAAACAAGCCGACTGACCAGCTGCGGGCTGCTCGGCTGACGTTAAACGTTGGTGATTTACATTTTTCTGTCGCAAATTTCAGTGGATCTTCAATTTACGTGCTGTTTAACTTTCATATTTTTTTGCTGTGTGTATCAGCCCACGATAGCTTCAGGGTAGGGACTAGCAGGCCAGGTCACAATAGCTTTGTAACCACCAGATCAGAGTCAGGTTTAGGCGCTTCTCAGAGCAAATTCCCTCCTCTCTCTTCAAACACGGTTAGACAAACCCAATCATTGCATGGAAAGCACATTTGCTTCTCTACCACATTGCGTTGAAGGTTCTTTTCGCCCTTCAAATGATTTGGGGGAACACATGTCAACTTGTTTGCCGCGTCCGATCGTTCCTTGGCGACAGTCAATGCTCGGCCATACAATCGCCCGGCCGAAGCCACCGCGAGTGATGTTTGATACAAGTGTATGTGATGAAGCAGTGATTGTAACTTCGCAGCCCAATCAAGTTGTTCCTGAACGGTACCGTAATGAGTTTCCCGTTTGCGAGGCAGGATTTGGACCCGAAACGGCGACGGCGATTCGACCAGCGCCGGTGATACCAGCACAGCGCACAGCGTGCGGTTCATCTCTAGGACTTTCCGGGATGAGATCGGACCCTCCGATTCACAATGGGGAAACAGCTTCGAAGTTCAACAGCCAAGTCAGAATGCCAGTGCGGGACAGGGATCATCGTCGTTCGTCACATCCAGCAATCCCGAGAGGCAACCAGGGACACATGTTCAATCCAGCATACGTCATCAAGTCGACGGGCCTTCTTCAACTCAGCTAGCAGCCTGGCAAGTAATGCCAAGAGATTTGCCGATGTTTTCTGGGAACCCGGAAGATTGGCCAGTATGCATCAGCTCGTTCGCCAACTCTTCCCAGGCCTGTGGATATACGGACGCTGAAAACTTAATACGTTTGCAGCGATGTCTCAAGGGACCAGCGTTGGAGGCTGTTAAAAGTCGTTTGCTGTTTCCTGCGGCAGTTCCCCATGTAATCGCTACTTTGGAGACCCTGTATGGGAAGCCTGAACACCTGATTTTCATGCTACTCAAAAAGGTTCGAGAAGTTCCAGCACCGAGACCGGACAAGCTGGAGACCTTGATCGGCTTCGGGATGGCAGTGCAAAACCTGTGCGATCACGTGGAGATGGGACAACAAGTGGCACACCTCAACAACCCTACTCTTCTGTACGAGCTGGTGGACAAGCTACCGGCCAATTTGAAGCTGGATTGGGCGATGTTCAAGCAGCAAGCTCCGATCACCAACTTGCGAACATTTGCGCAGTTTATGTCAAGGCTGGTAACTGCTGCGGCAGATGTTACGCTCCACATGGATCCGAGAACGACGCAGCGTGGAAAGCCGGAGAAATCGAGGGAAAAGATTTTTTTGGGAGCACACAGCGGATCGAGAAGCACGGATTATCCTACAAAGTCAGACGTTCCTGTAGGCCAGTCAACTCGGTCGGAGAATTTCGTTACGTGCCTTGTGTGCAAGGAACCTGGCCACAAGGTTAGGGAATGCAAAAAGTTTGCGGACATGACCGTGGAGAATCGCTGGAAAGCTGTTCAAACCCATTCACTTTGCCGAACATGCATTGGCGCGCACGGAAAACGACCATGCAAAGTCCAAGAAACTGTGTGACGTGGACGGGTGTCAAGCGAGACATCATTCTCTCCTTCATTCAGACGGTAACCAAGTGGAACCAGAGACTGCGCACGGAATCACCAATCACCACTTCGTGGATCGTTCGAGTCTTTTCCGAATTCTACCGGTGACGCTGTATGCCAACAACCGCTCTATCATGGTGTACGCCTTCCTCGACGACGGATCTTCGAGAACCCTGATTGAAGAGGATGTAGTGAAGTACCTGGGAAACGAAGGGGAAGTGAATCCACTGTGCTTGCAGTGGACGGCGAATGTCAAGAGAATCGAGAAAAAATCGATGAAGGTTAGCCTGGAGATTTCCGGAGAACAGAAGACGCATCTCTACCAGCTGGTCGATGTTCGAACAGTGAACCGTCTAGACCTTCCTCGACAGTCAATCCGCTACACGGAAATGGTGAAGAAGTACCCTTATTTGGGCGGACTACCAATCAAGGATTATGAAGACGCTGTTCCTAAAATCCTCATCGGTAACGATAATTCACATCTTGCCGCCGTGTTGAAGATTCCCGAAGGCAATCCTCAAGAGCCCATCGCCGCAAAAACACGTCTGGGGTGGACCATCTACGGATCGGTGCCAGGCAGCAGTGAGAACGCATTGAGCTTCCACATCTGCAGCTGCGAATCGGATTCATCGCTTCACGAGCTGGTGAAGCAATATTTTTCTGTGGAGAGCCTCGGGGTGAAGATTGTCGACGGTCCACAGTCACGAGAGATCCAGAGGGCAAATCGCATACTGGAGAGTTCGACGAAGCGGATCGGGCAGCGCTACGAGACCGGCTTGCTTTGGAGGTTCGACGTGTTTGAGTTTCCGGATAGCTATCAGATGGCCGTAAAACGAATGGTGTGTCTTGAACAGCGCATGACGAAGAATGCGACTATAGGAAAAAGCGTGAGGAAGCAGATGGTCGAATACCAGGAAAAAGGATACATCCACCGGGCGACAGAAGCGGAGTTGAAGGAAGTGGATCCAAGGAGGACTCGGTATCTCCCTTTAGGAGTAGCCTTAAATCCCAAGAAACCGGAGAAGATTCGAATATTCTGTGATGCTGCGGCTATGGTAGATGGAGTATCTTTGAACTCCATGCTTTTGAAAGGGCCAGATCTCCTGAGCTCTCTGCCCGCCGTTCTATTCGGGTTCCGAGAGAGACGCTACGCCCTCTGTGCCGACATCAAGGAGATGTTCCATCAGATCCGAATCAAGAAAGAAGACCGGCACGCTCAGCGACTGTTGTGGCGTGATTCCCCGGTAGAAGATCCAGCAGTTTACATCAAGGACGTCGCTACCTTCGGCTCTACCTGCTCCCCTTGTTCGGCACAGTATGTAAAAAACATCAATGCTGTCGAACATGCAGCGGAGTTTCCAGCGGCAGCGGAGGCTGTTATCAAGAAACATTATGTCGACGATTATCTGGACAGCGCGGACACTATCGACGAAGCAGTGCGGCAGGCTGAGGAAGTGCGACTCGTTCATTCCAGAGGAGGTTTCCATATCAGGAACTGGATGTCCAATTCAGAGGAAGTTCTTCGACGGGTCGGGGAACCCAGTACGGCTACGAAAAAGCACCTGAGCCTGGATAAAAGCGGCGTAACGGAACGTATTCTGGGAATGCTGTGGTGTCCCGATAAGGATGAATTTTCCTACTCCACGACCTTGGAAGTGGCCACTCATCCACCGACTAAGCGCATAGTTCTACGAGCGGTCATGAGTCTGTTTGACCCATTAGGGTTGATGTCATCCTTTGTCATCCACGGCAAGGTGCTTATACAGGATATTTGGAGAGCAAAAACGGACTGGGACGAGCCAATCCCGGAGAGACTATGTCGAAGATGGTTCCAGTGGACGAAGCTATGTGAACAGCTAAACTGTGTTCGCATTGGCCGTTGTTATTTTCCGGATCGTGGTCCTGGAGACTTAGAATCGCTACAACTTCACGTTTTTGTAGACGCGAGTGAAGGAGCCTACGCCTGCGTAGCGTACTTCAGGGCTGTGTACAGCGGAAAGGTGGAATGTGCGCTGGTTGCGGCAAAATCCAAGGTGGCACCGTTGAAGTCCCTGTCCATCCCTCGTATGGAGTTGCAGGCCGCAATACTGGGTGTACGGTTGAAAAAGATGATTCGCTAAGCGCACAGTTTACCAATCGACGAATGTTTCTACCACACGGACTCCAAGAATGTATTAGCCTGGATAAATTCGGATCACCGAAACTATCGACAGTACGTGGCCGTCAGGATCGGAGAAATACTGACCGAGTCGAATGAGAAAGAATGGCACTGGATTCCGACGAAGGAAAACGTTGCGGATGATGCTACGAAGTGGGGAAATGGACCCTGCTTTTCGCCAGCATGCCGGTGGTTCCGAGGACCTGAATTCCTGTACCGGTCGGAAAAAGAATGGCCGGTAGACAACCAAGTCAAATATGAGACATCGGAAGAAATTCGGGCATGCCTGGTTCATCGGGAAAACAGTAATACGGAAACGATTGAATGGAGTCGTTTTTCAAACTGGAAACGGCTGTGGCGAAGTGTGGCGTACGTGCAAAGATTCCTGAGCAACCTTCGGAAGAAAGTGCGTGGCGAACCTCTACAATACGGAACGTTGACGCAAGAGGAGGTGATTGCTTCAGAAACCTGCATTTGGCGACAGGTACAAGAGGCAGCCTACGGAGAAGAACTTCGAGTACTGGAGACTGCGAAGCGAGAAAATGTACGAGCACGATTGGAACGGAACAGCAAGCTACGTCAGCTATCGCCTTTCCTGGATGCCGCGGGAGTATTGCGCTCAGAGAGCCGCATTCTGAAGGCGTATTCTGCGTCATATGACACCAGGTGTCCCATAATACTTCCCAAGGATAACCCGGTTACAGTGCTACTCGTGGAATCGTATCATAGGAAATACATCCATGCGAACGGCGAGACGGTGCTGAATGAGATGCGACAGCGGTTCCACATTCCCGGTCATCGAACGCTGATACGTACTATTACGAAACGCTGCAATCGATGTCGGATTTGGAATGCCGCTCCCGTTGTACCACGAATGGCACCGCTTCCAACAGCAAGACTCCAAGCTTACGTTCGACCTTTTTTCCTACGTAGGCCTGGACTATTTCGGTCCATTGGCGGTGCGCGTAGGCAGAGCGACGGTGAAAAGGTGGATTGCTTTGTTTACGTGCTTGACTATCCGGGCAGTCCACCTGGAAGTAGTGCACTCTCTCAGTACGGAATCCTGCAAGATGGCCATTCGACGTTTTGTAGCCCGGCGGAAATACACAGCGACAATGGCACCAACTTTGTTGGTGCGAATAATGAACTTCGACGAGAAATGGAGAACACTAGCGCTGAACTCGCAGAAACGTTCACCAACACCAATACGAAATGGTGTTTCATTCCGCCTGTAGCGCCTCACATGGGCGGGTCGTGGGAGAGATTAGTACGATCTATCAAGACGGCTCTGGAAGCGATGTACACTTCAAGGAATCCGGATGAAGAAACCTTTGCAACACTGATCGTCGAAGCGGAAGCCGTTGTGAACTCTCGTCCACTGACTTTCATCCCGGTGGATCCTGATCAGCAAGAGGCTTTAACGCCAAATCTTTTTTTATTGATGAGTTCGAGCGGAGCAACACAGCCGGCGATAACCTTGGAGAAGACAAATCAAGCGTGTAGGAGCAGCTGGAATCTGTGTCGGGTCATGGTGGACTCGTTCTGGCGTCGGTGGATACGCGAGTATCTACCCACGATTGCCCGGAGGACTAGATGGTTCGAAGATGTTAAACCGGTAGATGTTGGTGACCTGGTAATCGTTGTAACCGAAGGAATACGGAATGGATGGACAAGAGGACGGATCCTTGAAGTAATTCGAGGAACGGATGGAAGAGTTCGGCAGGCAGTCGTGCAGACATCTACGGGAGTAATTCGTCGGCCGGTTGCGAAGTTAGCTCGGTTGGATATCGATGGTAACCTTGGACAGCGGAGTTCCGGACAAAGTTACGGGCCGGGGAATGTTGTCGACTTGGGAATCACTGAAGAGCACCCCCCGATCACACAACAATGATTGTCGTATCTGCCTACCTATCGCTGATCTTTACCACTCCAGAGCGTATAGAACCTTCGGAAACGAATAGGCAGATGTGGTATTGTTTGATCATTGGATAAACAGATATCACGTGGACGGTAGTGTGTCAAAGGAATTGCATTACATTAAAGTTATAAGATTTGCTACGTTAAAAATTGTTGATAAAACTTATATACTATACTGAATTAAAACTGCTGAACTGGTTAAACTACGTTGCCTTATAAATAGTAAGTTCTGCTTAAAAACTACGTCTAGCAATACAATAAATATTATGAATTAAAGGTTGCAGGCCGGGTTACATGCAGTAGGAAGATTTGTTGGGACGAAATCCAGAGCGAGGTTAGACTCGATGTAAGTACACTTTAGTGATAGTTGATGTTTGTTGAGAACTAATAAAATTTGTAGCTTTTAGCAACTTCCAAAACTAAAAAACGAAGTTCGCTCAAAAGTGATCCGAACCGCCCAAACTCTCAGTTCCCAACAACCGTGTCGTCTACAGCTCTAGAGAGCTTGACTGTCTCGTGCGCTATAGGCACATGGAATTCCCGGCGAAAACTACACTGTTTGTCTAGGTAGACGTCCTCCCGCACTTCGCTCTTCGGTTTAAGGGCTATTCCCATTACGCCGGGCCGGGACCGTGCCGGGCCCCGGCCGTGCCCCGGTCATCGATTTCTTACATGCGATTACTATGGCGCGTTTCACATCACACCGTGCCGGGGCTCGGTCGGGCCCCGGCCGGGCTAGTGAGAAGCACGCCATAGATATCGTTAGAAAGAAATTGGTGACCGGGGCACGGCCGGGGCCCGGCACGGTCCCGGCCCGGTAAAGTGAGAAGACCGCTTTAATGTTTCTGTTCCTGACCAAAGGTACGGAGTTTCATCAGGACTAGCATGAGAACGTTACTGACGTTGGTGTATCTAATCAACTCGTCCAGTTGTTCGACGACTATCATCATTCGTAGCCTACTCCTGTCGCGGTTCATTCCTCTACTCATACACTGGAGGCTGGAGCTGTACCGCCTCGTGTCCCTCCAGGCTAGTCGCTGATGGGTACTCTAGCTTCTGCCCTTAGCTCTCTTAGTGGTGATCTCGACATGCGACCTCTCCGATTCTCCGCTTACGATCACTTATTGATTGAACCTTACCATTGCTATTGGATAACCCTTAAATCCACTCTCCCGCTCTGCCAATTTCGTCCTCTTTCAATTTTTAGAACCTTTCTAAATGCATACAAAAAGACAATGTGTTTTTTTAGATTTTAGTTGTCCTCCTTGCCTATATGTAATAGACTATTCTTAAATTCTGTCAATATCTCCATGTTTTATGCCTTTTAAAACCCTGCATGGATGAAAACTAACAGAATATAGGAAAAACGATTCGTATGTTCCGTTCAAAATTTATGCGCGGTCTTATGTATGCAACTGCATTTTCGTGCAAAGCGTGTATTAAACACATGAAAGTTTAACTCCCCTTTAGCATTAGGGTCAATTGTGACTCATACCGTACGCTACGTCAGCGAGCTGCTGCCACCTTGATGCAATAGGAAGTTTAAACCATCATCCTTCAAACGACCCTGAGAATTCTCCTCCTTCGGCATACGATTTCCAAACCTTATAAAAATCGACTACAGTCAAATCCGTACACTCATATTATGAACCTCGTAATGGAATTCAATCGAAAACCCAATCCAACTGACACGCAATTTCAATTAATTCCGCCATAAACAGGAAGCAAATCTCGACAATAATCACCCATAAACAATCGTAAATCCATCAGTAAATACCCGATCACTTTACCGGACTTATACTGCCGCTAACCCACCACACCCGAGGCCACACCGGAAGCCACGACACAATCATATGACTGACTAAATAGGCAGCCATTCAGCACTCTAGAGCCGCAGCCGGAGTCGCCAATCCTCGCCAGGATTCTCGTGGTGTGGCGCGGTGGCAATCACCATTCAGCTGGGGCGACTTTTTTCCGTTCCATTCGTTATCTCATTCAATCAGATGGCCCGTGGTGGGTACCCGTGTGCATCAGTGACACCCATTCGTGTTGTTGCTCTGTCAGTGTCATTTATTTTTTTCCTGCTGTTTGTGCCCTTTTGTGTCCAGGTGATTGGGTCAATAATTTCCCGGAAAAGGATGTTGGATTGTTTTGGTAATATGAAAAGATCACAGAATACAGATGCCATAAAAAGTGAAATAACAGTATGAAACGAGCTCACCATTTTTTACCGGATGTTCGGTCATCTTCAGGTCGGTGATGAGCGCAATATGAGGGGAGCTGAAAGGGTTAACGGCCTATCTTCGTCACATTCAGTCACAAAGCAGGTGGATAGAGAAAAACAACTTCCATTTGAAAACACTGCTCATAAAACTCACCATCAGGGGACAACTGCATATGGCCGTGGCTGGCGATGTTTGTGTCCATGGCAGGACCGATTGACAAACGAGGCAAGGAAGAATAGAGAACGGTGAGGTGTGCAATCGGGCTTAATTACTTCATCAATATAACTGACCAGGGCACATAAAATGAATTTCAACAGATTAATGACTCAATTCAGAATGTCGGATTGTGTTTTTATTATTGTTGGAGCTCTGACCTACACCAATCAGTAGCTTTGTGGCAGTCTGTGGTGGCTATTGTTTGCTGAATGTTTTTATTCCATGCATAGAATATGTGTGTTTGTCGGTCAACATGTGAGGACATTGATGGTTTTGTCGACTGTGGAGTACAACGAGCTCGTGGTTTAAGCTTTTTCGCCACATACTGTTCTCGGGCACGCCGACGAAAATTTTCCTAAACATTGCGTCACTAAAAAAACTCTGAGTGTCTCAGGTTCTCCTCGAACATGGACCATGACTCGTGTCCATAGAGGACCACGATTTGGCATAGAAAACAGACGTAACACTTGCGAAATTTCCATCGACCAAGCTTTTAACGATCATTTTAAATCTTCATAGTTCAGTATTACAATTTAGTAGGACTACGATTGGAATCTTAGAACATGAAATTGCAAGTCAGCAAAGCAAACATACAATGGTTGCTCGCCGCGTGACCTGAAAATCATTGAAATCGTTGTCGGTGACATGAACGCGCAGGTAGGAAGGGAGGAAATGTGCAGACTGGTAATCGGACGAAACAGCCTGCACGCCGTATCGAATGATAACGGCCAGCGATGCGTAAACTTTGCAGCCCTCCGTGGTATGGTAGTCCGAAGTACCTTCTTCCCCGCAAAGATATCCACAAAGCCACCTGGAGATCACCTGACCATTAAACAGAAAACCAAATTGACCACGTTCTTATCGACGGTAAATTGTGTGGCTTCGTGGTCGTGCGGCTAAGGTCACCAAGCCTTTAGTCGCATCGTGCTAAGGAGCGCGGGTTCGATTCCCGCCGCAGCTGTCAGTAAAAGCTTTCAGCTGTGCCACTGGGCGTTGCATGCTAGTCCGTTGTCTAGCATCGTGCTTCCTTCAAAGAGCAAATAGCTCACTGGAAGCATTAAAACGTGTCCGTGTCTTAAAAAAAAAAAATCTTCTGGGACATAACCAATGTCCGCACATACCGCAGTGCGAATATAGATTCGGATCACTACTTAGTAGCTGTATACATGCGCTCAAAACTTTCGACAGTTAACACCACGCGTCGAAGTCGAAGGCTGCGGCTCAACATCGAGCAGCTGCGTAACGTAGAAGTGGCTCAAGACTACGCGAAGCAGTTAGAAGTGGCCCTAGCAACGGAAGAGCAGCTTGGCGCAGCTACACTTGAAGATGGCTGAAGGGATATCCGATCCGCCATAGGTAGTACCTCGGCTACAGCACTAGACTTCGCGACTCCGAATCACAGAAATGACTGGTATGACGGCGAATGTGAACAGTTGAAAAACGAGAAGAATGCAGCATGGGCGAGAAAGCTGCAACATCGTACGAGAGCGAATGAGGCACGTTACAGACAGGCGCGGAACAGGCAGAATTCAGTCTTCCGCATGGAGAAGCGCCAGCAGGAAGAACGAGATCGCGAAGCTACGGAAGAACTATACCGCGCTAAGGACACACGAAAGTTCTACGAGAAGCTGAACCGCTCGCGCAGAGGCTTTGTGCCACAAACCGACATGTGCCGAGATAATCACGGGAATATTCTCACGAGCGAGCGTGAGGTGGCCGAGAGGTGGCGGCAGCATTACGATGAGCACCTTAATGGCGACGTTGCAAGTACCGAAGGTAGCGTGGTAACAGATCTAGGAGTATGTGCACTGGACGAAAAACTGGCAGCCCCTGACCTCCAAGAGATTGAGTAGGAGATTGTTCGGTTGAAAAACAACAAAGCCGCTGGAGCAGATCAAACACCAAGCGAGCTCCTAAAATACGGTGGAGAAGCACTGGTGAGAGCACTACACTTGATCATTACCAAGATTTGGGAGGAGGAAGTATTACCGGAGGAATGGATGGAAGGTATCGTGTGTCCCATCTACAAAAAGGGTGACAAGTTGGATTGCGGGAACTACTGCGCGATCACACTACTGAGCACTGCCTACAAGATACTCTCTCAAATTTTATGCCGCCGTCTATCACCGATTGCAAGAGAGTTCGCGGGGCAATATCAGGCTGGATTTATGGGTGAACGCGCTACAACGGACCAGATGTTCGCCATCCGCCAGGTGTTGCAGAAATGCCGCGAATACAATGTGCCCACACATCACTTATTAATCGATTTCAAATTGGCGTAAGGTGATGGCTTTCGTGCTTGCTGTTCAACATTGCTTTAGAGGGTGTTATTAGGAGAGCGGGGATAAACACGGTGGAACGCTTTTCACGAAGTCCGTTCAGCTGCTTGGTTTCGCTGATGATATTGATATTATTGCTCGTAAATTTTGAGACGATGGCGGAAACTTACATCCGACTAAAGAGTAAAGCCAGGCGAATCGGATTAGTCATTAATGTGTCAAAGACAAAGTATATGGTGGCAAATGACTCCAGGGAGGAATCACCGCGTCCGCCACACCGAATTTATATCGACGGTGATGAAATCGAGGCGGTTGAAGAATTCGGGTACTTGGGCTCACTGGTGACCGCCGACAACGACACCAGCAGAGAAATTCAGAGGCGCATTGTGGCTGGAAATCGAGCTTACTTTGGACTCCGCAGAGCCCTACGATCGAATAAAGTTCGCCGAAACACGAAGTTAACTATCTACAAAACGCTGATTAGACCGGTAGTCCTCTAGGGGCACGAAGCATGGACCCTACGTGTAGAGGACCAACGCGCCCTTGGAGTTTTCGAACGGAAGGTGTTGCGTACCATCTACGGCGGAGTGCAGATGGAAGACGGGACTTGGAGAAGGCGAATGAACCACGAGTTGCATCAGCTGCTGAGAGACCCAACCATCGGCCATACCGCGAAAATCGGGAGGCTACGGTGGGCTGGTCACGTCATCAGGATGTCGGATACCAACCCGACTAAAAAGGTTCTCGAGAGTCATCCGACCGGTACAAGAAGACGTGGAGCGCAGCGAGCTAGGTGGGTCGACCAAGTGGAGGACGAGGTAAGGTAAGTAAGCGACATTGGCGCAGTCGAATCCCTTATAGATATATTTGTATATGTATTTGACTGCATGTAAGGGTGTACACACCTCGACATTAATATGTGCATTTTACCGCAAGGTCAAAAATGCATTATAAGGCATAACGATGCCGTTGTGCATATGACTACCGCGTACTGTTACGGATTCCATCCAACGTCGGCGATATGACGGATACCCATGCGAGTCAAATGTTGTCGTGTGGGTGAAAGGTTTGGGGAATTCCTTTTTACATTTACCGTTTTTCATGCATACTGCTCTTGGATTAGAAGGTCCACATGGGCTGTGCATCATGAACCTCCCCCCCCCCCCTTCAAAAATTTTTGGCTGGAATTTGCATTTTGAGGGGGCAGAAAAAAAAATATTTACCGTAATCCGGGGTATCATTGATCAGCGGGGTAACATTGATCGGCTTGACCCACCTCAGGAAATGTTCAAACAAGCTTTTTACATTGAATCAATTTCTGCTATCGAATGGTATATCGTAATCTGCTATCATTTAGCTATTAAATGACATGCAATTCACGAAAATTGAATTTCATAAACATTAAAATAAATCGATTTTTCCATAACTGTGTTTCGTAACGCACACAGATACATTGCCAAACATTCATGCTTGGCGTGAATACTAGATACAATATGAGGTTTGAAATCACTGTATTACTTCAATATGATATCCTAGAGTTGGATTTAATAAACGAAACTTTTATGAAAATGCTCTTTTTCAGTAAAATATACGATTTATTAAAAGTCGGCTATCAATTCCTTAAGCCATTGCCTATTTTTAGGCGTTATGCGTGGTTTACAGAATTTTAATCCTAAAATAACTAAAAAATTACATAATTTGTAAGAATTTGGACAACATATTCAAAATCAGCGACCCCGAATTCATTAAGTAAGGGTATTTTCAACACAAATGAACATTGATCACTGACATGATCAATGTTACCCCAAATCAACAAAATCAAAAATTAGATTGAAAACCCTATTTAAACATGTTTTAAAATTTTACAATACTTTTTCGAGTAGCTTAACACATACTCAGAGGGCCAGTACTTGTTTTGAAAATATAAAACATGTAACGTTTGCTTTAACAAGTGAATTATTCAAGAAAGATCGAAAATTCTGATCAATGTTACCCCGGATTACGGTACCAAAATATCGGGTCTTGCTAAAAATTCTTTAACAAATCCGATGAGTTTTTAATATTTTTCAAATTAAATGCTTTATTATTTTTATCCCCCCCCCCCCTCCCTCGACCAGTCAAAGAGTGGCGGGGCAAAAAGTGAAATAAATATTTGTAACTGCCTAATGTTATTAAAATGTGTGCATGGGGAAGTCTTCGCTTTTGGAACTCGATCGAGTACACGTACACGGTCAGAAAATTCACTCATTTTGGAGCTAAAGTGGGACAACTCAAAATTGAGTAAATTTTATTTCCAGCGATAGCGCCGGCCCAAGTGCGAAAATCTCATCAGTTTAAGTAGTATAATATTCTTGCTGATGTGAAGAATATTATACGGTTTAAACTGTTTTGATTCTTGCACTTGGGCCAGCGCTATCGATGGAAATGCAATTTACTCATTTTTTGAGCGTTTCCAGTTCAGCTCCGTTTTGTGTGAATCTTACTCATTTTAGAGTAACTTTTTCTTAGCGTGTAGGCCTTCGATCGTCCCAGTTTGTTATTTTTCCACAGGTCATCCTTCGAAGCGGCTAGTTTAATCTTAAATACCCTAACCACCATATCGGGTCGATCGGAGGTGATTTCTCCTGGGCAGAGATTGTCAACGATTTCTGCCCAATTAGGGTTAGCCGTATACGTAATGAAAAGGTCTGGAGCACCAAATTTTGCAAATAAGGACATCGCTTCGCTAGGTAATTCTGCAGTGCGTATTTCCGTCTGAGCAACTTTATATTGCAACATAGTTACGTTGGTCCTGGATACGGTTAAGTTGTGCACTCTCGTACGCATTACACTGCCAATTAGGTTGCCATCCTGGTTCGCCATACGGATATAAAAATGCATACGCCATCGGATCCAGATTCGAGGTCAAGATGCTAAAATTCAGGAACTGCTGTTGCGAGTTAATCGGATTTTTCGGGTAGATTCGGATGTCCTTGTTGAACGGTGGCTCACCATCCTCATTGACGAAAATCATCGCAACTTCGTCAGCGATTGCCGCATTATATCTCCGCTGGTCTTGTTGTCGGTCTATTTTGAGAACCATATTCACAATTGGTATCTCATGGCCAGTTGTAACTGCACGTTGCTCCTCAGCGATCATCTTTTGCCGCATCATAGTGTAATGCTGTGCCAGAATATTGTTCTGTCGCATGAAATGGTCAATTTTGTCCAAAATCGGTGTCCGCAACAATTCGCTTGCCGGATGGTTGTGCCGCACTTCCGTACCTTGAGTGCTGTCAAGCATACCTATATAGTTGGGCGAACTGTGGCGGTTCACCATGTGGTGGCTGGACGTGAGATGTCCTATGACAGGTTTGTCCATGTCTTCGCTATAACTCAGTCAATTCCTAACCAATTGATTTGAAATTTTGTACACGGCTAGATACTATACGTATCTCATCGCGTACCAAAAATTGTTTCAATTGGTTCAGAATTGGCTGAGTTATAGCAGAAAAGTGTCCAAAATAGGACCCCTGCCGAGATGGTTCCACTTCCCTACCTGTTGAAAAAGAATATTTAGTCCAAGGATTGGGAAATTTAAAATGATCGTTACCTTGAAAACATACGGGCCTCTACCAGGAACATCAGCTATCTTCGCTCCCAAAGAAGCAAACGAAATTGCACTGTTGTGCAACCTAATGCACTGCCTGAAGTGGGTTCTTTCTGGGTTGTTGGTGTCCATAAAGAGGCTGCGCAGGAATTCGGGATATTCCAGTGGTTTTCCCGATGTATTCGTAGGTCGCGGAAGTTTAATTTTGCCCTTGTGGCAACACGAATTAAACTTTCCATCAGTGGGTCTTTCAGCGATGAAATTTTTGGATTGACAAAATTGACATATTACGTTCATTGGACCACAGGTATGAGGAACTTCTGCATCTACATCTCTTACATTTTGCTGCCGTGTCGAACGAACAGAGGCAGCAACCGCTGTACGACGCGCTTGCGTTTGCTCCGGTGGTTCGCTTGCTCTACGATTTCGGTGAGCCTGTGCATCTCTCTGCCGTATCTCACTTCGAACTGTCTAACCCTGACGCGATCGCCATTTCTGCTTTTGCAGCCTTGCTAATCACCGCCTCTTCTCGGCGGGAGACTCACTGTAATCCATCACAAAATAACTTTTCTTTCCCGGGAGCACTATGTCGCTCAACAAAAACTAAGCAGAAACTTTTAACTTCTGAGTAACGTGTTTTTTGCGAGCGGTAATGACCACCAAAGGTACAAGGGGGAGTCGCTGAGCACATCTTTACTTGCGCCAATTATTTTCAGTGTGCCACCGGGTATTGAATTGTGCCTCAGTGTGCCCCGAAGTGCCACTGCTTGATGATTCAGATTTTGCTTGGCAACTACCAAGACAACCAACTGTTTGTTTTCATTTTGCAGGTCAAATGCACATGGTTGCCTTGTTTTTTCACCCAAACTCAAGTGTCAAAATTGTGCCTCAGAGTGCCTCGGTGTGCCACACAGCGTATAAGACGGTGTGCTTGGCACCTCTTGGCACAATGTTCCAAGCGACTAGCCCCTTGCAAAGGTACTAACTTGAAGGCTATCTGTTTTTGAATTTTGACGTTTCGTGGAGATCACCAGCCAACTTCGCTCCGAGAATTTCCCCGCGTGCTGCGTTTGGTTGGCTAGTCACCGGACAGACAAACAGGGCTATTATATATCGTCGGTTTCCTGCAATAGGGGCACAACTCAAAAAATGTGAATTTTCAGAATAAGCGTTTGAAAATTGGCAATCTTGACGCACCTCCTACAAGTTCACTTATTTCTCTCATTATTTGACAAAAGTAAACGAATTTTGATTGTTGTATTATGGAACGGGGCTGAATGACTATCTGTTTCATGAATTTTGGATTACAATTTTTCATCGACTATTGAAAAATTTGACTGATTTTGAGTTGTGCCTTCATTGCGGAAAATTGGTGAAAATGCCAAAATCTCGCGTTTCTAAACGAATTTCGGAACGAGTCTTTGTGAGATGAAAGTTTGCATAGTTTTTCATCATTTGCCACGAAAATCTCAAAAATGACAAATTTTGAGTTGTGCCCCTATTGCAGGAAACCGACGATATATGATGATACCCCATTTTACGGTACCGTAAAATGGGGTAACTTTGATAGTTTTTCAGCGAATTTTCTTAATCTTTTTCCATGTACCGTAAAATGGGGTAACTTTGATAGTTTTTTAGCGAATTTTCTTATTATTTTTCCATGTAACAGAATTTTCCCTACTTTTATATTTTTAAAACAAGTACTGGGGTATCAGCTATCAATTGCAATTGAAAGATTTGATGATTTTAAATATTTTGGGTGACTTTCAGTTTTCCATATGAGCGAGATTCAGATTTTCATTTTGGGGTAACTTTGATAGTGCCCTGAAAAACACATCAAATCTTAAAAAATAATCACATATTGAAATCTTAGGAATATTAACATGATGAGAGAAGCCTTGTGGACTATACCAGAGAGACTTTTTTTTATATCAAAACATTTATTTTTTACTAATTTTTACATATAAAAATGAGTTTGTGGAGTACTGAGTGAAAAACACAGTGAATTTAGCCATAAAAAATCATTATCTTTGTAAAAATATATGTTTAACGGTACATCAACATATGATTGCATGCTATTCATGGTGAGTTTTCTTTTTTTGGGTATTTTTTAATGTTCTATTAACAAATTTTGAATCACACAGATTTATCTACATGAAATTACAAGGGCATTGCATACTTTTAGGCGTTTATTGGTGTATGGAGATTTATGTATGTATGTATGTATGTATGTATGTATTCATTGAAAAATTAGTTAAAACAGAGCTGTAGAGCAGATTGTTTGAAGGGTTTGACAAATGACAGAAATATCATCAATTTTTATTTTTAGCCCAAAAAGTTAAATATAAACTCGATTTTAATGAAAATTCGTTTAGGATGGACTTTCATATGTATAGTTTTGATCTACGTTTGCCTTTTTCTTAACTGGTTAAAGGAATCATAGCTATAAGGTAAACTATATCATGCCTGTCGCGTTATCAAAGTTACCCGCATTATCAAAGATACCCCATATTACGGTAACAGTTTTTCTCCGATTTTTATATTTTTAAAACAAGTACTAGGGTATCAGTTATCAATTGTAATTGAAAGATTCGATAATCTGAAATATTTTGGGTGACTTTTAGTTTTCCATATGAGCGAGAATCAGATTTTCATTTTGGGGTAACTTTGATAATGCCCTGAAAAACACATCAAATTTTAAAAAATAATCACATATTGAAATCTTACGAGTATGAACATGATGAGAGAAGCCTTGTGGAATATATTAGGCAGAATTTTAATATCAAAACATTGATTTTCACTAAATTCTACATATAAAAATGTGTTTGTGGAGTACTGAGTGAAAAACACAGTGAGTTTAGCTATCAAAAATCATTATCTTTGTAAAAATATATGTTTAACAATACATGAACATATGATTACATGCTATCCATGGTGAGCTTTTTAATTTTTTGGGCAGTTTTTAATGTTTTATTAACAAATTTTGCACACGTTTGTTTAGGGAACGTCCATAAATTACGTCACGCAAAAATTGGTCATTTTCAACCCCCCCTCCCCCCTATGTCACACTTTTTGTATGGAACCTCTGAAAGTTTTGTATGGGTCGTCACACTTTGCTGAACCCCCCCCCCCTCCCCCCTTAAAGCGTGGCGTAATTTATGGACGCTCCCTTATCTACATGATAATACAAGGGCATTGCATACTTTTAGGCGTTTACCAATGTATGGAGATTTATGTCACAATTTACAAAATTGCTTTCATTTCGTAAAAACACACTTCGTTAAGAGTTTCAAGGCCAGATTTGGAATCTAATATGATGATTTTAACGAGAATAATAGTCCATTCATTGAAAGAATAGTTGTAACGAAGTCTTATAGCAGATTGTTTGAAGGGGTTGGCAAATGACAAAAATATCAACAATTTTTATTTTTTGTCCTAAAAGTTGTATTTAAACTAGGTTTTAATGAAAATACGATTAAGATGAACTTTTATATGTATAGAACTGATCTACGTTTACCTTTTTCTTAACTGGTTGAAGGAATCATAGTTATAAGATAGACTATACAATGCCTGTCGCACTATCAAAGTTACCCGCATTATCAAAGATACCCTGTTTTACGGTACTTCAATCTGTAGTGTGAAGTGCCATCGTCCTATAGGGCACTGCATGAAATTCTCTCCGTCTCTTTCACTCCTACAGAAATTTTGTAAACAACAAGGCCAAGAAACGTCAGAATCCCTTATAAAATCAAAACAATGCAGTGCCCTATGGAAATGAAACACACCCATAGGGCACTGCATGAAATCCTCTCCTTCTCCCACACTCTTAAAGAAATTTTGTAAGCAACAAGGCCAAGAAACGCCAAAATCCCATACAAAATCAAAACAATGCAGTGCCCTATAGCAACCTGACGGGTCCATCGAGCAAAGGAGGCGTCGAGTAAAGGATATCTCGACTACTAGGTGCAAAATAGTATGGGAAAACGAAGGGACTGAACATTCCATCGACTCATGGAGGTTCGACTGTATATGGAACATTTGATGAAACTTTGACTATTGTATTTTCATTGAATAAAATTTAAGATGCATGGCGTGGAATATGTTTGGAATATGAATCCGAACTATAAAGTTGAACATCTTGATTGAACATTGTGTGTAAAATACTTATTCAAACTCACTTTTACTTTTAGTCGATATGAAAGTGGTAAAAATAACGCTCATCACTCAACTAATGGATGAGAAGAAAGCAGGCGAAAACATTGAGAACGTAATCCTAGCTTGGTTTGCAAAACAAAGCTTTGTATGCAGTGACTGATGCTGGAGCCAACGTGAAACTGGCATGTTGACTAGCAGGGCTTCCAAATCATTTGTGCATTGGCCAAGGCCTGCACAATCTGATCATTAACGGAGCACTGAAGCGATGCTCTAGAGTAGACGAGATTGTCAAGAAAACTAGAATGGTTATTTCTGCCTTTCGATATTGAACCCAAGAGCTACAAGCAGAGGTGGCGTTGCCTTTTAGAGAATTGCCTATTACGATTGACAATGCCGATGAAATACTGGTCACAGAAGAGCAGTACCCGCTTCAAAATGAATCAGACGGTACTGAACCAGACGAAAGTTTCATTTTCCATCTATCAAAACCTGCACCAACCCTGAGAACGTATAAAGGAGCACGTCGACATGCTTTGCTAAAAATGCTAAAAAGTCTTGGGCACAAAAGAGCATATATCAACACAATACTAGGACGGATTGATAAACCAGAATTGATGTTCAGCCCGGGCGAGTTGAGCTTGATAGAAGATTTAGTGAAATTTCTACTGCCTTTAGAGGTAAGTGTCTGTTTTATTAACGAAAACAATATACGATCAATTGAAATAGGGTGAAAGCTGTCTACTTTCCAATTGTTTGCTTCCAGTTGGCGTTAGTAGCGAAAAGTGTGGACAAGAACCTTTATAGCAATCAGTTTCCGGCACTAACAGCCCAGCCCGGTAATTCATGTATTTTAGACAGGCTGAGGACAACGTTGGAAAAATCGTCCTCTAGCTTCCTTAGAAAGCAATTGATTATTTTGCAAAGTTACTAATACGCTTATAATATGATTGTACTTTGCGTTCCTGGTGACAAAAACCTTAACGAAAGCATTTTAAGCTAAGAAAAACACAATTTTCACTCGCCTGTAAGAATTGCATTTTGGACACCGAATATATGTTTTGGACACCCTTAGGCATATATAATTTGGACAGGGTAATTATCTCAACGTTTAGCCATGAATACTGCTAAATCATGGAAGTAGCATAAATTAACAAATATTTTCTTGCAAATAATCAAATTTCTCCGCTTAACAGGCATATATTTTGATAACTATTACAGTTTTTGTTAAAATCGAGGAAATATCACCAGACCCACAGAATACGCCTCCAAGTATGCAATCGCACTGCCTCCTCATGTAGTTCGGCAGATGACCAAAATATATTAACAGTAGAAACCATGCAATGTATTTTGGACACATCATATTTTAAGCGTTCTAGATGAATGTTAAGAGATTGGTTGCCTAATGCTTCTTTATTGAACATTTTTCATTGCAAAAAGGCTTTTAAATTTCTTACAATTATCAATTCAACCATTTTGAGGTGAATATTGTGTGTGACTATGAAGTGTAAGTCGTCTTGCATACCTGTGCATTTGAGGGGTTTTAGTGAAATAATATACATTTTCGATAATTTTGAAGTAAATTCTTAATTGTTAAGCGTCATTTTCAACGTTAGTCATCAGCATAGGGTCTATTTGATCCAATAATCGATATTGAGAAGTATCTACTTTTATTAGCTCTCCGGAACAAGGCATACATCGCCGTGCATGTCCCAATTATATACATGTCCAAATTATATTTTTTACCCTAGATACAAAGGAATTTAGTTAGCTAAATCATTCTAGTGCTATATAAACAATCGGTATTTATATTTGACATATCATTAATGAACTATCGCACATTAATAATCTGTAGATGTGTAGGTATGTAGTACTTGTGGATCATATTGCTACCACTTCGATCGAGAGTTATTTTCTATTGTTATGAAGTATTTCAATGTGATAGGGCTCCGAGCCGATGCTGCTTTGCCGCAACAAACACCAAAAGCCAAAATTTCGCTAGTGCGCCAGTACGCTATTCCATTCGCAGGGCTGTTACAACAGTCGCGGATTTCGCGGTTTTCGCGAAAATCGCGATTTTCGCGGATTTGTCGCGGATTTATGTGCCACGACGCGGATTTCGCGGATCCTTCAAATTTGGTCGCGATTTTCGCGGATTTGTCTGAATGTAGTCGCGCATTTCGTGAATGACTATCTATATAGATTTGAACAATTTAAAATCGCGTCACAGTTGCGTTTCAGCAAATATACCATGTTGTAATTTATTTAAAGTTGTTTTAAATTTCTCTCAATCTTGTTTCCTTCGCAGTTTCTGTCAAACGTTATCTTTTGCAACTTCTCTATTAAGTTACTGTTTGTAACTAAATAAAATTCAAGCATAACTTTTCAATCCGACGTAACTTACAAATGTAAACAAATCCGGATTTTCAGCTGCATGTATGATTCATAATGCAAATTAAAGAATCCACATCAACGTTTGATGATTTATTGCCTAATTTGTTTAACTAAGCATATTTTTTGCCCTGGGCTTGGATTATATCTTCCAGGAAGCTTTGATTTCAGGCATGTGGTCGATGGCCTTTGCAGTAATGATTAGAATAGCTGAATGTATAATCAATGGCAAACAATTCTGTAAGAATCAGATCTCCAAGTCATCTGATATAGTTATACTGATCATGACGCTGCATAGTATATCGAACATATGTCGAAGTCATTTATGTGCCGGGAAAATATAATTCCAAGTTGGAGAGAATATTACAAACTGAGGGAGGGTAACAGGCC
Organism: Aedes albopictus; assembly: GCF_035046485.1. Classification (NCBI taxonomy): domain Eukaryota; kingdom Metazoa; phylum Arthropoda; class Insecta; order Diptera; family Culicidae; genus Aedes; species Aedes albopictus. The sequence continues at coordinate 237,580,692 of NC_085137.1, forward strand.
CAGTCAGACCCCTGAATGGGCAATGTGGGTTTGTTTATGGGAATGCCATTGAAGGTTTGTAATATTCTCCGAGGCTTTCGAAATCCAACAGGGCGCGTCCCCGGGTTGCGGATAGGGGGAAAAGGGAGATTTTTCACATTTGTACTGTAATCAGCCAATGTGGTATTATCTCCTATGGTGTTGTAGTGCGAATGAATGATCTCATTCTATGGGAATTCGAACCTTGTAATGTATTGTTTATCAACTTCAATTTTCTAAGCTTGATAAGGTTTTGAAGACAAACATGAGATGAGAGAATTGCCTAACAGGAAAGTCACATCAGCAAAGCTTTTACATATGCAAATGCTATCCATGGGGTCATGTCTAGCATTTAATATGTATGGAAATGACTGATTCAGGGGTACTACAAGACCACGCGGACAATTCGATTAAAGGCTTAATTGTGGATAATATATTTTCCAGAACTGAAGGGACATTTTTTCCGGGGTGACTGGCGAGTCGGAGAGGGTAGAAGTTTCCGTTTGTTATAATTGACAAAATAAACAATCGGGCGCTTTTTGTTTCTATGACTTGCTTGGTATTTTGTGGATTATTGTTTTTTGGTTTTGGAAGGTATGCGATTCACTATTGAGCCTTAAAATTATTTTGCATCTGAATAGCATTGATATCGTCAAGTCTGCACCAACACCCTAATCCCACACCAAAATACCCTTTTCCTATCCCATGGCGTTTATGTGGTCAGCAAAGACTATTCAGCCATTACCCCTCCTTATCATCGGCTTTGGACTGACTTGCGCTCTCATTGCCCCACCAAATGCTGCAAAATGAAAATGAAAAATGAAAATGAAAATTTGTTTAACTAAGCATATTTTTTGAAACGACGTATCTAACTATTTTGATGTTTACAACTTTACTGATAGAAACACCGTTTTGATATATGAGAAAACCAAACGACGTATCTAGCCAAAATCCAAAGTAACAGATACACCAAACTGGCACCATACAAAAGCGACGTATCTGGCATGACGTATCTTTAACCAACCCGGTGTATGTGTATTTTTGTCAAAATTCATTGTGAAAATGATATAAAATGAGTAGGTTTTGTTTCTTAAGTGCGTGCTATATCCCTGGTGATGTAAAGCACAAAAAAACTTATGAAAAGTCTTTTTATAAAATAAACTGTTTTAGTTAAATGGTCGTCAACATTGACAACGAATTTACTCAGATCATCGAAAAAGTTAGATACGTCGATTAAAAAATTATGCTTGAATTGTCAAAACTAAATTTTGTATTTTTTTTGTATATGTATTTATTTAGTAAACGTAAGCCTTTAGTTTAACACTTTTTGTTAGGTCAAGTAAACAAACATACAGAGAAAAAAAACTAGTGGATAACTAAATGATACTACTTATAATACTACTTATGTATAAAGCGAAACGCAGAAATAACTTGTCTTGAAATCGTAAGTATGGCAACCCGGGTAGAGGTGAATAGCAATCCAAAAACAAAAGAATAACAAATATTATTGTCATAACTTATTTTGTCATTCTTGAGTTCTTCATGAATAGTTTAAAAAAACATGTGAATAGCATAATACGATATCATATGAAAATATGTCATTCGCTTGTCGTTTATCAAATTTGGAAGAATAATTACTGAATGTCTTATTTTGCTATCATAACAAATTTTGCAATTGGTGAGATATTGAAGACCTCTTAAGAGTTTGATGACCCATCGCAGTTTGGCACTTATTGAGAACAACATGATGACAAAATTTGAATTTTGGTTATTCTAATGGTAACTTTTGATAGTTTTTTTTAGTTGACAGGCGAATAACTAATTTTGATATTGTTCTGTTATCAATAACTCAATAATGGTATATTTTGCAATTCTCAACCTTAAATTTTTTGTTCTTGGTTCGCCATTGTAATGTAAAAATTTGACATTCTTCAGTTATTAACACAGAGATTAACAAAAAAATAGGTCTTATTCAAAAATCATTGTTGAAACCCAGAGATCAATATTTTCAGTACATAAAGGGTGATACGGTCAAAATTTGGTCACACAATTTTTTTCATAACTTTAGACTGCGTACACCAGAACAGCTAATTTTTGGACCAGTAATGCTACATTATATGTAGCTTATACCATAAAATTTTCATCAAAATTGGTTGAGTATTGGTTGATATATAGACAAAACCATCGACCTACCTTTTTAAAATTTTGTACAAAGGCGCTCCATAGTAAATTTTCGGAAATTTAAAGTCAATAAAGCACAATTTTGATTATAGAATTACCAATACTGCTCCGATTTTTATCAAAATTTTACTGTATAGTACTATTATGAAAATACGTTCTTAGTAAAATTTTGAGCCATTTTGTATGAATACTTTCAAAGTTGTAGCAGTTTGAATATGAAAAAAAACTGACCGGGTGGCATTTAACCAAATATAACTTTGTAACGGCTGGATAAAATTGAATGAAATATTAACACAACATTTTCATATGCATACTTCACATACAGAAAAAATTTCATTGAAATCGGTTAAGTATCTCTGGCTCTATAAATAAAACAGTGAAAATGTGTGAATCCTCTTTGCACAACATTTTAAAATTGCGGATCTCAGGGTTCAACAATATCTCCGCAAATACTCGACCGATTTTGATGAAAATTTTATGGTACCAGCTACATATAATGTATCATTACTGATCCAAAAATCAGCTGTTTTGGTGTACGCAATCTAAAGTTATGAAAAAAAATGTGTGACCAAAATTTGACTTGACTTGAAAAAATTTGCCAAAATTTGACCACCTAAACAAATATAACTTTGTAACGGCTGGATCAAATTGAATGAAATTTTTACACAACATTTTGATATGTATACTTTACACACAGAAAAATTTTCATTGAAATTGGTTCAGTATTTCTGGCTCTATAAAAAAAGAGTAAAAATGTGTTCTTATTTTTTAATCCTCTTTGTACAAAATTTTAAAATTGCAGTTTTCAGGATTCACAATATCTCCGCAAATACTGAACCGATTTTGATGAAAATTTTATGGTATAAGCTACATATAATGTACCAATACTGGTCCAAAAGTCAGCTGTTTTGGTGTACGCAGTCTCAAGTTATGAAACAAATTGTGTGACCAAATTTTGACCGTATCACCCTTTAGTTTGAAATGTCGTATAGACTTTCTTTGAGAACTTCAGAGGGTCAACGAAACTATTCTTAAAAACATGTCATTAACTGGTTTTATTTGAAATTTGAATATTTATGTTCATGTCGCGGATTTGTTTTCCGAGTCGCGGATTTTATTTCAGAAGTCGCGAATTTCGCGGATGATATTTTGGAAATTTTGTAACAGCCCTGCATTCGCTTTCATCATAAGTACCTATTTGAAATTTAAACTACAGAATCAATTATTCTTCTTCTTGACGTCCCCACTGGAATAAAACCTATCGTCGCTGTTCTGACTATTGCTGCCATAACAACGGAATTCGTTGAACGCAGTTATCGGTTTTCTGAAAGAATAGACGACAAATTGTCCGGAGAAAGTGACGCTACTGCAAAACCGTGCGGAAATTAAACCGTGTCTTATCACAGAAGGGCTTAATTTTCGTCTTATAGTTATTTCCAGTGAATCAAAATTCAACCATCGCGCAACAATAACGACAATGTCGCAACCTGAATTTGTTGCGACATTCTACCCAATGCGACATACGTTTGTCCCAAACTTGAACAGAATAGGACAAAGATCGTGCACCACTGTTTAGGGATTTTTATGGCTTGCATTGTGATTTTCGAGCGGTAACTTCGAGTCGGTAAACACTGCAACGCTGCTGAAGATGTATCATCAAAATCTTTCGATTTTGGGTTGGTTATAATTGATTATTCACGAGTTGAAAAGAACGCTACAAATTCAGGTTCTGTTTTGTCTGCAACAAAAAAATTCGAGATCATGTCATTATCTGTTACCAGTTAGGATAAAGAGTAATCGCCGCGTCTTCTTTGTTGCTTGTTTTGTGCCTCTTTTGTCTGACAATTCTCTTCACTGGTTATTTCCAATGCACATCCCGGTGCACTATGGAGCAGCTCCATACAAACAGGTGGCCAAAAATATGTTCGTGTCAATTTCATAATGTCTTGTTCATATTCGTAGGGTTTATGCCTGAAAAAATGTGAAAACATGTTGAACAGGTTATTTTAACACGACAGTTTCAAACAGCATGTAATTTAAGGGCATTGCATACTTTTAGGCGTTTAAGGATTTCTGTTCATATTTACAAAACTAGCTGACCCTACGTGGCTAGCCACGTTTTCGTTATTCCGCAAATTGTCTTAATGACTTAATGTTAAAATGTTTGATATGCGTTTTAAGTTTATCTTCAACTTTATTAAGAAACTATATTTATTCCTCTGAAGTGTTCTATCTTTTTCTGGCCGAATTCAAACAGAAAACTTTTAAATACGCTATTTTTCGTGGTAAATACTCAAGTATGTTACGACACGTTCTTGAAGAGTCACACGTTCCTACGAAACGAGAAGTCTTACGCACCGTAATGAGCTTCTTCGACCCGATGGGACTCATATCGTTTTTCGTGATCCACGGGCGCATCTTGATGCAGGACATCTGGGCAACAGTAATCGGCTGGGAGTTGGTTGCAGTGGAAGAAGTGGATCGAGCTGATTTCGGAATTGAGCACTCTTCGAATCCCACGTTGCTACTTCGAAGGCGCCACAGAAGAGAGTTATTGCAAGTTGCAGATCCATGTATTCGTCGATGCGAGCCAATCAGCCTATGCATGTGCAGTGTATTTCCGAATTGAAACACCAGAAGGTCCGGCAGTTAGCCTTGTAATGGCAAAATCCAAAGTAGCACCGTTGAAGATGTTGACGATTCCTCGACTCGAATTGCAAGCTGCCGTCCTTGGAACTCGTCTGCTCAATAGTGTGATCATCATGCACGCACTCAAGACGACGAAGCGCGTATTATGGACTGACTCCAATACAGTTCTCGCCTGGATACGATCGGATCAGCGGCGGTATCACCAATACGTTGGATTTAGGATCGGTGAAATTCTATCGATGACGGATGTCGACGAATGGAGGAAGGTGCCAACGAAAGAGAATGTAGCTGACGACGCAACAAAGTGGGGAAATGGACCGGCTGTTCGCTCCGAAAATCGGTGGTTTCAAGGACCGGAATTTCTTCGACAATCCGAGGACAATTGGCCAGGTGGTAGTGAACTGATCGAACCCACGCAGGAGGAACTAGTGGCGTTGAACGTTCATGATGAAGCAGTGGAGCCAGCGGTAGTAGACGTAAATAGATTCAGTAAGTGGGAAAAGCTGCACCGTTCAATGGCTTACGTGCATCGATTTATTCAGAACATCCAACGATCTGGACAAAGCGAGGCGCAATTGATAGGATTATTGACGCAAGAGGAGTTGTGCAGCGCCGAGAAATCGCTGTGGATTCAAGCTCAAACCGAGTGTTTTACGTTGGAATCCGAAATGCTGCACAAGTCAAAGGGAAAACCCGAAGCAGTTCAAGCCACATTACCAAAATCAAGCACGTTACGCAAATTGTGGCCGTTCATGGATGAAACAGGCGTAATACGAACAAGGAGCCGTCTTGGGTATGCTGACTGGATCCCTTCTAACATCAAGTATCCGGTAGTTCTACCTCGGCAACATCCAATCACGTTACTTCTGGTTGACTATTTTCACCGTCGTTATCGCCATTGCAACCGTGAGACGATCGTCAACGAGATGCGGCAACTCTACGAGATCCCGAAACTACGGTCAGCCGTGTTCAAGATATCGCAGGATTGTCTACCATGTAAGATACGTCGGGCGACTCCTAGCTCGCCTCCTATGGCTCCGTTGCCCAAAGTGCGAGTTACCCCGTATGTAAGGCCGTTTACTTTTGTTGGAGTTGACTTCTTCGGCCCGGTGCTGGTGAAAGTTGGACGAAGCGTTGTTAAGCGGTGGATGGCTCTATTCACCTGTTTGACAATACGGGCTGTGCATCTTGAGGTTGTACATAGTCTGTCGAAGGAGTCCTGCGTAATGGCGGTTAGAAGGTTCGTGTCACGACGAGGAGCACCATCAGAAATCTTTAGCGATAACGGCACGAACTTCCTCGGTGCGAGCAATCAGCTGAAGCAGGAAATGGATGATTTGGACCAACATCTGGCGTCAACGTTCACCAACACCACAACACGGTGGTCGTTTAACCCACCAGGCGCTCCTCACATGGGAGGAGTATGGGAGCGTATGGTTCGCTCAGTGAAAGTGGCAATAGGCGGTATTCTGGAAGAGCAGCGAAGACCAGACGACGAAGATTTGGAGACGGTCATCATCGAGGCGGAAGCAATGATAAATTCGCGGCCGCTAACGTATATAACGCTGGAATCGGACGTGCAGGAGTCTCTTACTCCAAATCATTTTCTGTTGGGGAGCTCAAACGGAGTCAAGCAACAGCCAGTACTACCAACGGACTACCAAGCAACCCTGAGGAGCGGATGGAAGTTTGTGCAGCATTTGTCGGATGGAATATGGAGAAGATGGATAAAAGAGTATTTGCCGGTAATATCTAGAAGGTCGAAATGGTTCGAAGAAGTGAAGGAGATGACTAAAGGAGATTTGGTGTTGATCGTGGATGGTGCAGTTCGAAACCAGTGGGTGAGAGGAAGAATTCAGGAAGTTGTCAAAGGAAAAGATGGAAGGGTGCGGCAGACCTGGGTGAAGACTGCGAGAGGCATCCTAAGGAGGCCGGTGGTCAAATTGGCGTTACTTGACGTCGAAGCTGGAGGTAAACCGGAATTCAATGACAATGGTTTACGGGCGGGGGGATGTGACGACGAGTACCCCCCGGTGCGTGATGGTCAATAATTACCATAGGGCAGATAGGACTGTCGGAATGAATGTCAGTGTCAATAGCGAGGTGAGGTGATGACATGGCAAATGTTGACTGAATAGAAAGAAAGTAGATGGTGAAAGAATAGGTCTGTAAACACATCCGTTTGTACCAAGTGAAGGACTAAATTTAGCAAGGATTGAATTGTATTTCTTGCATTAAACGTAAGTTGTAATTGAATTATTCTACCTAAAATATTTCTATAATTTGTTCCTATCTAAATTTGTTACCTAAATTATAGCAAATTCCTACTAAATCTTAAATTGGAAATTATCACCTAAAGGAAGATTACTCGGAAAGAAACCGATAAATTGTAAGTAACAAGTTATTCTAATTGGAAAAATCAGTAAAAATAAACGTTTCTACAGCTAAAACTGATCCCTACAAACTTCGAGTTATTAGTACGGGACTGCTAAGAAACGGTTTCAACAGTAAGGATAAAACCATAAAACTCTTTAGATTGTGAGGTTAAACAGATTCTCTTTAGCCGTTGAGAAGGGTTACCTTAAGCCGACGGTAGCTACCGGAGTAATCTCTATTAGTTACAGTAAAAAAAAGCAAAAAGTTCATTTTCTCATGTTTTTTAATTCTATTACTTTTTGTCAAAAAGCTGATGATACCGCTCTGAAAGTCAATCAAGACTTGAGTCACAATATAACACCTCACAATATTAAATTTGGTTTAAAAAAGCTTTCCACTGAAAATGGAGCATACACACAATTGCTTTTCCAATCACCGCAATCAATCTGTGCCGGCCGCATACGGCATTGTTTTCCATCGCCGACATCGCATGCCGGAGGTGGACCGCAGCAACAAATATATATGTAGTAATTTACAAACCAACTTGGAATGCGTTGGTCGCAATCTCCGGTCTTCGAAATCAGCACGATGTCGCATATGATTGCTGTCCTGGCGATCTCTGACAGAACTGACCAGCACCACCCACCACTACTGCCGCGCCGTACATAACTCGTCGTCTGTCGCTAATGTGAATATGATTGCACTGACCTGCAATAAATTATACACGATTCATAACGAGTCGCCAACCATGAAACTTTTCACCGCCGTGGCCGCCGCGCCATCGCCATCAACCGGCCATCGTCAGGGGGGAGTTGACAGACCTGGGACTTCATTTCGACCGATTGCTGTGCGTGGTTCCGGCCTGACGTTGGCAGTCTGTTCTGCATTGCCCCTCCGGCCATGATTGGAGCCCACGGGTTTGCTGTGTTCCTGCCGACCAGGGATGCCGGGTTTACAGATTGAGAATGAAGAATTCAGTTAACATTCAAGATTACAGTTTTTATATGATAATACACCGCACGAAAGTAAATCGTATATTTCAGATGATAACACTAGAAGAGATATCGGTCAACTTCCTTAGAAACCAATCGAGTGATTAATGTTTTGCAGGTCGATGAATGAGGGACGCATATTGGGTCACGGGTAGACCCAAAATGGTGGGAATATGAACAACGTGTACAAACCCCGTCCAGGAATTGGTGTCTACATCTTCCGAGGGTTCCGTGGTCGCCAAAGTCCCCGGTGTCTTCTACTGTAGCTACTAAGCGCCTCCACGGTGGTCAATCAAGCAGGTCACGCAGATGCAGAACTATATGATGGCTGAGCTGAGACGGCGAAGGCTGGTGATAATAGCGGGTGATTTCAATATTTGGACCGTGGAATGGGGAAGACGTTTCACAAACCAGTAATGTCAGATCCAGATTAATCAAGGCGACGATGGATCGAGTGATGTGCGTAGTTCGAGTATCAGGGACACTCTCGAGTCCTTCGAATCTCGCAGAGGGTTACGGCAAGGTGATGGTCTTTCGTGCTTGCTGTGCAACATTGCGTTAGAGAGTGTAATAATGAGAGCGGGGATAAACACGAGTGGGACGATTTTCACGAAGTTCGTTCAGCTGCTTGGTTTCGCTGATGATATTGGTATTATAGCTCGTAAATTTGAGACGATGGCGGAAACGTACACGCTTAGAAAAAATCATGCAAATTTAAGTTCACTTGGATGCACATAAAAGGAGCAGCCTGTTTGACACAAATTTACGTCTTCGATCACAAATAAATTCGAGCTAGCAATCGTTAGAGCCGAAGCGAGAGATAAATCATATGTAAGTAAAATAATGAACTGGATTCGAACTCTGGTCCGCTGATTGAGAGGTACGCACTATACCACTCGGCTATATCACAGAGTTGTGAGACAAACGATAAATGTAAAACTGTTTCTACCTATCTGGTCAGATAGGTTTGTTGACATCTTGTGCAACCAACTCGAAATTACATGATGGATGTAAAATTGAATCAAATTTGCCATTCAGTCATGAAATGTTTACGTACGTGATGGTTTACGTCACGTGTAAATTCCTATTTTTTTAAGAGTGTACATCCCAGAGTGAGCCAGGCGATTCGGATTAGTCATTAATGTGTCGAAGACAAAGTACATGGAATCACCGCGCCTACCACCCCGAATGTATATCGACGGTGATGAAATCGAGGCGGTTGAAGAATTCGTGTACTTAGGCTCACTGGTGACCGCCGACAACGACACCAGCAGAGAAATTCAGAAGCGCATTGTGGCAGGAAATCGTGCTTACTTTGGACTCCGCAGAACTCTACAATCGAACAAAGTTCACCGTAACACGAATTTAACTATCTACAAAACGCTAATTAGACCAGTAGTTCTCTATGGGCACGAAGCATGGAGCCTACGTGTAGAGGACCAACGCGCCCTTGGAGTTTTCGAACAGAAGGTGTTGCGTACCATCTACGGCGGAGGGCAGATGGAATACGGAACTTGGAGAATGCGAATGAACCACGAGCTGCATCTGCTGCTGAGAAAACCAGCCATCGTCCATACCGCGAAAATCGGGAGGCTACGGTGGACGGGTCACATCATCAGGATGTCGGATAGCAACCCGACTAAAATGGTTCTCGAGAGTCATCCGATCGGTACAAGAAGCTAGGTGGGTCGACCAAGTGGAGGACGATCTGTGAACCCTACGCAAAGTGCGGAACTGGAGACAAACAGCCATGGACCGAGTGGAATGGAGACCGCTACTGTGTACAGCAGAGGCCACCCCGGTCTTAGCCTGATCGGTAAGGTAAGTAAGGGTCAGATCCAGCTACGGTATTGTCGAGAAAATCAGGAACGTCAAATCAAAGCGTAAAAGAGTAGGTGCCAAGCGCGAGAAAGGCGACGCGCTCGTCATCAAGACCGAACAGTCTGAGTACTCGGATGTCTTGAAAGCGTTGCGAAGCGACACCAAGATCGTGGATCTGGGAGACGACGTGCGCAGTATCAGACGTACTTGTACGGGCGGGGTGATCCTGGGGCTGAAGCGCGATAAGGAGCGCAAGGATGCCTACAGAAGTGTGGCCAAAGAGGTTCTCTGAAAGGTCACCGAAGTGGAAGAGCTCATCACGACACTGCGGCAACAGTGCGAAGTGCAGTTGGCCGTCGCAGCCGTTAGGCAACGGAAGGGGCCGGCAGGGGTGTGCGCCGCCGCCGATTTTTGGTTCAAGCGCCGCCGCCGATTATTTTCGGCGCGCCGCCGCTTACGCCGCCGAGCTCCAATTTTCAACGCCGATCTCAAAAACGCATTGATGAGTTATATTATTTCTTGATTTATTTCATAACGATATTTCAAGCAACTCATTGGAGTCATCTGTATACATAGCATTGTAAGGTCGTTTTCAGTGGTGGTCCATTGTTTTAGTTCTAAAAATTTTGAACGCTAAAATAGATCAAATTACATTAAGTTCTACCGGTAGTTCTTCTAAATTCTAAACTTCGTATGTCGCGTCAACGATGTTTGGAAAGTGAAAGAGTTTGTCCTTTGAATAAAATCGAGTTCACAAAGATACCAGGGGTTCCTGAAGATAACTGATGGCTGAAGAAATAGGGGTTCCGAAGATTGAAGAAAATGCTAGTGATTCTGAAAAAAATATTTTTGTGGTGTTCATCTCCAGAAGAGATGAAATTTCTCCAGCAACTCTTTTGAGGATTCTTCTAGCAGTTTCGCCAAGAATTCCGGATACTTTAGAACGTCCTTCGGGAAATCCGAGGGTTTCCTCCGAGACATCCTCTAGGTCTAGGAGTTTCTCCGGGCATTGCTACAGAAGTTTCACTGAGACTTTTTGTATTACTTCCTCCAGAATTTCCTCTAAGAGTTACTCCGGGTATTCTTTCAGAAGAGTCTCTGGGAACTTCCTAGGAATTCCTTTGGGAGATCGTCCGGCAATTCCTCTAGGAGCACCTACGGGAATTCCTTCACGAATTTCTACGGGAATTCCTTTAAGAGTTCATAGAAATTGCAGTTTCTCTTGTAATTCGTCTAGGAGTTCTTCCGAGAATGTTTCTGGGAGTTCTTCCGGCAAGTTCTGTAGCAGTTTTTCCTGGAATTCTTCCAAGAGTTTCTTTAAGAAATTTTCCAGAAATTATTCCAGAAGTTTCTCCGAACATTCCTCTAGAAGTTCCTCTTTGAATTTCTCTAGGATTTCCTCCAGGAATTCTTCCGGGAATTTCTCTACGAGTTTCTTTGAGGATTCCTTACCGATTTTTTTTTCCGAGAATCACACTAAGAGTTTCACCGTGACTTTTTCTATAGTTCTTCCGGGAATTAGAATATCTTCGGGAACACCTTTATGAGTTTTCTAGAAGTTGCACTGGGTATGACAAGAGTTTCCTTCGAAAATTCCTTTAAGAATTCCCCCGGAAGTTCCTCTAGAAGTTCTTCCGGAAATTCCTCTAAAGTTCCGGGAATACATCCAGGGGTTTCCTCGAACGTTCTTCTAGGAGTTCTCCCAGGAATTTCTCTAGAAGTATCTGAGTTCATCCGGGCATTCCTCTGCGAGTTCTTCCGGGAATTTCTTCACGAATTTCTTGAGAATTCTTTTAGAAGTTCTATCGAGAATTTGTCTAGAACTTCTCTCAGTAATTTATGTGGGAGTTCATCCGGCAATGTCTTTAGGAGCTCCGGGAATTCTCCCAGTCAACACACGATCGCATATGATGTTGAATAGGATGCAAAAGTGGAGGCGATATACGCACACTTTACATGCGGTTAAATGGAAACAGGTACCGTAATCCGGGGTCAAATTGATCACTTTAAAACCACTTTTGCGGATAACATCAGTGCCTGTTCAAATATTGCCAAAAGAATTTCTGTAAAACCAGTACCCAGTGGATCTCCATGGAACTATGTGACAGAATTTTGTTCAACAAATTTAATCTTTAAGTTAAATAACTTCAAATATCAAAATATTGGAAATGCCACTTTGGGGCGAAATTGATCAGTATAAAATTAAGCATCGGATGGAAAGGAAAATTTCCTTCACCGCTTAATTTTGCTCTTCTAAAACCGAATAACGCGTCTAAAATCTTACAACTAGTGAATTTAATACTTTAATTGCAAAATCAATTTCGAAATTTCCCCTTAAACGCCTAAAGGTAGGCAATTTCATTTGAAATATGTTATTTCCATTACAATAAATTACTATTTCTTCATAAAATGAACTTTTTATAACAATTTCATGTTCTGATTAGCTGCTTAACATCCCAACCAAGGCTCCACAAAAATGTTAAAACAGAGAATTCACGGGAAGTCCTATTAGCAATTGATTGTTTAGCAGCAATGATTTCAGCTAAATGAGAAATACATTGCAAATTTCAGAAAAAATAAGGCAAAACTAACTTTTTCTAAAAAAATTAAAAGTCTACACTCATCTCTAGACATCTACAAATCAGATGACGTAGAAAGTTTAAGATCATTACGACGGTTAAGAGTTCCTAGTAAGGAATTAAAATGTAGTACCCGAGTGATCAATTTCACCCCGCTGATCAATTTGACCCCGGTTTACGGTACTCATCTAGGAATACCTTTGGTAATTTCTCTACGAGTTCTTCCTTGAATTCCTTTCCGTAATTCTTCAGCAATTTCTCTAGGAGTTCCTCCGAAATTTCTTCCAAAGGTTTCCTGGCAATCACATTACTAGTTGCTCTAAAAGTATTTCTGAGAATTGCACAACGAATGCCCGGAATTTACACCGAGAATTCTTCTATGAGTTCCTCCGGTAATTCCCCTAAGAATTCCTTTGGAAATTGCTCTAAGAGTTCGCCCATGAATTCCACTGAGATTTCCTCCGGTAATTCCTCTAAGAGTTCTTCTAAGATTTGTTTCCGGAATTCTTCCAGGAGTTTCCTAAACGTTCTTCACAGAGTTCATTAGGGAATTCTTTTAGATGTTCTTTTGGAAACTCGTTTAGGAGTTCGTCTGCGAATCCCTCTAGGTGTACCTACAGGAAGAGTTTATTTGGAAATTCCTCTAGAAATTCCACCGGGAATTCCTCTAGAATTTCTTCCAGGAATTCCTTTAGGAGGTCATTCTGGTTAATTTTTTGGGCAGCTGATTGATGATTCACAATAACAATTATTTCAATAAATTTTCAAAAAAACATGTGAAAACAAAAAAATAAAGAAACTGTAACAATAAACATGTCATAGCATCTTCAACATGATAAGTTACTAAAAAATAAAACACTGATATTGATTAACGTAATTGACAAAAAAATAAAAACTATGGCCACACCGTTTCACGCCGCCGCCGCCGCCGAATGTTCATTCGGCGTCACGCCGATCACGCCGCCGCCGCCGGCCAAAAAACTGCAAAACGCCGCCGCCGACAAATTTCAAATCGGCGCACACCTCTAGACACAGGTAGCTTTCGTTCAACTACCTGTGGCGGACGTAAAAAAGTCCATAGGCAGGATTAAGATTAAGGTGAAGTTATGACGGAGCCACATCTCGATTTTTCAAGAGCACAGATCTGAAGAACTGAATATCGGTTTGCGTTGATAAGCTGATCGATTGGTCACCACCAGCGAGTGACCAATCGATCAACTTTTCAGCCTAAACCGGTATTCGGTTCTTCAGATTTGTGCTCTTGAAAAATCAAGATGTGGCTTCGTCATATCTTCACCTTAAGGTAGGATGGTGCGTATGTCATCTGAAGTTCCACGAGCCACCGGAGGTTTGTTTCAGGTTTCTGAAACCAGGATACAAGTCATGAGACTGCAAAGGCCCTGACAGGAGCAGTAGCTGTGTAGGAGATGCGGCGCCGAAGGCCATAAGACACAAGGCTGAACGTGTTCCCCCATTTGTCTGATTTGTACCGGAAAATCCGGGAGCAACAGCAATCCTACAGTTGATCCAAGGTGCTCGGCCTTCAAGATAGCCGCAGTGAATAAATCACAGTGCAGGTAACGCAGTTGAACCTGAACCACTATGACGCAGCTCAGCAACTACTTTGTCAGGCGGTTTCTGAGTGAGGGACGGATATCGTCATCATAGCGGTACCATGCCGAGTACCCGCCGATATCGGCAATTGGGTTGCGGATGGGTCCAGAGAAATGGCGGCGATATGGATAACGGGTAAATACCCCGTCCAGGAAGTCGTGTCTACTGCCTGGGCTTTGTGATCGCCAAAGTAAACGGGGTCTTCTTTTGTAGCTGTCATACGCCTCCGCGGTGGCCGATCGAGCAGTTCACGTAGATGCTGGACTGAATGACGGTAGTAATAACGGGTGACTTTAATGCCTGGGCCGTGAAATAGGGAAGCCGATTAACGAAACAGCGGGGTCAGATCCTGCCAAACTAGGTCGACCAAATGTTAATACCAAGAGTACCTTTAGTCGGAACGATGCGAAGTCGATAATTGACGTTACTTTTTGTAGTCCTGGCCTAATAACGAACTGGAGAGTAGCCGATAGCTACACACAGCGATCACCTAGCGATTCTCTACAACATCGACTACAACAACAGCAGGCAGCGGGTGGAGGAAGAGGCGACTACGCCAAGGCTAATCCCTCGCAGATAGAAGACATCATACTTCGACGAAGGTGTATTTAGAGAGGCGCTCCTGCCGTAAGCGAAACCTACTTGGTTTAGACGGCGACGAGCTTGTAGCGGTGCTCTGCGATGCGACCATGCCTAGGCGAGTCCACCCTAGAAATGGGAGGCCACCAGCTTATTAATGGACTGAAGCGATTGTGAGACTGCGCCGTGCCTGCCTTCGGGCTAGGCGGCTGATGCAGCGAGAATGATCTGAGGAGGAGCGAAACGAACGGTGGTATTCGCCGCTGCAAAAGCCGCGCTGAAGACCGCGATAAGGGCAAGCGAAAAGACCTGCTTCGAGGGTCTCGGAAGCCTACAGGATCGTGATGGTCAAAAGGGAAGAGGTGTAATAGCTCCTATAGAGCAACCTAGAGAGACGTTGGAGGGGATCATCGAGGGGCTTTTTCCGCATCATGATCCTAGTCCTAGACCTCCTTTCGTAGGACAGCCGGGGACTGGGGCTGGCGATGAGGAGAGGGTCACCGATGTGGAATTGGCGGGGATAGCAAATTTCTTTAGAGTAGGTAAGGCCCCAGATCCGGACGGAGTTCCGAACCTGGCCTTAAAAGAAGCTATTGCAAAGGCACCCGACAAGTTCAGGTCTGCTATGCAGAAAAGCGTGGACGAGGAAGTTTTCCCAGAAGTATGGAAGAGGCAGAGCCTGGTTCTATTGCCAAAGGCAAAGGCCCGGAAACCACCCGAAGACCCGTCGGCATATAAACCAATATGCTTGATTAACACAGCGGGGAATCATCCTCAAAAGAATGCTGAGGCATACCGAGAGTGTAAACGGTCTCTCGAGTAGCCAGTACGCAGGGCCGGATGTACGGGAGGGGGCCGGGCCCCGGGCCCCCACATTTTAGGGGCCCCCACAAAGACCTTTTTTGGTTATTACACGCCAACTTTTTGTTTCATATTGCTCAAATACTGTTTTAAAACGCCGGGAAAGCACTCGAGCGTAAGAGAAAGGGGATTCGCTACTGTGCAGTAGTGACTCTGGCTGGATGTAAGGAACGCGTTTAATAGCGCCAGTTGGCCAGCTATTGCCGATGCGCTCCTACGTCTGGGCGGCTGGGGAAACCCGTGTACCTGTACAAGGTTCTCGGAAGTTATTCCCAGAATCGAGTACCGTAAAATGGGGTATCTTTGATAATGCGGGTAACTTTGATAGTTCAACAGGCATGGTATAGATTACCTTATAACTATGATTCCTTTAACCAGTTAAGAAAAAGGCAAACGTAGATCAAAACTATACATATGAAAGTCCATCTTAAACGAATTTTCATTAAAACCGAGTTTATATTTATCTTTTTGGGCTAAAAATAAAAATTGATGATATTTCTGTCATTTGTCAAACCCTTCAAACAATCTGCTGTACAGCTCTGTATCAACTATTTTTTCAATGAATGGTCTCTTATTCATGGTAGATCCATCATAGTAGATTCCAAATCTGGCCTTGAATCTCTTAACGAAGTGTGTTTTTACAATTTGGACTCAATTTTGTAAATTGAGACAATCTCCATACACCAATAAACGCCTAAAAGTATGCAATGCCCTTGTAATTTAATGTAGATAAATGTGTCTTATTCAAAATTTGTTAATAAAACATTAAAAAACACCCAAAAAAAGAAAACTCACATGAATAGCATGCAATCATATGTTGATGTACCGTTAAACATATATTTTTACAAAGATTATGATTTTCGACACCTAAATTCACTGTGTTTTTCACTCAGTACTCCACAAACTCATTTTTATACGTAAAATTTAGTAAAAAATCAATGTTTTGATATAGAAAACCTCTCCAATATTTTCCACAAGGCTCCTCTCATCATGTTCATATTCCTGAGATTTCAATCTGCAATTATTTTTTAAGATTTGATATGTTTTTCAGGCCACTATCAAAGTTACCCCAAAATGAAAATCTGATTTTCGCTCATATGGAAAACGCAAAGCCACCAAAAGTATTTAAAATCATCATATCTTTCAATTGCAATTGATAACTTATACCCCAGTACTTGTTTTAAAAATATAAAAGTAGGGAAAATACTGTTACATGAAAAAATATTCAGAAAATTCGCTGAAAAACTGTCAAAGTTACCCCATTTTACGGTACTAGTTTACGACTCAGAGGTGGGTTGGAAGTGCTTTCACATAACCTCAGGATTTCTTTAAGGTTCCATCCTGGGTCCGGTATGTACGACGAGGTGTTGAGCTTGAAGATCTCGGTGGAAGTGGCAATTCTCGGATTTGCTGACGACATTACGCTCGAAGTCTACCGTGAGTCGATCGAAGATGTGGAATTGACTGGTGTCTACTCACTCGCAATTGAGGAGGCATGGATGAGATCCAGGAAACTGGAGTTGACTCACCACAAAACTGAGGTGGTGATTGTGAATAACCGCAAGTCGGAGCAGCAAGCAGTGATCACTGTAGGTAATTGCACTATTACTTGAAGCGCTCGCTCCATCAAACACTTGGGGGTGATGATCGATATTAAGCTTACCTTCGGTAGCCACATTGATTACGCCTGTAAAAGAGCCTCCACAGCTATAGTGGCACAGTCCCGGTGATGCCCAATAGCTCTGCGGTGTATGCCAGTACCTAAGCGCAAGCTTCTGACTAGTGTCGCCACGTCTATACTAAGGTATGGTGGCCTAACTTGGTGCATGGCGCAAAAGCTACCGTGGTAAGCTTGAACGTACTTAAGGTTAATGTGCCTGAGGGTTGCGAGCGCGTAACGTACTGCGTCACACGATGCACTCTGCGTCATCACTGGTATGGTGTCTATCGGTATCCTTAGAAAAAAAGAAAAAAAGACCATTCACACCGTCTTCAGCCAGAGGCTGCACAGACTGAACACATTACTTACACTAGACAACGGACAGTGGCCCAGTGATGAATTTTTCGTTCGACGAAAAGTTCCACCGACTGGAGCGAGAATCGAACCCACACTCCGAGGCCTACGATACGTCTAGACGACTGCCGCCGCTAACCGCACGGCCACGAAGCCCAGGGAAGATATAGAGTGCTCCGAAATGCGCAGCACAAAAGGCATACGCAGGACTGCCAGGATGGCTTCCATGATCAGATAACAGCGCGCGAGGGACAGTTCCACCTAAGGAAGGTGGACCCACTTGTTGATCCCGAGGGTAGAAAGTTGGATTAACAACCGCCATGGAGAAGTAACATTCCACCACTCAGGTCCTTTCAGGCCATGAGTATGTACACCGTTTCGGTCACGCGAGTTCTCCCGAATGCCCGGTTTGTGCTGGCTTGGAGGAAACGGCGGAACACGTTTTGTCCGTGTGCCCACGTTTTCGCACAATGCGGGACCGCATGTTTTCCACATGCGGGGAGAGCACAACTCCGGAAAATCTTATACAGAGGATGTGTAGGGATGAGTTTGGCTGGAATGCTGTTTCAACGGCTATCACCCACATCGTCTTGGAGCTCCAAGGAGGTGGCGCGTGGACTCGGAGAATGGCTAGTTCAGATGCGGTTCGGAGTCGGCCTCGTAGGTCATGCCGGTGCCCTACGGTCGAAAGCGACCCTTACAGCGAGTAAGTGGCCGCGGAGAGAACATCCTGGTTGTGTTGCTGTCATGGCGTCGGTCTACTGGGTTGGATCCGAGCCCATTGTTGGAAAGGGGTCCCCGGTAAGAGCCGGGGCAGGTGGAGGCCCTACTGTCAGCAATCTTCTGGTGCAGCTGATTGGGCCTAAAGGGTAGTGATACCCTTGCCTTCAGCAGGTCCGATCGTGTTGCACGTAAGCATCAGTTCTTGATCCTGGTGGTTGACCCTGCCCGCCGTCCGAGGACAAAGCGAGTGCTGAGGACCACTCGGGAAACTGGCTAAGCGCCACATGCTATCGAAGTGGACTTTCAAAAGCGAGTCATCGATGTTCGTTGCTGTAGACTACTCAGCTAACCTTGAGGATGCTATGTGCTCTCTGAAGCAATGGTTTTTGGTGGTTCAGGACAAGCGTTGGCCTGGTGACTATATAAATGGTTTAGTAGTTCGGGGAAGTCCTGCCTCCTTCGTTGGTTGAACATGATCACTTTTAAGCAACCTTAATTAAGTTATCCAACATGTCTAGTTATATCCCTTCCAAATCAAATCACATTATCTGGCATCCCTGCCTGCGACTCCGACCGAGCTCAACCCATAAGTGGATGCGTGGAAAAGGCT
Organism: Aedes albopictus; assembly: GCF_035046485.1. Lineage (NCBI taxonomy): Eukaryota > Metazoa > Arthropoda > Insecta > Diptera > Culicidae > Aedes > Aedes albopictus. Next base: position 237,599,709 of record NC_085137.1, read on the forward strand.
GCCTCGCCAGGATTACAATCGGTCGTTTGTTTCCTCCCCGGTCCCCAAACCGGAATTGGCACAATTAAACGGCAATCTGGCATGTTTCATTAGCTTAATTACACGAGGATTTATGGAAAGAAACCCAGCAACAAACAGCCGTCCGCCAAAGCTCTACAGGTTCGTTGTTCGTTGCAAAGCAAAAGCAAATGGGCGACCGATCCGGCTCGTATACAGTTACTAATAGGTTGGTGGCGGAGAGTGCACTCGACCGATTGACCGTCTATCATCGCCAGCAGGCTTTCCATTTGTACTGGGAAGGGTGCCATACGCTGGCGCTGGAGGAAAGTGACCGCCAGGCTACTCAAATAGACGCTTTTTGCGGTTAGGCATGATTTACTCACTAACTGACCGGCTGGTTGCAGCAGCAGCACCCAAGTACGGCTAAACCCGCAGGCACCGAAAATGATGGATGACGCGTGGAATGAAATTTATGCACTGACTGGTCGTTTACGATTGTGGATGAGTAGTGGGAGCTGGGCTAGATTATGAGTGGAGCCGTTTCCGGAATGCCTTGAATTTGACGGGCAACAGAAGCGTATTATGCCGCGACATCTTTATGTCGTGATACCATTTAATGGGTCTTCTGCGCTAGGTGGCATTAATGTGAGTTGCATATTTAGCGCTTAGGGTCCATATAGATGATGCGGTAAGTGAACGGATATGTAGCAAAGCCATGCAGAAGGTGACAGGTTCGATTCCCGGTCGGTCCAGAAACTTTTCGTAAAGGAAATTTCATTAACTTCGTCATTGCTGCTCGCAGGGAAAATACCGTGTTCGGTGCCGCACGTCTGCTGCGTCCAACGATTGACCAAAGAAGGAGGACGAGTCATGGCCAACCATGCGCTTGTCGGTCGACCGCGCACTGGCAGTTAGGCCCTAGGCGCCACTACATTCAAAACAATTTTATTGTGGGCAATTCTCGCTGAGACCGGCCCACTATTTACACCTTGTCTTCAAAAATGTTTAAGGTGGCGATTTCCTGAAAGTCTTTGCTAAAAAAGCAAGGAAAACGCATTTGGTTACTCAAATTGATGGACCCCCCTTTAGTTAGAGCCACAACATTTTTTGCAGACCCCTCGATTTTGGTCAAATGGTGGCTCATTTAAACCGTTATAACTCGAAATTCTCAGAAAATCACCTCAAAACGAATTGTTGTTGAAAAAAGGAAAGATAGAGCAATTATTTACAATAATAAAAAGTTTGGTCGGCCATATTGATTTTGGCCGCCATCTTGGACTTTTATACCAAAACAATTTTTTCGCCATGATGGCAACCAGCGATTTTCAAAATGTTTGCATCAATTGAAAGCTGAGACATTTATACATAACATATCAAAAAATTAGGGATGTCTTTTTCTTCTTTCAAAAGTTATCTGCCGTTTCACATACCTAATACATGGCTTGTAGCATAATCAGAGACTCCCCCTCCCCCTAACATGCTACCGTAAAATGGGATAACTTTGATAGTTTTTCAGCGAATTTCCTTAATATTTTTTCAAGTAATGGTATTCTCCCTAGTTTTAAATTTTTAATACAAGTACTGGGTTATCAGTTATCAATTGCAACTGAAAGATCCGATGATCCGAAATAATTTGGGTGACTTTTAGTTTTTCATATGAGCGAGAATCAGATTTTCATTTTGGGGTAACTTTGATAGTGCCCTGTAAAACACATCAAATTTTAAAAAATAATCACAGCTTGAAATCTTAGGAGTATGAACATGATGAGAGAAGCCTTGTGGAATATATCACATAGAATTTTTACAACAAAAAATTGATTTTTACTAAATTCTACACATATAAAATTGAGTTTGTGGAGTACTGAGTGAAAATCACAGTGCATTTAGCTATCAAAAATCATTATCTTTGTAAAAATATATGTTTAACGGTACGTCAACATATGATCACATGTTATTCATTGCGAGTTTTATATTTTTAGGTAGTTTTTGAATGTTTTGCCTTTCTCGTACACCAAAGTGTACTGAAAGGCTATATGTTCACTCAAAAAACGAATTTTCGATAGAAGGCTCGGAGGGTCAAGTCACATATACCAATCAACTCAGTTCGACGAATTGAGATGATGTCTGTATGTGTGTATGTGTGTATGTGTGTATGTATGTCTGTGTACAAAAAAGGTCACTCACTTTAAAGGCACTTCCCATTGGCCGATTTTTCGGATTATATCTCGAATCGAACCGGAATTTTACCGCATTGTTTGCTATTGAAAATGGTTCGGGTTGGTCAAGGCGTTCCGGAGTTAGGAACAATTTAGTGATCCGGACCACCATTTTTCACCCGAGCGACAGGTGTAATTTGCACGGTTACAGAAGTTACACAGATTTGTGTACTACTAGATCAGCCTCACCGCTGTGTCAAATGTACACAGATACTTTTCCGGCTCCAGCGCTGGCATGAAAACAAAATTAACAATTATTTTTGCATTGATCGATTCCTGATAATGCATGTCATCGTTCAGAGAAAATTAGTTATGAACTTTGCTCCCATACCCGCGCTAGAGCCAGAAAAGTGACTGTGTACATTTGACACAGGGGTGGAGGCTGATCTAGTAGTACACAAATCTGTGTACATTGTACACAAGCCTGTGTACATTGTACACAAGCCTGTGTTGTTTCGTTTTAGGGTGTGGTTAAGCAGGCTCTTGGTGGATGACTACCGCGACGACGCGACGGCCGCCACAGCACACCACGAAAACGAGAGTAAGAGAGAATGTGAGAGAGACAACGACGACGAAAGAGCGGCGCTAACGTGCTACGACCTACAGAGGCAGAGGCGGCTCGGTGGTTCATCGATTATGGTTACGTGGTACCCTGAGCGGCGGTCGTCAAAACCGTTCTCGTACACGCGTAGGTATGCAAGTATAATTAGGTATTTATTTACGCGCTTTAAGATTCTCATCTGGCTACTGTGGAAACGGGTAGCTTCAGATTCCGCCAGAACGCAACCGTAAGATCTACGCAAACTGATTTAGAGAATTACAAAAGGCTAACATTATGAAGCAGCAAAAGACATAATCATTTCATACAGTTTCCATGCAGTTCATAATGGTTTTCAAAATATTACCTGATAATCGTGGTCTAAGCTTTTATTTATTAATAAAGAGCTCGAAATTCATAATGAACTACATGAGCAGTTCCACCACGTCGGAAGTTTAGCCACATGCCTGCAACAGCTTGTATAAATCAGTTCGGAAAGCCAAACCTGTAAAAGATACCTATATCCGTATGCATCTAGGACATTTGAAATTCTCGATACCGTACGGTACGGTACTTAACATTTCAGGCATTTCTCGGATTTTTTAAGGTTTCAGAACTTTTGAATTGTCGCGAATATTCAAAGAAATTTAAAGGAAATTCAAGCTCAGTAATTTAAGGAAACTAATATTCAAAATTACATTTTATTTAAACCACGTGGCAAATGCGATTCTAGTACATACAGATTCAGAGTCAAATTAAATTTAGATAAAAAAACAATGTTTTCTTGTATCCCCTCAATTGTCATACTAGGACAGTTTTAAAGTTTAAATATTTTATGAATTGACCACATTATATATATGATTCATCTATTGATCCGGTTCTAGCGATGGCTAGAACCACATTCAATGGCGGCGGCTGATTTGCTGCGTTAAAAAAGATCTAATTCGTGCATCACTCTTACGAGGCGACTTCATGTGCAGCAAACTTAAAGTGATATCACAAGAGAACGTCCATAAATTTCGTCACGCGAATATTGCCGATTTTCAAACCCCGTTCCCCCTATATCACACTTTTTGTATGAGAACTCTAAACAAATTCTCACACTTTCACACTTTGCTGAACCCCCCCTCCCCATCAACGCGTGATGTATACGCTCCCCAAGAATTTTTTGCCATGTTCCCAAACGTGTATCTGGCGAACAGTCATCATGGAGCAAACATTAAGTACGTCACGCTAAAATTGGGAATGTACATCCCCACCCCCCTCTTGCACGGGTTTTTCCCTGCGTTTTTACGTGACAAACCATCCCAAACCCCCCTCCCTCTTCAAACGTTACGTTTTTTTTTTATGGGTACTCCCTCATATAATTTTTCTTATAAGAGAAATAAATGTTCTTATTGGCCGTTGGGTTTTAAGAGGTATTAAGAGAAAAATTTCTACTCAGTTACTGAGATGGACTTATTCCAAATTATTTTTTTTTTCCTGCTCATTTTCAGTTAGAACTGAGGCAACTCATTGAGTTGTCTCAGTTTTAACTTAACGGAAATTAAGTAAGAAAACAAAAGTCTTTTTTATTTCTGATTAGGACCAACTCAGTGACTGAGTAGAAATTTACCTAGGTGTATGAATGTAGTAAGGACGTCAAGTAACGGTAAGTGATAACGCTAAGTTGCATACATCTGGGCGTTAAATTGGATATAAAGTAAGACCTAGGATAGTAAGACCAACTCATTGGGTAAGTGGAAATATTTCTGCATGAGTGCACGTTTTCATTTTCAAAAGCAAAGGCATAAGCCCAATGTTCTCTATTCCACAGGTTCGGCCCATCAGACTAAGTGGTATTTGTGATGTGATATTTCAGGCCAAACATTTCAATATGTCCTATCTGCATTTGAGAGGCTCTCTTTGTTCACTTTCTCTTTCAATTATTGCAATGTAATGTTACACTTTTCAACTATTTTTACAGTACAAAACAAAAGACGATTGTTTCGACCATCGTTCAATGCAAGGAGACAATCATAAAACAAATAAACAGCTGAGATATTAACGAAAGAGAGGTAAACCAAAGAGAGCAGATAGGACCTTATGATTTTTAAAAATGGCGCAAGGAGTTTTTTTTACTTAATCATTTATTTAAGGCACATTCGCCAACAGGCATAACGGAGCCGAATTCAGTTAAAACTTTTTACAATTTTGTGTAGGGCTGGTATGTGAACAAAGAGATTTTCACATCAAGTTTCGCAACTTTGTTGCATTTTGACCTCCAAATCCGTGAAAAAAGTTTTCACATTCTTACATCAGAAATGCCTGAAATCGTTTATCAATTTTGATATTTTTTTAGTTAGTAAAATTCCAAGTTTAGTTGATTGAGAAGACAGAAAATTAAAAATGCTATGAATTGATGTAAAAAGTTTTGCGGGTTTTTCGTCTTTTTTCGACTTTTTTTGGGGGTTTTTCAGCTTGGCAAAACTAGTGTCGCTCCCCCTGGGTAAACTAGTAAATTTATTTGCTGTGTAAATTGTGCATGGGAAATATGTCAAGATTAAAAAAAAAAAAAAAAAAAGATGAATATAATATCTAGATGATGCCTCAATATTTAATACGGCGAGTTTATTCTCTGAAACCAAGAAAAATGGTTCTCCTTGGTTAGTTGAGAAAGTTATCCGGAATCATAAAAATCCACAATGATCGAAATTTCAAATCATGCTCATATAAAATATATCTATATAAAGTGGACTAAATTTGTCACTTGTGTTTTGTTGAAAGAATATTTTATGGCACGAGAAAGGCACCATCACCGCTAGGTGGATTAATAAGGGTTTTTTTTTTTCAGAACCTGCTGCTCCGTGACTTTGACACCCTTCCGAAGAAGGATGTAGTCAATTGCTTCCTGCATTGCCTTCATCTTCCTAGTCTTCATGGCCGGTGATGCAGTCTTCTTCAACAGTGCGGATCCACAGTCTTTCAATGCTCTGCTGAAAAGGATATTGCTGATTCTGTTCGGGGCAGACTGTTCCTCACCCTCAGCCTCTGGTACATTTGCATCTACACCGGTGCATACGCTGTCTCGTTATTGAGGGATTTGCACAAAAGTGCACGCGGCCTATCGCTTCTGAAAGGTACAGCCGCGGTTTTCACTCCCAGTTTACTTCATCCTTATGGGAAATAACATTGCGGCGTTTCCTACGGTGCGGCTGTCCCTTTCAAAACCGATAGACCGCGTGAACTTTTGTGCAAAGCCCCTTTTTGAAACATTTCAACGACCGCGCGGTGTTTACGTTTCAAGAAATCTGACAATATCCTCGATCATTTCCACTGGGTCATAATCGATCGGGATGGGTGGCTCCTCGATTGGCTGCTCGTTCACTTCTTCCACAACGCGTGATAAAACGGGTGCACTGAATTTTCAAGTCTGAATCATTCACGATTTCGATGAAAAATATTCCGAATCCAAATTACGGAGGTAATTGCTAGCCATTTCCCAAAGTTGAAAAGATGCACCAAATTATACGCACGTTAACAAATAATTATCATAACCAAACACTTTGACATCTGTGTTGTAGTAAGTACTAGGACAATTCATGTATTTTGGACAGGCTGAGGACGACGCAGGAAAACATCATCTCCTAGCTGCCTTAGAAAGCAATTGATTATTTTGCAAAGTTACTAATACGCTTATAATATGATTGTACTTTGCGTTCCTGTTGACAAAAACCTTAACGAAAGCATTTTGAGCTGAGAAAATCACAATTTCCAATCGCCTATTAGAATTGCATTTTGGACACCGAATATATGTTTTGTACAGGTATATATACATTGGACAGGGTAATTATCTCAATGTTTAGCCATGTGTACTGCTAAATCATGGAAGTAGCATAAATTAAAAAATATTTTCTTGCAAATAATCAAATTTCTCCGCTTAACAGGCACCTATTTTGATAACTTTAACAGTTTTTGTTAAAATCAAGGAAATATCGCGCGACCCACAGAATACGCCTCCAAGTATGCAATCACACGCATTCCCATGTAGTTCGTCAGATGACCAAAAAACATTCACAGTAGAAAACTTGTAATGTATTTTGGACACCACCTATTTTAAGCGTTCTAGATGAATGTTAAGAGATTGGCTGCCTTATGCTTCTTTATTGAACATTTTTCATTGCAATAAGGCATTTAAATTTCTTACAATTATTATTTCAACGATTTTGGGGTGAATATTGTATGCGACTGTGAAGTGTATGTCGTCTTGCATACCTGTGTATTTGAGGGGCTTTAGTGAAATAATTTACATATTCGATAATTTTGAAGTAAATTCGTAATTGATAAGCGTATTTTCAACGTAAGCCATCAGAATAGGGTCTGCTTGATTCAATAATCGATATTAAGAAGTATCTACTTTAATTAGGTTTGTAAATTTTGATTGTCTTCAGCTTCAGGCGCCGTTTTGTAAAGGTTTGTGACCAAAAAGGGATTTTTTAAAATAACTTTTCAGGTAATTAGCCTGTTAAGAGATCATGAAACGTTGAAATATAGATTGGTTAACGTCAAATGAACGAATATGGGGCTTGAAGTAGAAAACACTTTCGCATTTTTTCCTGCCGCATACTGTACATTTATTTCGAATAGCGTTTACTATTATGCTCGAACAACTGTCTATTTCTACCAAACCAAATTTACTACATGTGGATCATACTACAAAGTAGTGCCGTAATCTGAGCGGTTGTTGATCAGCGGAGTGAAGTTGATCACTATAAGATACACGTCCTTCCACCGCTGAGGACGCTACAATTCTGTTTCAATGGAAGAACTTTTGACGGAAATCAATTGTGCGAAAATGTCCCAAATGGAGGATAACGTGCCTCTGAAGCCGGCCTTCTGATGTTGATGAAGTATGGAATGACGGTATGTTGTGACCAGTATTATACAGGGTGTTAGGTTCGTGAGTGCAAACTTTTTAAAGGGTGATAGAGGACCATAAATGGAGAAAAAAATTGTTCTACGCATATGGTCAAATCTCAACCGTTACGTAGTTATTGAACTTCCCATGTTTTTTACTCTTATTGCCTTAACTGGAAATAACTTGAAAATTGTCAAACTTATCGAAGTTTGTTTACCCTTATTCGAAAGATTATTGAATTTTCTAACAAATGGCATTTTTGAATCGATTGGTTTAGTTAAATAACTAAGTTTTCTAGAGCAAAATAGCTAAAAATAGTGTATTTTTATTGGTTTTTGTCAATTTTCTTTGGAACATGCGTAATAAATTAAAATTCTTTCTTTGGCAAAGTTGTGGCCCCTGTTACACTCTACAATTCGTTCTTTGACCCCAAACTTCTAGCTCTTATCGTTTTCTTGCAATTTTGATTTAAATGTGCTACACAATGCGTAAAAAAGTGCTTTCCATGACAGTTGCAAATTTATGATCTGAAATGCGATGTTAAAATCAAAATTGCAACAAAACGATAAGAGATAGAAGTTTGGTGTCAAAGAACGAATTGTAGAGTTTAACAGGGCCACAACTTTGCCAAAGAAAGAATTTTAATTTATTACGCATGTTTCAAAGATAATTGACAAAAACCAATAAAAATACACTATTTTTAGCTATTTTGCTCTAGAACACTTAGTTATTTAACTAAACCAATCGATTCAAAGATGCCATTTGTTCGAAAATTCAATAATCTTTCGAATAAGGGAAAAAAAACTTCGATAAGTTTGACCATTTTCAAGTTATTTTCAGTTAAGGCAATAAGAGTAAAAAACATGGGAAGTTCAATAACTACGTAACGGTTGAGATTTGACCATATGCGTAGAACAATTTTTTTCTCCATTTATGGTCCTCTATCACCCTTTAAAAAGTTTGCACTCACGAACCTAACACCCTGTATAGCTCTTTTTAGTGCGAGCAAAATTTCTTACCATGCTCGTGAAAATTCTCTTATTTGAATTCGACTCAATATTTAAACGTCGCAGCTTTACCGTTCCTTCGATTTTTCTCTTGTATTTTTCTTTTTCTTTTTTTCTTTACTTCAGCATTGACAAAAGTCTTCAGCAAACCAATCACAAAATTGATTGAAACAGTCATATCTTCATAATCAGAATGGTCCACATATTGATGCAATCGTCTCTTGACACCGCAATGATGTTCTTGAAAGGAATTATTAAACTATTGCTCGCATGCAAGTAAATAAAGTTACCCCAAGCTTTATTGCCACTTCATTGAGGAAATTGATATTGACCGAATCCAGATTTTTTTTTCAATCTAGTGAATGTGATAGAAAGACGCATTCATTTCGGGCTTGTCAGGTACCCACATCAGTTTTTTTTAAACTCCAAATCATTATGATGTATTGTTTTCTAGCAATTTTTGTAATCAAGCTTCAAAGGATCAACCGATTTGGCTTGTTTGCCGTCATTATCTATTACTGAAACTGTTTCATCAGGTCTATAGTTTGCGATTACTTGACGATCTAAAGTTCTTTCCTCTCCATTATATTTGATTGCAGCCACATGAACACCCCACTGTCATGGAAGGAGGTCTCTGCTTTTTAGTGATTTTTTCTTGAGCCTCTTTCATGTCTTTAGGAGTCATCGATAAACGACGTACCGTAAAACGGGGTATCTTTGATAATGCGGGTAACTTTGATAGCGCGACAGGCATTGAATAGATTATCTTATAACTATGATTCCTTCAATCAGTTAAGAAAAAGGCACACGTAGATCAAAACATTACATATGAAAGTCCATCTTAAATATATTTTCATTAAGGCCGCACGGGACGACGTGTAAATTTTGCTATCTTGCCCCTCTTTCTAACAATTTGCCTCGCGATTTTGAAGAAGGAAATGTCAATTTCTACTGCACTGACGTAGCTGAAACTTTAGTCGATTGTGCACCGAAAGTGAGCAAATGAACGATCAAATTTCTAGTCGAAAATACTAAGTAGAAGTTGAGATTTGCATATTTTTAACAACAGAGCAATGGCGGACGATTCAGCCACCGTCCCGTCCGGCCTTAAAACCGAGTTTATTTGCAACTTTTTTGGCAAAAAATAAAAATTGTTGTTATTTTTGTCATTTGTCAACCCCTTCAAACAATCTGCTATAGAACTTCGTTTCAACTATTTTTTCAATGAATGGACACTTCTTCTCGATAGATCCATCATAGTAGATTCCAAATCTGGCCTTGAATCTCTTAACGAAGTGAGTTTCTTCGAACTGGAATCATTTTTGTAAATTGGGACATAAATCTCCATATACCGATAAACGCCTACAAGTATGCAATGTCATTGAATACCATGTAGATAAATCTGTGTTGTTCAAAATTTGTTAAAAAAAAAAACCCTTATTAATCCACCTAGCGGTGATGGTGCCTTTCTCGTGCCATAAAATATTCTTTCAACAAAACACAAGTGACAAATTTAGTCCACTTTATATAGATATATTTTATATGAGCATGATTTGAAATTTCGATCATTGTGGATTTTTATGATTCCGGATAACTTTCTCAACTAACCAAGGAGAACCATTTTTCTTGGTTTCAGAGAATAAACTCGCCGTATTAAATATTGAGGCATCATCTAGATATTATATTCATCTTTTTTTTTTTTTTTTAATCTTGACATATTTCCCATGCACAATTTACACAGCAAATAAATTTACTAGTTTACCCAGGGGGAGCGACACTAGTTTTGCCAAGCTGAAAAACCCCCAAAAAAAGTCGAAAAAAGACGAAAAACCCGCAAAACTTTTTACATCAATTCATAGCATTTTTAATTTTCTGTCTTCTCAATCAACTAAACTTGGAATTTTACTAACTAAAAAAATATCAAAATTGATAAACGATTTCAGGCATTTCTGATGTAAGAATGTGAAAACTTTTTTCACGGATTTGGAGGTCAAAATGCAACAAAGTTGCGAAACTTGATGTGAAAATCTCTTTGTTCACATACCAGCCCTACACAAAATTGTAAAAAGTTTTAACTGAATTCGGCTCCGTTATGCCTGTTGGCGAATGTGCCTTAAATAAATGATTAAGTAAAAAAAACTCCTTGCGCCATTTTTAAAAATCATAAGGTCCTATCTGCTCTCTTTGGTTTACCTCTCTTTCGTTAATATCTCAGCTGTTTATTTGTTTTATGATTGTCTCCTTGCATTGAACGATGGTCGAAACAATCGTCTTTTGTTTTGTACTGTAAAAATAGTTGAAAAGTGTAACATTACATTGCAATAATTGAAAGAGAAAGTGAACAAAGAGAGCCTCTCAAATGCAGATAGGACATATTGAAATGTTTGGCCTGAAATATCACATCACAAATACCACTTAGTCTGATGGGCCGAACCTGTGGAATAGAGAACATTGGGCTTATGCCTTTGCTTTTGAAAATGAAAACGTGCACTCATGCAGAAATATTTCCACTTACCCAATGAGTTGGTCTTACTATCCTAGGTCTTACTTTATATCCAATTTAACGCCCAGATGTATGCAACTTAGCGTTATCACTTACCGTTACTTGACGTCCTTACTACATTCATACACCTAGGTAAATTTCTACTCAGTCACTGAGTTGGTCCTAATCAGAAATAAAAAAGACTTTTGTTTTCTTACTTAATTTCCGTTAAGTTAAAACTGAGACAACTCAATGAGTTGCCTCAGTTCTAACTGAAAATGAGCAGGAAAAAAAAAATAATTTGGAATAAGTCCATCTCAGTAACTGAGTAGAAATTTTTCTCTTAATACCTCTTAAAACCCAACGGCCAATAAGAACATTTATTTCTCTTATAAGAAAAATTATATGAGGGAGTACCCATAAAAAAAAAACGTAACGTTTGAAGAGGGAGGGGGGTTTGGGATGGTTTGTCACGTAAAAACGCAGGGAAAAACCCGTGCAAGAGGGGGGTGGGGATGTACATTCCCAATTTTAGCGTGACGTACTTAATGTTTGCTCCATGATGACTGTTCGCCAGATACACGTTTGGGAACATGGCAAAAAATTCTTGGGGAGCGTATACATCACGCGTTGATGGGGAGGGGGGGTTCAGCAAAGTGTGAAAGTGTGAGAATTTGTTTAGAGTTCTCATACAAAAAGTGTGATATAGGGGGAACGGGGTTTGAAAATCGGCAATATTCGCGTGACGAAATTTATGGACGTTCTCTTGTGATATCACTTTAAGTTTGCTGCACATGAAGTCGCCTCGTAAGAGTGATGCACGAATTAGATCTTTTTTAACGCAGCAAATCAGCCGCCGCCATTGAATGTGGTTCTAGCCATCGCTAGAACCGGATCAATAGATGAATCATATATATAATGTGGTCAATTCATAAAATATTTAAACTTTAAAACTGTCCTAGTATGACAATTGAGGGGATACAAGAAAACATTGTTTTTTTATCTAAATTTAATTTGACTCTGAATCTGTATGTACTAGAATCGCATTTGCCACGTGGTTTAAATAAAATGTAATTTTGAATATTAGTTTCCTTAAATTACTGAGCTTGAATTTCCTTTAAATTTCTTTGAATATTCGCGACAATTCAAAAGTTCTGAAACCTTAAAAAATCCGAGAAATGCCTGAAATGTTAAGTACCGTACCGTACGGTATCGAGAATTTCAAATGTCCTAGATGCATACGGATATAGGTATCTTTTACAGGTTTGGCTTTCCGAACTGATTTATACAAGCTGTTGCAGGCATGTGGCTAAACTTCCGACGTGGTGGAACTGCTCATGTAGTTCATTATGAATTTCGAGCTCTTTATTAATAAATAAAAGCTTAGACCACGATTATCAGGTAATATTTTGAAAACCATTATGAACTGCATGGAAACTGTATGAAATGATTATGTCTTTTGCTGCTTCATAATGTTAGCCTTTTGTAATTCTCTAAATCAGTTTGCGTAGATCTTACGGTTGCGTTCTGGCGGAATCTGAAGCTACCCGTTTCCACAGTAGCCAGATGAGAATCTTAAAGCGCGTAAATAAATACCTAATTATACTTGCATACCTACGCGTGTACGAGAACGGTTTTGACGACCGCCGCTCAGGGTACCACGTAACCATAATCGATGAACCACCGAGCCGCCTCTGCCTCTGTAGGTCGTAGCACGTTAGCGCCGCTCTTTCGTCGTCGTTGTCTCTCTCACATTCTCTCTTACTCTCGTTTTCGTGGTGTGCTGTGGCGGCCGTCGCGTCGTCGCGGTAGTCATCCACCAAGAGCCTGCTTAACCAAATTACACCTGTCGCTCGGGTGAAAAATGGTGGTCCGGATCACTAAATTGTTCCTAACTCCGGAACGCCTTGACCAACCCGAACCATTTTCAATAGCAAACAATGCGGTAAAATTCCGGTTCGATTCGAGCTATAATCCGAAAAATCGGCCAATGGGAAGTGCCTTTAAAGTGAGTGACCTTTTTTGTACACAGACATACATACTAGACTGGGTCAACAAAGTCGATTTTTTGGAACAAAGCTTTTTCGATTCATTTTAGCGTACAAAGTAACTGTGCAAAATTTGGGAGCGATTGGTTGCTTCCCCGCATTCCGCATTGCAATTGAAATTTGTATGGAATTTTGTATGGGAAAACGTGATTTTTTGCATTTTTCTCATAAATTGAAATTTTTCTTCTAAAACAATCTAATCAATGACGGTAAAGTATAGCCTAGGATATGCCGAAAAACTTTGCCGAAGACCGCAAAGTGATTCGACACTTGTGAAAAAAGTTATAACGTACAGATTGCCCGGTGGTGCTTAACATTTAACATGTAAAGGAATAACATCAATAATAAAATCTCAATTTTTGGCCTAAGTTACCAGGCGAATAACTTTTTTCACAAGCGTCGGATCACTTTGCGGTCTTCGGCAAAGTTTCTCGGCATATCCTAGGCTATACTTTAACGTCATTAGTTACATGGTATTGAACAAAAGAATTCAACTTATGAGTAAAATGCAAAAAAGTACGTTTTCCCATACTAACTTCCATACAAATTTCAATCGCAATGCGGAATACGGGGACGCAACCAATCGCTCCCAAATTTTGCACAGTTGTTTTGGGCGCTAATATAGATTGAAAAAGTTTTGTTCCGGGTTGATACGATCAAATTTAAAGTTTCTCCATACAACGTTGACCCACTCTAATACATACACACATACACACATACACACATACACACATACAGACATCATCTCAATTCGTCGAACTGAGTTGATTGGTATATGTGACTTGACCCTCCGAGCCTTCTATCGAAAATTCGTTTTTTGAGTGAACATATAGCCTTTCAGTACACTTTGGTGTACGAGAAAGGCAAAAATGTAGTATTAAGAGCCGAATTAAATCTAAAACGGATATTAAGGCGACTGGAAACAAAAAGATTGTTCTCAACGAGGGAGAAAAGATCTTTTTTAATCTGATGGGTGCAGAAGAAAACCTCATAGTTGTCATTTTTTATTCTCAATCATTTAAACTAATTTGTCCACTATAGCACTCTTCGTTAGTGATTCCAAATGGCAGCTGCACTTACACTTTGAACAGCGCCTAAATGTAGGGGGACTAGGGGCATAACGGACACCCGGGGCGAAATGGACACCCCTGTTTTTGCCGAAACCGTTCACTTTTATGTAAAACCTTTAATGCATAAGTGTAGAGAAACAAGTCATGGTTCTATTTTTCTAAAGTACCATTTATATTCTTCAAAAATAACCAAAATATCATTGAAATTGAAATATGTTTTGCATGTGGTGAAATTCTTATAATGTCCAAGCAGCATCAAATAAGGTATTACGAGTATTGGAGTGTGTCTACCATAAAAGCAAGTGAATAATTACCTTATCTACATGTATACGAAGATTTAGCAATGGATGAAGTATTTTATTTTTGTTCAGATTTTACTTAAAATAGCAATATTAATGTTGTAGACGATTCGGGGCGAAATGAACACTGGCATTTACGAATGGATGTACCGTAATCCGGGGTAAAATTGATCAGAATTTTCGATCTTTCTTGAATAATTCTCTTGTTAAAGCAAACGTTACATGTTTTATTTTTTTAAAACAAGTACTGGCCCTTTTAGTATGTGTTAAGCTGTAAAGTACTGTAAAACTTCAAAACATTCTTAAATAGGCTTTTTAATTTAATTTTTGATTTCGTTGATTTGTGGTAACATTGATCATGTCAGTGATCAATTTTCGTTTGTGTTGAAAATACCCTTACTTACTTAATTCGGGGTCGCTGATTTCGAATATGTTGTCCAAATTCTTACAAGTTATGTACTTTTTGAGTCATTTTAGGATTTAAATCCTCCAAACCGCGAATAACGCCTATAGGTAGGCAATGGCCTAAGGATTTGATAGATTACTTTCAATTAATCATATATTTCATAGAAAAAGAGCGTTTTCATAAAAATTTCGTTTATTAAATCCAACTCTAGGATATCATATTGAAGTAATTCAGTGGTTGCTAAGCTCATATTGTATCTAGTATTCATGCTAAGCATGAATGTTTGACAATGTATCTCATTGCGTTAAGGAAAACAGTTATTAAAAAATCGATTTATTTCAATGTTTATGAAATTAAATTTTCATGAACTACATGTCATTTAATAGCTAAATGGTAACAGATTACTATATACCATTCGATAGCAGAAACTGATTCAATGTAAAATGCTTGTTTGAACATTTCATGAGGCCGGTCAAGCCGATCAATGTTACCCCGCTGATCAATGATACCCCGTATTACGGTACGCGCATTGCATACTGTTAGACGTTTTAGAGAGTATGGAACAAATCCACCCGATTATTTTAGCCTCAAATTTATTTAATCAACTTTGATGTTATGTAAACTCGTCTAAGATGGAGTATTATATTTGTGATATTGATCTCCGCAGGCAAATTACTTAACTGGTCGATGTAACTAAAGAATTAGCACAAAATATGCAGGGGTGTCCATTATGCCCCGTACTTTTCCTGTCAGCCCTGAAAAACACACGGTTTACAATTCATTATTTCTTCACGATAAAGACATTCTACCTGCTGTAAATGATTGAAAGACGTAGGAAACAAGTTAGAGTTGTAAGTCAACTGACAATACGTTAAGTTTTACTCTGTTATACAGGCCTAACGTACTCATTTACTTAGGATGTCCATGCCCCTAATCCCCCTATTCTATTCTAATTCCCCTATATTGATCTACTAAGGATGAGCACGAGGATGTTGATGTGTGGCTCTTGTTCCTTTTCCAGTTCTATTGGGGGTCTATTATGAGTAGATATCCAAGTTTCCGGGTCCGTTAAAGCATATGCTCAGAAGAGGGTCAGATACCAGTTGCTCTCGGGGGGAAGAGCAACTGATGAAAAATTGCAAGTGCCGGGGCTGGGATCGAACCCATGACCATCCACTTATGAGTTGAACGTGTAACCACTACGCAACGGGCCTCGGCATTCCCAGTGATAACAGCCGGTTTATTTGTAAAACAGAAGTACCGTCGTTGGGGGTGAGAATGGGTCAAAAAACGATACTCAAAGATTGTTTGTTAAATAACAAATGCAATTAAAGTCGGAGTAACTTTTTATTTGGTATGTATTCTCTCCTATGTGGTAATGATAGTTTAGCAAGAAAGTATCACGTTATATGAATTGCTTAGTAAACTACAAATGATTGAAAATTGACCCAATCTCACCCCTTAGAGGGGGTGAGAATGGGTCAAAGTATTCGAAATCACCTATCTAAGAATATAAATTAATTTTATTGATCATATATTGTAAACCTACTTAAAACACAATGTTATCATGACAAATAAAAGCTAAGGTAATTTTAAAAGATGATTAATCCACCTAAAAGGGCTAATACAACGGAAAAAATGGTCGAAATTTGATAAAATTACGTTTGTATACTGTATCATCATTTTTAGCCATCATAATCATCCTTATTAAGAGTTTCAACCTCCATGAGAGGAGGAGAAATTACAATGAGGGAGGGGCGAAGAAAGAATGATTGATTGATTTAAAAAAAAAAAAACATGATAGTTTTTGTATACTGCATAAGAAATGTCTAACCAAACCCTCCGTTATAAACTCTTATGTACATGATCATTGGCCTCTATATTGCTAAAGCAAATCATTCCATCTCAAGATAGAGGGTCGTTCAAATATTATGTTAAGTCTATTTTGTGAGCTTCCGATATTGCAGTACACTAAAGATTAGCTGATGATTAGAGGAGCTGTCCACACGCATGGGTGTATTGATATAAATGATTTTAGGCACTAAACGTATTAACACACTCGTTTGACGCTTCTCGACATATTTTTGAAAGAAAACGTGCTTTAGTAAAAATACGGTAAATATGGCACCACTCTAACGTCAAATGGGGACTGAATAACAAGTTGAATTTTTAGTTAAGGTTATGTGCACTCGATAACATGCTTGACCCAATCTCACCCCCATTCTTAATATTTAGACATAGGGTCGAAAATATTAAGTTTTTTAAATGAAAAGAGCAATGACAGCCCGCTTTTTTTATTACATCAACCAGGTAATACCTACAGCTAACCACTTATAAGAAAATTTATGGTTAGGTACTTGTATTAAACATTACGAAGGCGAAATTTTTTCAGAGTGATTTACTAGTAGTTTCATCATATAAGTTTAGCCATAAATTTAACAAAAAACGATTATTGCAAAACATCTTATTCTGCATCATGACGTGCAAAAACATCTCCCCTTTGAAATAATATAAAGTTTTCAATATAAATTATCGATAGTTATTGAGCTATTTCAAATTTTATGTTTCTCTGTTTTGACCCAATCTCACCCCCCAGACCCATTGTCACCCCCATCGACGGTAGTAAAAAAGGTCATTTGTCATGGTGTAAGATTTCACTTAACATGTATAGCATAGGCACCGACAAGCAGGCACCTCCGTGTGTTTTTTTAATCTCCCGGGAAACACATGGCCGATAACAAAATCTCCAGAAAACCTCAATTGCAAGCTCAAAAATCCGGAAGTTGTCAATATTCACTGAAAAATCAAAAGAATGGCTGTGCCTGTGGCTTTATCAGCCTGGCTTCTAGATGGGCTCTTAATGCGTACATATCTTGGCACAGTTTACCAGCCTTCCAGTAGTAGCGCTGTTGTATTTTGTTCAACACGTTTAAACAAATCTCATGATTTTTTTTATGTATACAGTACTAGCGCGGTGCTGGCGATGGTAGCCGATCGCCCGAGTTCCGGCAGGATCGTAAATGATCATATCGATCACATTCAGGAATTATTTTATATGTTGGCCAATGGCAATTTTACCCCACCGGTGCATTTCGGATCATGCTTCCAAACTACGTTTTTTATTTGTTCACTTCATGTTTTTTAATTCTTATGAAAGCGGTAGTAGAGGTTGTGATTTATATTATTTCATTTCACATTCACACACCCATGGCCTAAAAACCAGGTAACTTCCCAGCTTAAATACAAGGTAATTTTTCGTTTTCAAATCACCTAAGTTGAGAAAATACGGAACAAACGTATGATATGTATAATTACACCTTTGTTTTGAATGTTTCACCGAATCGCCGAATCTAGCAAACCTGGGTTCAGCTTGACTTTTTGGACACTTTCGATAGTGTCTCCGGCTAGCCTGTTCCTTTGGAAAAAATAAGGTTGTAAGCAGAGAAATCACACTCCACCCCGGCAGCCTACGAGGATGCAGCAGCGTAAACAACTTGTGCAATCTTCCATAGCATTTCATTCCGTACTTTATGTGTATACCAGTAGCGAATAACATTAAAGTTTACTTCCGCTGGATTCACTCTGTCTTGATACTGTATTTGATGTAGTTTTTCTTCCAACGGGCTCGGAGCCTGAGATCTCGCAGAGCTGCCCTGCCCAAACAACTCTGTAAAGAAATCATTTATGTCATTCAGTGTCTGCATCAGGTTTAGAGGCATGTTCTGTAATCACATCCGGGAAATTTGCATTTTTTTTCATACGTCGATAAGATAAGCCCACAAACAGAAAATGTGTAAAGTTTACAGTCAAATTATCGTCAATTATTATAGCAAATTAAAATCCCCAGTTACGACCATTGATTGAATTGAGGGTGTCTAACTACTTGGTAAAAACCTGAAAAACCAGGAATCCTCAGGGATTTTTTCACCTAACCTTATGTTTTAGCTCTATTTTCCACTAGGGCACTACGTGAGCGATTACTGCTGAGCTGCACTTATACTTTGTACAGCGCCTAGTTCTATTCTATTCTACTATATCGAACTGGTTGCCTGCGTGTAACTTTCATTGTTCTAGGCTCAGTGTACCAGTTATGGCTATAGTACCTCAAATTCGCCATAGTTGATTTTCAACCTTTAAAGATGCAAATCAGCAAGAAAAAAATCGTGTACAACAGATCACGTTCACAAAAAATAATTGCAATCATTCAAACTTCACAATATGTTCAAATTATGATAGAAATAAATCATTTTCCTTGACTTTTCGGCCTCCTTGCACCCTATTTCGCCATAGTGTACCAGTTATGGCAAATCCCATAAGGAATGCATGTAAATAGTGCGAAGTTGAACCCAAATTCACAAATGTGTCCATAACTGGTACAGGGTTCCTATCATTGGCACATGCCGTAATAAATACTAAAAATAGTTTTGGCTCCGTTTCTACATTTTTTCTGTAATGTATGAAAACTAATCAATCATTTGATATATCGATGACATTCGTCGGTCTTGTTCTTATTTTTGTAGAAATAGTTTTGCTTAGGCAGTGCGATAACTGGTACAGGCCCCCTACTCCATTAATGGTAGAATGAAGAGCACGAGGATGCTATTGGGTAGTTCAGTAACAAATTTTGAAAACGACGTATAATCAATGCTACACCATTGATGATACGTCGTTTTCAAAATTTGTTACTGAGTTGATGTTGTCTCTTCTCCAGTCCAATGAGTTCATTATGAGTTGCAGTTCGCCGATGTCCAGAAATCCGGGTCCGTTTGAGCCGTTGGCTCAGAAAAGGGTCAGTGTAAGCGTAATCCGTCCTGGGGGAAAGAGCATCTGAAGAAAAAATACATGTGCCGGGGCTGGGAATCAAACCCATGTCCATCCGCATATAAAGCGAACGTGTGACCAACTACGCCACGGGCACGGCTGGGATTTTTTTTAGCAGGGAAAAACCTGGAGTATCAGGTATCAGAAGGCTGGCTCCAGAGGCACGTTATCCTCCATTTGGGACATTTGTGCCATCGCCAAAATAATAGCCTATTTCATCATCTACCTGAGAGAAAAAGAAGGAATTAAGGATAAGGATGGGGATAAGGACAGGTAGGGAAATACGAAAAAATACCCTGGAAGGGGGTACTAACGCACAAGCGTACCACAATGGGTTCAAACAGCGCCCTGGAAAGGGCACTGTAATAACGCATAAAGCGAAAGAGAGCCTATAGCTCTTTACCACAGCGGTTTAAGAACAACAGAATACAAAAACAGTTCGCAAAAACTGGACAGTTACATATCAAATGATACGAAGTTCCATAATCGGATTCACAGCTATCACATGCAAATGAATCAGCTTGCTGAATATTCGCCATGTGATAGCTGAGTCGGCAGTGACCAGTCAATGCTTTGACCAGAATGCTGCAGTTCTGCTTTGACAGATTTGTTAGATACTTCGCCACCCTCGGAGAGAGCTCAGTACAATACAATTTGGTTTGACGACATTACTCCAATACTATTCCAATATTGTTTGTGCTGAGTGGCAGCCCAGGGGTCAATCTGAAGCTTAACCCAACACTTCGATATCGGAATAGCTGACTCAGGGCCAATGAAGTCATGTGATGCTCCAGTGCGAGCTAACTCATCAGCCAATTCATTTCCAGCGATGGAAGAATGGCCAGGAATTAAGCTCCTCGATTTGAGTTCGACAAGCGATAACTATCTTCGACCTAAAGTTGGCCGAAGCAAGTGCTTTAATAGCAGCCTGGCTATCTGAACAGAAGTATATTACTTTGCCCATTACGTGCTGCTGAAGTGCTGATTGCACTCCGCACATAAGAACAAAGATTTCGGCCTGAAAAACGGTGCAGTGTCTACCAAATGAGTAAGACTGATACAGCCTTAGCTTACGAGAATAAACACCAGCAGCTGCTCGACCTTCGAGAAGGGAGCCATCAGTATAACATACGATGCCGACTGAAATTCTTCCTTCCAGACATCCAGATGTCCACTCTTCTCGGGAAGGGAATTTCGTGGAAAATGTCCTACATGGGAAATTACAAGCAATTGTAAGATCACTTGGAGCAAGGACAATTTTGTCTCAATTCACCAAAAGTGGAAACAACGAGGTGTGTGTTGAACTGCGGTTCACAGAAGTTTCCTCTAGTAGACCGAGTACCCGTAGACGGTAAAGGCAAGAAAGTGCTTCTTGTTTAAGATGAATGAGTAGTGGAGCAACGTCGAAGAGAGCTTCGAGCGCTGCCGTGGGAGTTGGAGAGAACGCTCCAGACATCACCATTAAGCACATCCTTTGGAGATGGTCTAACTTTGATTGGATCGTTCTCATTTCGCCCTTTTTCTACCACACATGACACCCATAGGCCAATATTGGCCGAACCATAGTTTTGTAAATCTATTTGATATGCTTGGGTTTTAGACTCCAAGGTGTACCAAAGGTTCTCCGGCATTGCCCGAAGGCCATACAAGCTTTCTTGATGCTGAACTCAATGTGAGGTGTCCAGGAAAGCTTGGAATCAAGAATAATTCCCATGTAGGTACATAACCTGCTCAGTCACATCAATTTCAGAATCAAAAAGATGCAAAGGTTGAACACTATTACGGTTTCGCTTTTCCGTGAAAAGAACAATAGATGTTTTACTCGGATTAACCGAAAGGCCATATTGGCGACACCAACCCTCAACTACCTGAAGGGCCTTTTTTATCAGGTCGAAATGGGTGGTGATACACATACCGAATAACAATGTTAGGTAGTCGTCGGCAAAACCATAAGAAGGAAAACCGCTATTACTGAGTTGCCTCAATGGCGTATCTGCTACGATATTCCACAAAAGTGGTGATAAGACTCCCCCGGGAGGCATCCACAAACACTCAATTTCCTAATCTCTGCTAGACGCAATGTCGAGAAGAGAAATCGGTTTTTGAGCATTTGATGAATCCAATTGGAAAACATTGGAGATATACCATGACTCCGTGCGGCTTCCAATATGACATCGAATGGCACGTTGTCAAAGGCACCCTCGATATCTAAGAAAACACCCAAACAAGCTTGCTTTTGAGCGAATGCTTTCTCGATATCGTAAACAACCTTGTGTAAAAGAGTCACAGTGGATTTTCCAGATTGATAGGCATGTTGGTTCACATAAAGAGGCACGTTGTCCAGATGAATATCACGGATGTGATGATCCACAATGCGTTCTAAGTATTTTAGAAGAAAAGAGGTCAAACCATGGGTCAAACTGATAGGTCTGAAACTCTTTGCTTCTTCATACGACGCACGACCCACTTTCGGAATAAACTTCGCAATAATAACCCGCCAAGATTTGAGGTCCAATGTTGTTCCTTCTCCAGTCCAATGAGTCCATTATGAGTTGCAGTTCGCCGATGTCCAGATATCCGGGTCCGTTTGAGCCGTTGGCTCAGAAGAGGGTCAGTGTAACCCATTCCTGGGGGGAAGAGCAACTGACGAAAAATTGCAAGTGCCAGGGCTGGGAATCAAACCCATGTCCATCCGCATATGAAGCGGACGTGTGACCAACTACACCACGGAAAAACCTTAAGTACTCAGGGAATATCTTGAATACTCAGGGAAATTTTACATGGACACAAAATAGAACATTGGTTCGTATTGTGAACTTTACTACTTGTTGATCAGCTCAGAAGTCAACAGAGTTCACTATTGGTATTCCCATTGATACTTTTGGTAATTTTAGAAATTCCATCGTGTTTTGCTCATCGCAAGCGAATATCATTATCACAAGCTCTGTCGAGCATCCGACGTTTGCATGGTTTATGCCTTATCTAATCATTCGATATGCCCGCAAACCCACATTGGCGATGCTATCTTCACAACACTGACTGCTTTACCAGGCACAATGTTTCGATTCGGGGACCTACATATACTGCGAGTTCCGTGCATTCTTCCTAGAAATCACTTTTTGACCTTTTTGACTCCTCATCAAGTAATATCTGCTTCACCAGTTCCAACGTAAGATACGCTTAGATTCATCATTACACGTTTTCGGTTTTCCATAATGTAAAGCTGTTTTGCTTAAAATAAATCTGCCTTATGTACACAATTCCCAGCCAAACAATTCGGGAAAATAAAAGCCGGCTATCAAGTTCATTAAAAAGGCTATTTGTACTTCAGCAATCACGTTTTATATGCTTTCCATCAGCATATCACGATTGCGTTACTTTTCTCACCCTCCCGCCTGCCTCCCACACAACACACTTGAGGTATGAATTATTGCCGCCACAGTTTCCACCAAAGCCTGTAAGCTACGGAGCATCCCACACCATGCGAAAGGTTCTAATAAAGCAATCAACCTGGTGATTTATGATTCACCTTGCTGGCTCATTACAAAAACTGGGAGCTAAGCTAGCCACCCACACCTTCATACACAAACACCCGTCGTCGTCATCGTCGTCACGAGAAGCTAAGTCAACACTAATTTTGCTTCCGAAAGCTCCAGCGGCGGCAGAAAAGCCGTTAGCACGTGGCGCAACTTTGATGTCTTTCCAACCCAGTACCTGGCCCTTTTCCACCGAACACTTTCCACGATTGCCGTCTCACGCGTGATGGAACTTCTCGAAGTGCTGAGGATATTCGTTTCTGACATATTAATTGCTCAATTGAAACGAAAACTAGTATTTTGCTGTGATTGTACGACATTTCCCCGAAAACCAGTTCCCCGAATGAAGTTTCCCCGAAAGTTTTTTCCCCGAATGTACCATTTCCCCGAAAAATGTTTCCCCGAATGTACCATTTCCCCGAATATACCGTTTCCCCGAATGTACCGTTTCCTCGAAAAGATTATTGCATATGCCATTTAACATTGACCCAATGCACAACTAGAGGCATCTGGTCTTTAGGACGAAGTACGCTTAGCCAAAGTACGTCAGACCGAAATACGTTAAGCCGAATGGGTTGCGAAGCTGAAGTTCATAGGGTAGAGTGAGTCAGTAGTCCGTCTTCTTAATTTTCTTTATAAACGATGTTAAAATTTGGTTTCAAAGGCCTAGAAGATGTTTGAGTTCCTTGAGTGTTTAACATTCCTCGAATCTAGGGAGTTCTATGGATACTGGGATATACTTTCATGATTTTACAATATTCTTTTATCCTTTTCCCTTTTCTCACATATATGATTTCTTGATGTTGATGTTATACTGTTACTGAAGAACTGATGATCAACCCAAGTACCTAACATGTTGATAGGCAATTAGTCTTGTAGAGGTTTTGAAAACCGCCATAAATCTTTCTATCTATTATTTTGGTTTTATTATGGTTCTAAGAACCTCTTAATATTGCATAGCTTATTGACGGTAGTAATTTATCAAACCACTGACTGTCCCATGACAGATTACCCTTCTTTGAGAAGTCGGCTATTCTTTTAAGTATTGAGTTATATATTATCAAACTGAGTTTTTTTTTTCTTGGCTTTCAACTCAATCGTAATGATGCTCGTCCGGCGTAATGATACTTTCGGCCTAATGATTGCAGCCTAACGTACTTCGGCCTGACATACTTCTGCCTAAAGATCCTTTCATTTAATAAAATTTTCCTTCTTTCAAACATAGGCTGTTCTTTCAAGTTGAACAGCTCAATCAATCATCAGTAATTTGACTGCTGCTATATTTTTTTTGTGACCGACTGTTCAAGTAGGTATCTATAGGCATTATAGTAGAAATCTTCATCAAAGATTCTCCCTTCTTTCATCATATACTGTTCTTTCAAAATATTACCGGCGGTCTAACTACTAGTATGTTCTGTATAAATGTCAATTCTAAATGCTACTTCGGTCATGATTGATCCATTGATTTACAAAAAAAAACTGAAGAGTGCTTAGCTTCAAATCTGTTTGTCAAACACATTGACTTTTGTTTTAAAGCCTGTTAAGACACATTAAAATTGTGCTCATAGACTTCCTTCGCTAGCAAAATACTTTAAGACTTAAAGTTGAAGTCATCTGGGTCATGTGTTTTACAATGACAATGAACTTAAGCAGATTATTACTACAATCACGATGACTCGTTTAAAGGGCGTTTTCATCGATTGAAAATTCAAAAATAAATAGAAAGAACAGCCCATGAATGAAAGAAGGGAAAATTATGATGAGTGTGTTCTTAAATGAGTGCCATGTCATTTTCAATCAGTACAACAGAAAAGAACGACCCATATTTAAAAAAAAAAAAACAAACCTCATTGAAGCATCAAGAAGAACATTATATCTCCAAGAATTCGTGGTAAGAGGAAATACACAATATCAATGAGATGTGAAAGTTTCCATGATCTTGATATCTTTCTAAAGACTACATATCAGCACACTTTGTACTCAGGCTAACTTTCCGCTACTTTGTTTCAATGACTAGTTCAGACAATGGAATTAATCAAGAAAATGATTAGAAACCAGTACTAAAAATAGTATTATAAATATTTCGGGGAAACGGTACATTCGGGGAAACAGTACATTCGGGGAAACGATACATTCGGGGAAACGGTTCGTTCGGGGAAACGTTTTTCGGGGAAATAACTTTCGGGGAAACTTCATTCGGGGAACTGGTTTTCGGGGAAATGTACAATCTTTTGCTGTAACTGTTCGTCAGAGTGGTCGGATATTGGTCCAATCATGGGCAAAAATGGTTCCCTGAAAATCCGTCTATCTGCACTTCATCTTTGAGAAATTTCCTGCCCGCGATAATATTTCAGCTTTTGCAACCTTCAGGTTGCAGGCAATGCAGCGAACTCGTGCTTCATTGTTTGTCATCATACAAGTTATACATACATTGATTGTCGTACTTTATTGCAGAACCATGAGAAGTTCCATACCGTGATTGCAATTTCGTATGAGTCAAATAAAATTGTCATCACAAGGCGGCAGCCTACGGAGCAATGTAACACGGCCTTTACTTTGACCGCTGAATAAAACAAACACTATTAATTTACAAACGCCGATTTGGTTTAATATGTGCACAGTCTAACACCGAAATGGCACATTGGACCGCATGAATAAACCAGAACATGAATTGCAATTTCTCTAGCCAGACCGGACTGGTCGAATCACGCCAACTCATTCAAATACATATGTAGGTACCGTAATCCGGGGTAACATTGATCAGAATTTTTGATTATTCTTGAATAATTCTCTAGTTTAAGCAATCCTCACATGTTTTATATTTTTAAAACAAGTACTGGCCCTCTGATTATGTGTTAAGCTACTCGAAAAAGTATTGTAAAACTTTAAAACATGTTTAAATAGGTTTTAAAATCTA
Organism: Aedes albopictus; assembly: GCF_035046485.1. Lineage (NCBI taxonomy): Eukaryota > Metazoa > Arthropoda > Insecta > Diptera > Culicidae > Aedes > Aedes albopictus. The sequence continues at coordinate 237,625,946 of NC_085137.1, forward strand.
ATTTTTGATTTTGTCGATTTGGGGTAACATTGATCATGTCAGTGATCAATGTTCATTTGTGTTGAAAATACCCTTACTGACTAAATTCGGGGTTGCTGATTTCAAATATGTAGTCCAAATTCTTACAAATTATGTACTTTTCAAGTTATTTTAGGATTAAAAATCTTTAAACCACTAATAACGCCTAAAAATAGGCAATGGCTTAAGGAATTGATAGTTGACTTTTAATAAATCGTATATTTTACTGAAAAAGAGCATTTTCATAAAAGTTTCGTTTATTAAATCCAACTCTAGGATATCATATTTAAGTAATACAGTGATTTCAAACCTCATATTGTATGTAGTATTCACGCCAAGCATGAATGTTTGACAATGTATCTCATTGCGTTACGAAACACAGTTATGGAAAAATCGATTTATTTCAATGTTTATGAAATTCAATTTTTATGAATTGCATGTCATTTAATAGCTAAATGATAGCAGATTACGATATACCATTCGATAGCAGACACTGATTCAATGTAAAATGCTTGTTTTAACATTTCCTGAGTTGGGTCAAACCGATCAATGTTACCCCGCTGATCAATGATACCCCGGATTACGGTACTATCCTGGGTACTAACTGAATGACACGAGTCATAAATTTGCTGCTCACAGATGTGATCCTCATATTTGGTTTGAGGCTGTTATTGATGCTGTTACATTTTTATCTGTATTTATTATTTTTTATTAAAACAATTGCATAAACTCTAATATTTATATTATCATTATCTAGTAACTTTGCGGTTGTGAATGCTGTCAACGCTACTTGAATAAGCTGCAGTACTTTACCATCACAAATATTGAAAATCATATAGAATCTCAATCATAGACCGCTTTCTTTCAAATTGACGAAAAATTTCCCAACCGCTCAATACCCAGGGTTGATAAACCTTTTCCACGCAAAAAAGCGTTTTCCAGCGAGAAGCTTTTATAGGTTGTCGACACGCCACGAAAGCATACCCGGGTAGGAGTTATTTGAATTAAACGGCAAAAGTGGTTGGACGGTGGTCGATGAAGGGATTTTTCTGCTTCAACGATCTGCACCTGTAATTAACGTCAAGTGGTCGTCAAAATTGTGTTCTTGTGCTATAAATTATGGTGTGATAATTGACTACGAAGAGTATCGAATTCGGTGGGTTATGAAGTGAGGTTAATTAGCGGCGCATGTTGTGGTTTCAGGGATTATGATTTCGTTTTCCTTCGGTTCACTCTTCAACCCAAGTAGGGTAGAATAATTTGACAATTGAAAAATCGAAGAAGGAAATTGAAGTTTGAGTCTATTTTTATACCACCACCGCTGTAGGGGAATCAGGCCACTGCCTGAGCTGTTGTATAACTCCCACTGGGAACATAAACCTCTCAACATCTCGTCATACATGACATTCCATAACACCGAACCCAGGATGGAACCTTGCGGGACTTCTGAGGTTATGTGAAAGCAATTCGAACCTTCTAACTGTAACTTCTCAGAGAATCTTACACAGGTACCCGGGTATCCCCAGCCGCAGGAGCGCAATAGTGATCCAACTGGCGCCCCAGAGTCACTACTGCACAGTAACGAATCCCCCTTCTCTAACGCTGGAACGCTATCTCGGTGGTTTTTGTAACCGACAGCATAGCATCTACGGTCGATCACCCCTTTTGGAAGTCGAACTGGTTATTCCAGAGACCATTTACACCCTCGGTGTACCTCAACATTCTGTTGAGGATGATCTTTTCGGGCATGTTCCCCGACGTGTCGATCAAACATATTGGTTTATATGCCCACGAGTCTGCGGATGGTTACCCCGCCTTTGGCAATAGAACCAGGCTCTGTCGCTTCCAAATTTCCACGCCTCGGCCAGACTTTCCTGCATAGTAGACCTAAAGATCCCGGAAGCCTGCAATAGCTACTTCTAAGACCAGTTTCGGAACTCCGTCCGGACCTGGGGCCTTACCAACGCTAAGGGACTTTGCCATACTCGCAAGTTCCTCATCGGTGTCCCTCTCCTCATTTCCAGCCCCTGACCCCAGCAGTCCGGCCCCTGACCCAAACAGACTAACGAAAGGAGGCCAAAGACTAGAATTATGACTTACGTTGGTGTTGGTGGTCTCCTATACTTAGGGTGGACTTGCCTAGGCATGGTCGCATCGTATGCACGCAAAGCACCGCTAACAGCTCGTTCCCGCTTGAACCGAATAGGTTTTGCTTACAGCAGAGCACCTTCTTAAATATCTGGTCGTTGCAGTACCTACGATATCTTACACCAACCAGGCCTCGTTGGGCTTGGCCTTGGTCTAATCGCCATTTCCTCTACCCGCTGTCTGCTGTTGTTGAAGTCTGTGACGAACCGCCAGATGATCGCTGTGGGTGTAGCCATCGTCTACCCTCCAGTTCGAATTACTTGTTAGGAAAGGACTACAAAAAGTAACGTCAATAATCGACTCCGCACGCACCATTCCGACTTAATGTACTCTTGCCAAATCGACATCTAGTATGGCCTCTAGCAGGATCTGACCCCGTTGGGTCGTTAAAGGGCTTCCGCATTCCACGGCCCAGGCATTAGAGTCGCCCTGCTACCATCGATCTTCGCCCTGTTACCACGGTCGCCATATAGCCAGAGAAGGACTCTAAGCTCAACCATGGTCCTCCAGAAAGTAGAGGGTTGGTGTCAGGCCATACGAGCCAACCATAAAAAAACCATTGTAACGGAAAATCGGCAACAGAATAATACGAACCGAGACCAATGGCAACGACCCCAGTGAGCGAAAAGGACTTGCGATTGGAAACTCGGTACTTGGAACTGCCGATCTCTCAACTTCGTTGGGAGCATTCGCATACTCGCTGATCTACTGAAGGACCTCCGGTTCGGCATCGTAGCGCTGCAGGAGGTGTGTTGGACAAGATCCATGGTGCGAACGTTTAGAGGTAATCATACCATCTACCAGAGCTGCGGCAACACACGCGAGCTGGGAACAGCTTTCAACGTGATGGATGATATGAAGAGCCGCATGACCGGTTGGTGGCCGATCGATGTAAGATTGTGCAGGTTGAGGATCAAGGGCCGATTCTTTAACTTCAGCATAATAAACGTGCACAGCCCTCACTCCGGTAGCACTGATGATCACAAAGACACATTTTACACGCACCTCGAACGTGAGTACGACCGCTTCCCAAGCCATCAAGATCATCATGGGAGACCTAAATGCTCAGGTATGCCAGGAGTAGGAATTCAGACCAACGATTGGAAAATTCAGCACCCACCAGCTGACGAACGGAAATGGCCTTCGACTAATCGATTTCGTCGCTTCCAAAAATGAGGCAATACGTAGCACCTCTTTCCAATACAACCTCCCTTATCGTTATTCGTGGAGATCACCACAGCAGACGGAATCGCAAACCGACCACGTTTTGATTGACGAACGGCACTTCTACGACATTATCGACGTCAGGATCTATCGTGGCGCTAATAATAAATCCGATAACTATCTGGTGATGGTCAAACTGCGCCCAAAACTTTCCGTCGTCAACAATGTACGACATATAGCGACTTAAGCAACCTAATGTCGCCTCAGCACACGCGCAGAATCTCGAGGCAGCATTGCCAGACGAGGGCGAGCTTGATGTGGTCCCTCTAGAGGACTGCTGGAGTACAGTGGAAACAGCCAAGCAACCAAAAGTTCGGATTCCACTTGAAGATCGAACTCAGAAGTTCAAGTTTGGTTCAATTCCGGTTTCGTTGAACTTAATTCTCCAAAAAGTTACTCTTGTATTATTTGTGAACTTGGAAGTACATGTACAAGCTTTTGACTTCTCTTCAAAACGACATTAAAGTCGAAAAAAGGGTCAGAAAGAACTTAGGTTGAACTTTAAAACAGAGTTCAATCAAATACTAACCGAACTCATGTTGAACTTTTGCGTACCTTTAAAACTCAAATAAAGTTCATTTGGACATATTCCAACAACTTGAAATCATCCGTTCCGAACTTGTTTCGAACTTGTTTTGAACTTACTACTCAAAGTTCGGATAAATATTAACCGTACCAAAAGTGAACTTCACTTGAACTTCGGCGACAGCGGGGCCGGGGAGAAGTTCTCATTCAATTATCACTCGGAAATCGAGCGCAGCAGCCACAGCTTGTGTTAATTTCACTAGTACACTTTGTTTCATTATAATATTTCAACGTACCGTAAACCGGGGTCAAATTGATCTTCGGGTCGAAATTGATCACACGTTTTTCGGTTAGGTTTAGCATATTCTAAGTAATTTCCTTTCAACTATCGTGCAGTTGGGAACCGATACTAAACGATATTTGCTTGGAAACTATTTGAAGTATGTTTTATCTAACGGAAAATCGTCTGATCAATTTCGACCCGGAGATCAATTTGACCCCGGTTTACGGTACTTACCTGTGACCAACGCAAAGCATCCGTATTGGAGTTTTTTTTAGCTTGAAAATGGCTCTTCCAGTCTTGACAAAAATCAAATACAGCTATTTAATCTTGTCCGACGTTTCGGTCTCATTTAGGACCTTCTTCAGGGACTCAATTATTGCCGATTTTTCGTCCTGTGTTGTTTAATCGAACAATGTGTAACGATGAATCTGTACCATTTCAATAAGAAATTGTATGAGAGATTTCTTTTCGACCCTTAGACACTTAATACTTTTTTTAGAGTGTAAACGAATATGTTGCAAGCTTACAAAAGTTTGCATAAAGCCATGCGCCACCTGTGAACAACTATTTGAACCGTGAGCTAAACTTTATATCGAAATAAAATAAACTGCAGCATGAGTAAGTCTACATTCAGGCGGTTGTTCGAAATCTGCTCGAATTTGTTTCATGTGGAAAATTCCAGGATTTAATTGCGCATTAGAGATAATTTGAACGGATTACAGAGATATTTTCTCTGGCATAACGAAACCCAATCAAAAAATGCTTTGTACGCTCTCCGTACACCCTCGAGTGGGAAATTGCGTCTTAGTTTAAGGTAATATACCAATCCGACCGCGACCGATCTTCATTATTGGTGGAGTTTCCAAAGTGTAGAGTTCGAGTTCGAGCAATAGCTAAGTGGTGAATTTGAAATTCAAATATTAAATCGATATTGGAAAATATCGTTCGCTTTGTACAACTAAATTCGAAGTAATGTCGCGATTAAATTAAAGCTTAGTTTTTATTCTAATGTGCTTGGTATTTTTAGTTGATCTTTTTTTGAGTTCGGTCAGGTTTTGTGGTGAAATACTCGTCCACACCGTGCATTAGTGTGTGACTTGAGACAGGTAAGCTCTAATGTGACCTTATGTGAAGACCACGTGTGAAGTAATGGAATAACTCGTTGATTAGGCCAAGCCCTTCAACGAGGGCAGCCAGTGTGGGTCAGTTCGTGCCAGTGAAGCAGTAGTGGCCAAAATCCAAGCCCGTGAGGCCAAGCAGACGCCAGTGGACGTTACGTTGAATCGACCACGTGTTTTGTCACCGTACTCCTGGGACCTAGGACCCGGATTTGCTAAACTGCCCAACCGTAACACAAGCGAGTGCTGGACCATTCCCGTTCAAGAGTCCCTGCCACCGAACTTCAAGCATACTTCAAGGCCCGTTGGTCATCGGTGCGGATCATTTCGAACTGCTCGACTGTTAGTCGAGACACGTCGGCACGGATAACAGGTAACCGAATCCTCGTCCATCCAGATCCGAATCGTGTACCCGTCCAAGCTAGTTGTGCGATAGGAGCTACGTAAAACGGCTCGATACTCCACCATTCCGGGGACATATCTACCCTGAAGACAATCGCACGCGCGGGGCGGATTCGGACTTCGACGTGAACTGCTTTGAAGGGAATCGTTTGGTGAGTAGATCCTTTTGCTGACGACCCTAGAGGACGACGTGGGACCTCGGCCCGGCGTATCAAGGTCAGATCTTTCTTCTTTTTTGTGCACGAAGAACTTTTCTCTAGAGAAAACTTAGCTTACCTAAAATTATAAGCATAAAATTAGTTTTGACGTGACGTCACAAGTCAATTTAAAAGGCGCCAGAAAACTCATTAACAGAATCTTGTGAAACTCAAGAAAAGGTTGATGTAATTTGATTTGGATTGCGTGAATAAATGAGTTTTGAAAATTACTTCTAATTTAGTGGAATTCCACCTTTTTCTTCGCGCGCTATAGCTTGTGACGTTGAACGAATTGGTTGTATTTTAGCCGAGACACATGCTCTCCTCGACTGTGTGGGAGGCGTATTGAGTTGGTAAGTTTGGAACGTGATTGAGTTGGCTTAGTTGGTTCGTTCAAATTAGTAACTTTGTCATCTGGAATAACTATAACCTGCCTTGAGTAGAGGAATCTCATGCCGGGATTAGATCACAGTCTTCGGCCCTTCTAACTTTAGAAGGTGGCGCTTAAGTCGCAGACTGCTGTAACAGATTGGAACGTTACAAATGATTGTCGGACGGATGGAGTTTTCCCGCACTGCAGTTAACGGTTGGGATTCGGTAACTGTGGAAAACCCCTTCCGGGCAATGGTGCATCGATCAAGCGCAAGGTGTCAAGTTCCAGAGCGGTAAAATTCCGGATGTCTCACTTGTCGCTGCAGCGCACCGGTAATCGACGCAATCGTAGCTACTGGTAACTTATAATCTTTTCTTAAAGTCGATACACTGGCCCTAATTTATTGCTTTGCACTGCGAACCACAACAAACTGAAAAAGTTGCACGTGAACTTCTTTCGAACTTTCGACTTCAAAAAGTATTCCAAGTTCAGAGAAAGTTCACACGCGAACCTGATTGAGCTCTACTATATGATATCAGCACATTGAGTAAATCCCACAGTGCCTAACAACACATACATGGAGTAGTGGTTAGGCACCGGCTTTCAACGAGGAGAACCCGAGTTCAAATCTCAGTACGTAAAAAACATCAAAAATGATTTCAAGGTTTTAGTCAATTTGGATTCCACATGAACTAATGTCTCTTAATAATAAATTACTTTTGAGGGCTGAACTTTTTTTTTTCATTTTTTCGAAGCTTATTTTTAAGCAATGGTTTTGCAATGGCGATTTCGACTGGATATTGATCGACTTTTTAGGGTTGGCTTTCTCAGTCATTAAGTCAGGACGAGTATTGTATACTGTTCCGACGTTTCGGCCTTTTTGTTGTGGCCTTCTTCAGGGATTGCTAAAAACATATAGTATTGCTTTTTTCACAGAAAATTTTCGATGCTTCATTGAATTTCATGACGTTTTCTTCCAGCGACAGCTTCCGCGATACAGCAAACCGCTGAGTTCCACACTAACACAGCAAGAAATCTGTCAATATTTACTTAATACATGTGCATTTTCAGCGAAATGCTCTATTTGCATGAAAACAATCCACTCTCACAACTATCGGATGACCGCCGTCAAATATCAGGATTACCAACTGTCCGGCAACTGCTGTCATGTCGCTGTGTCGCCGAATCTGGCGCTGGGTCATCGGCGCGGAAACCCAAAGGTGGGAATAAAATTTTGGGGTTTGGGCGCAATAACATTTAACATAGAGCATAAAACATAGAACATTGATTTTTGGACTCACTATTGTCTACCGTCTACTGTCATGAATAATTTCTCCTGATTTGACCATGGGAGGAGAACTAGAGTTTTCATGCCTGCCTGTAGTGATTGGATAGTGTTATTTTACAATATTTGTAGTATTTCCTAACTTACTGTTTGCTAATATATAATAATTCTGGGAAATCTTCTTTTGCTACACTGTCACACAACACTGCAACGACCGTTTCAAAATAGATGCAACATCATCAGGGTGTAGTGGCCATCATCGATATTTGTGGGTCACAATCGACATCGTGAGCCAACTGATCGTGATGTATCGTAGGCGATAAGTTGGATGGGTGTGTATTAATCGTGGGTTGTTTTCTGGTATTGGATTTTTTTATGGTGTGAAACATGTGGCATACCAGTTTAGTACCCTATGCGCAGAGATGCGAATCGTCAGCATTCGCGCATCATCGAACCCCGCGACCCAACCGCGACAACAATATTCGCGCTCCATCAGACATCGCGACTTCGCGACGTCGCGACGCGCACGTCGTCGGTCGTCAGCGACACGAACACTCGAGCCGGTCGGTCAGGAGAGACCGCGCCGCCGACGATCGCCCTCTTTCGCATCGCAGCAACCGGGCAGCAAGCACGTGTCATCCAAAACAGGCTGGAGGCAATTTTGCGGCAATCGGCCGAATCTGTAGTGCGGAAAATTACATTGGTGATCCTGCCAGGTTTGCTGCTTAAAGTTTTAAGAGCAAATAAATTGTGAATGCCGAAAACATATTCCAATATAAGCTAAATGGTAAGCATATTTGGTAGAAGTGATTTTTTTTTCATACTCGCAAAGTAATGCTATTTGATTGCGCAATGACACAGAAGAGCAAGCGAGGTTATGAGTGCTGATTGAAAAAAAAGGAAAAGAACCACACATGGACTTGTGTGAGGATCCGGTGCGATTAGAGTTCCGCCGGGAGAAAATGAAAAAATCCACACATGGACTTGTGTGAGGATCCGGCGCGATTGGAGTTCCGCCGGGGAAAATGAAATGAGCAACACATGGACTTGTGTGAAGATCCGGCGCGATTGGAGTTCCGCCGGGAGGAAATGGAAAAATTCACACATGGACTTGTGTGAGGATCCGGCGCGATTGGACTTCCGCCGGGTGGAAATGAAAAGAACCACACATGGACTTGTGTGAAGATCCGGCGCGATTGGAGTTCCGCCGGGAGGAAATGGAAAAATTCACACATGGACTTGTGTGAGGATCTGACGCGGTTGAACTTCCGCCGTGGGGAAGTGAAAAGAACCACAAGTGGACTTGTGTATGGATCCGGCGCGATTAGACTTCCGCCGGGTGGAAATGAAAAGAACCACACATGGACTTGTGTGATGATCCGGCGCGATTGGAGTTCCGCCGGGGAAAAATTAAATGAGCCACACATGGACTTGTGTGAGGATCCGGCGCGATTGAAGTTCCGCCGTGGGGAAGTGAAAACAACCACATGGACTTGTGTGAGGATCTGGCGCGATTGGACTTCCGTCGGGGGGAAGCGAAAAGAACCACACATGGACTTGTGTGAGGATCTGACGCGATTGAACTTCCGCCGTGGGGAAGTGAAAAGAACCACACGTGGACTTGTGTGAGGATCTGGTGCGATTGGACTTCCGCCGGGTGGAAATGAAAAGAACCACACATGGACTTGTGTGAGGATCCGGTGTGATTGGAGTTCCGCCGGGGGAAAATGAAATGAGCCACACATGGACTTGTGTGAGGATCCGGCGCGATTGAACTTCCGCCGTGGGGAAGTGAAAACAACCACATGGACTTGTGTGAGGATCTGGCGCGATTAGAGTTCCGCCGGGAGAAAATGAAAAAATCCACACATGGACTTGTGTGAGGATCTGACGCGATTGGACTTCCGCCGGGTGGAAATGAAAAGAACCACACATGGACTTGTGTGAAGATCCGGCGCGATTGGAGTTCCGCCGGGGGGAAATGGAAAAATTCACACATGCAGTCCATGGACTTGTGTGAGGATCCGGCGCGATTGGAGTTCCGCCGGGGGAAAATAAAATGAGCAACACATGGACTTGTGTGAGGATCTAGCGCGATTAGAGTTCCGCCGGGAGAAAATGAAAAAATCCACACATGGACTTGTGTGAGGATCTGACGCGATTGAACTTCCGCCGTGGGGAAGTGAAAAGAACCACACGTGGACTTGTGTGAGGATCTGGCGCGATTAGAGTTCCGCCGGGAGAAAATGAAAAAAGCCACACACGAACAGCGACATCGGAGTGTGAAGATCCGTACGAGATTAAAGTATTGTCGGTAAATTAAATAAAAAAATCCAGACGTTATGCACGTTGTTAGGCTTTTGATTGAGTGTTCGTATTGAAGAGTATCTTATGCATGTGGATAACCGCCAGAAGATGCAGATCGAAGCTCGAGAAGTGGCAGCTCAATGTTCATAAATCCGCATACATGGACTTGTGTGCGCAATTTCAGACGCGTTTGGACTACCGTCGATATTGTAAGGGAATTCATTTCTTGATTTTAACGATAAGCTACAGGATGCTCACGTGTATTCATGTTCGTACGACTTGCGACAACGACAGCAAATAGTGCTTGTTGTGACTCCTTAGAAAGAAACCCAGTGGACGTGGTTATGCGTCCGCCTTTGTGGTGTACTGATAGCCTCGGATGTGCTTGGAGAGTCACCGAAATAATAAGTATCTCGGATTGAGAAACTATGGAAAATATAAAAGTTACTGTACAATTTTTATAGATTCGAAAATCACGGAATTGTTGGAAAGCATTGAACGCTTCTTTCACAAGTTGAACGTGTCCTATAATGTTGAAATTCATGCATAAAAACAAAAAAAAAATGAAAAACCGTCGTGCAGGTAGCGACATTAGTAATTTTGGCGAATTGTGAGTGTCCCAGACGACTCGATTCGCGCGGCAGATGAAGGAAAATTTCGGTTAAACGAAAAAACTCAACTGGTCCACCAGATGTTTCATGTTGTGGTTTCTAAGGGTTGTAATTATGAGGTGCTATTGCGGACCGATTGGACAACCGTCTGAATGAGAACGATTTCGCTTAGAAAAGATTTTATGTCAATTTAGTATTCTAGGGCGAGTTTTGTTTCACGATGAAAGGTACATTTCGTTGAAAAAAATCAAGAAAAACTAACATACCAAATGTGGTAGCAATCGGACATAAAACTAGTATATGAACCAACATATAAAGACTTTAACACATCATTCATTACGTCTAAGTTTGCATTTTTGAAAGTTTTTCAATGGGGAATCTGTCAAACTACTGCCACGCATAGGCATACGCACCATTATATGGAGCTTTTGAGACATGCACCGCAATTAGATTGCCAATACATGTTTAGTAACATTTTTTTAATAAAAGGCAATGTTGAAAACAACTTGTATTAATTTGCGAATTAAAATCGATCAACAGATTATATCATCGAAATTCCTGTTAAGTATGAATCACTTAACACGGGCATTTTGAAACATGGACAATCGGCAGAATAATAATGTTTCAAACAAAACCGTGCATGGAATAATGACATATTTAAGGATTCTCAAATAAATGCTTTGTTCGTATTAATAAATACTCCTTTTCAATTTAAAACTGTAAATGTGCTCCAAGAACACAAAGTTGGAGAGAAGCAGTCGTTCCAGTGAGAACGTAGAGCCACAAAGGAATTGAAGAAGTAGAAGAAGAACCATGACAGCAACTAGAGAGATCACAAAGCTAAATTAAAAGCTATGGTTCGTGAGGACAAGCGAAGACGGAAGAAGCATCCTGAGTAACGTTATGATTGAATGTTAATATAGAGTGAAGGAAGAGTCGATATTCAACCTACATAGAAATGCAGTAATGGAGGAGTATAATTCATTTAGTCAAACCATAGTCGTCTCTAAATGACGAGATGCGGTTCCAACCATGCGAACGGGCCCTTCCGGTGTTCTGCAAGTGAGAAACAAGTGCAGGTTTATTCAAAAAACGTACAGGACCTCGAAAAAGCAAATTTTAACAGCTAAGAAGTAAAATTTTTGAATATAACTGGAACACGACTCTTACGATCATGAGATCGTAACGAAATGTTTCTGTTGTTGGCTTAGTGGGTTTGCCTAGAATCAATTAAATTACCCTGTGTTTTAGTAAATCAAAAGGTTGTCGAAATAATATTCCAGACGCCTTCATATGCCGTATACAATATGTAGCTGGGAGATGGTAACCTTTTTTTTTGTGTGTTTTTTGTCGAGAGGAGAAGGAAGATGTGGCATACCAGTTTAGTACCCTATGCGCAGAGATGCGAATCGTCAGCATTCGCGCATCATCGAACCCCGCGACCCAACCGCGACAACAATATTCGCGCTCCATCAGACATCGCGACTTCGCGACGTCGCGACGCGCACGTCGTCGGTCGTCAGCGACACGAACACTCGAGCCGGTCGGTCAGGAGAGACCGCGCCGCCGACGATCGCCCTCTTTCGCATCGCAGCAACCGGGCAGCAAGCACGTGTCATCCAAAACAGGCTGGAGGCAATTTTGCGGCAATCGGCCGAATCTGTAGTGCGGAAATTTACAAAACAGTCCCGCATACGTTGTACTGAGACCTTGTACATCGGTGCGGTGGTTGACAGTGTTGGTGTTGTGAGTTATATGGCACATTTCCAGTAGTGGAAGTGCAGATACTCTATTGGCTTTGTCGAGAATTTTGGGTTGTGTTAGGTTAAATGTATGATTTTCTTCAATGATGTGTTTCATCAGGGCAGTTTTTGCTATGAGGTTGGTCAGATCTTCTACTATGTTTGTGTTGTTGTTTTGGATTAGTTTTGTGTATTCGTTGATGTTGTTTCTGTGGCCACTAATACGTGTTTTTAGATGATTTCTCGTCATACCAATATAAGTTTTTTGGCAGTTTATACAGGATAAACTGTAAATAACATTACATTGGTCGAGAGTATCAACTGGGTCTTTGACTGGACTTAAGATGTTTTTGGTAGTTTTTAGGGTTTTTTTATGATATTTTAACTTGCGGAAAGTCGATTTTGAGGATGTTTGCTATCGTTGGACTCAGGAGTGGGATGTAGGTTTGTCAAGGGGAGGGGTGCGAATCAAAGGCGTGCCGTTTTGATAGCGAACTGCATTGGTTGTTTCGATTTTGTCTTCGTTGTGAGCAGGGCCAAACACTTTGCTTAAAAACGTACGATCTAGCAAAAGGCTTCAGCTTGATTTTGCTCCGTAGTTGTAATGTGTTCGTTATTGTTGGACGACATGCCTTGAACAACATAACGTATCATGATGAGGTCTGTGGCCGGATAATTTTCGTTGTCGTCGACTTGGATTCATACTGGAGATACGTTTCGCGGAGGCAACTAAATGGCAACAGCGATAAGGAAAGGACAGATGACGAAAATGGAACGGATGGAGAAGCTGTGTCGCAGTGGCTTCAGAATTCAACACCAGTGTTCTCGGGAAAAATAAGCTTTGGGGACTGCACAGATGACCTGCCTTACTCAATGGATGTACTGGAGGCTGGAATCATCCGAGCAACGAAATCTGTGTCTACTTTTTTCATACGTGCTGTAGTATCAACGGTAGTTGTCAAACCGATAGGTCGCTTTCTCAGGTAGAGTTTTCAAACGTGTCTGGAAAAAGGTTGAACTACGATTCGCCTACCGGACGACTTGTTACAAGCGCATTGATATTCAAACAATTTTCGTCATCGGTTATTGAGATGCTTGGGCAGAATAACGAAGACAATCTTTGTTACATCTTTGTCGCTCGATCAAATATTTAGGAACAACGATTGCAATTGTGATGACGGTCTGCAATACTCCGAGTTTTGCGAGCATATGCAAAAAAGAATTAGCGTGTTTCTAATCGTAAGAATATTGAATCATTGAAATCTTAGGTAGAGGAATAAGTTAGTGAAAATTAATCCATAAGATAATGTAGTACGCCACTGCAAAGTTTGTCAGAGCGTGATCTGTAGTTGTTCTGTCAGCAGTCTTATATTACCCGTTGCAAGAAAATAGAGAGCGAAAAAGGTGCAAAATCGCTTATAGACCTCCGCTGGTATGTTTAATCGTTATGGTGTCTTCTACAATAAGTGCGCGAATTGGCCAAGGAATACTGCGCCGAAAACACCGAAACGATTTTTCTTACAGGCGGAGATGTATGGGCGCTTGCGCGTACAAATTTTCGCGCAACGCATAATAAACACTGAGCGAAAATAAAACTGGAACCGGTGACCAGTGTTACGGGGGGGAGGATGTTGCTGGCAATACTGCCCGCTTTGCCACTGGAACAGACTGACAGAATCAATACACACACGAACTGCCTTTTTCTTAGTCTAAACTGTCATCCAACGCAATGACAAAGTAGAAGTGTGTGATTTACTTGTACTGGTAAAATTGAGTTTGCGAAGAAGGCTAAACAGTCAGTTTAGCTGAGTGCTTTATGTAGAAACCAATTGAATTGGTATAATACGTAGTCAACTCCAATTGAATTAAACCTAGTTATTATCACAGTAAGTTTCTGAAGATTATCACAGTTGTTTTCTAAATCTAAATATGCTTAATCTAAAGTGAACTTTGTAGAACAGTGATGGAACATAAACAACAAGAGCATAGAGGCCAAACCCTGTACTCAAACATGCGTTAAACCGAATTTTGTAAGTTATTACTTTTAATACTATTCCTAGAACTAATGTGAATAAATAATCCACAGCTTAAAGCTGATTCGCATCCACATCTTGGAGTCTGCGGCATGCTAGAAAGAATTCGACCCTAACCTCCTCTGTGTTCCCGCAACACATTTTTTTTGCGTCAAATATTTTGTTTTGTCTTTTTTTCTTTTTTAAGAAATATTTCGATTTTTATGTTGGCATGGGTGCCGCCACTGCTGCATGTCCTTCGTCCTCCGCCGGACTGGTATCTTCCGGAATCGGAACTGGCGGAGTGGTGTCCTCCGGAACCGGAACTGTAGACGGAGAAGCGTCCGGCGCATGTCCTTCATCCGGACGGGTGTCCTCCGGAATCGGAGCTGTAGGCGGAGGAGCGTCCTCCGGTACCAGAACCGCCACCGGACTGGTGTCCTCCGGAATCGGAACTGGCGGACTGGTGTCCTCCGGAACCGGAACCGACGGATAACGCGGGAAGACGTCTTCCTTTGTCATCCGGACGTCGCGCAACTTTCTTGCGACGTGTGCGGCGCCGATTGCCTCCGTATGCGCCGCTTCCTCCACGATCACCGCTTCCTCCACGGTCGTCGCTTCCTCTACGGCCGCCGCCTCCTCCACGGCCATCGCCTCCCTGTGTCATTCCGCCTCTGTAAAAATAACCTCGTTGTCCTTCTCCGAAGTAGAAATTGAAATTCATCATTCCGGTGGATTTATCAGTACTGATCTGAAAGCGCACTCAAGAACTCCTAACGAAATAATAAGTCAAAAAACTTATTTTTAAGCTGAATAGCGTTCCTTTCAGCGATACAAGTGTACTTTTTGTGAACTCAAGTTCGAATGCTATTCATCTTCCTTCGAATAGCTGATTAAGCCCAAACATGCTATTTTATCTGAACTTTTGGTTGCTTGGGCAGCCATCAACGACGCAGCCGAGAGCACCATCGGGTACGTGGAACGGAATCGACGGGACGAATGGTTCGACGAAGCGTGCTGAACGGTTTTGGAGGAGAAGAACGCAGCGAAGGCGGTAATGCTGCAGCAAAGAACCCGACAGAACGTGGAACGTTACAAACAGAAGCGGAAACAGCAGACCCGCCTCTTTTGGGAGAAAAAGCGCCGCATGGAAGAAGCGGAGTGCGAAGAAATGGAACTGCCGTGCTGTTCCCAAGAAACACGAAAGTTCTATCAGAAGCTCAACGCATCCCGCAACGGCTTCGTGCCGCGAGCTGACATATGCAGGGATAAAGACGGAGGCCTCTTGATGGACGGACGTGAGGTGATCTAAAGGTGGAAGAAGCACTTCGATCAGCACCTGAAAAGCATGGAGAACGTATGCACGGAAGCCCACGGCAACGAAGGAAACGACGAGGACGGAAATGAACCAACTCTCACGCTGAGGGAAGTTAATGATGCCATTCATCAGCTCAAAACCAACAAAGCAGCTGGTAAGGATGGTATCGAAGCTGAACTCTTCAAGATGGGCCCAGAAAAGTTGGATATTTGTCTGTACCGGTTAAAAGTCAGGAACAGCTACCGGATGAGTGGAAGAAAGGGGTAATCTGCTTTATTCACAAGAAAGGCGACCATTTGGAATGTGAGAACTTCTTTCGATCACTATTTTGACTGCCTACAAAGTGCTATCGCAGATCATCTTCCGTCGCCTGTCACCCAAAACGAATGAGTTCGTGGGAAGTTATCAAGCCTACTCCATCAACGGGCGATTGATGATGGACAAGATCTTCATCGTACGGTAAAGCTTCCAGGAACGTCGTGAATACCAGGTCCCAACGCATCACCTGTTCATCAACTTCAAGGCGGCATACGATAGTATCGACCGCACAGACCTATGAAGAATCATGGACGAAAACGGTTTTACAAAACTGCGTAAGGGTTTCGGGTGAACTATCCAGTTCATTCGTATCTCGCCGGGGACTGCGACAAAGTGACGAACTCTCATGCCTACTCTTCAACATCACTCTGGAAGGTATGATGCGACGAGCCGGGCTCAACAGCCGGGGAACGATTTTCACAAAATCTGGCCAATTTGTTTGCTTTGTGGACGACATGGACATTATCGTCAGAACACTTGGAACGATGGCAGAGCTGTACATTCGCATCAAACACGAAGCAGCAAAGGTCGGACTAGTTTTGTATGCGTCAGAAACAAAGTACTTGATGGCAAGCGGAACACGACCGAGTCCGTCTAGGTTGTAATGTCACGATAGACGGTATACCTCCGGGATAGTGGAGGAGTTCATCTATCTTGGATCCTTACTGACGGCTGACAACAATGTGAGTAGTAAAATACGAAGGCGTATCATTAGTATAAGTTGGTTCTAATACGGGCACCAGAAGAAGCTGCGGTCTAAAATCATTCACCTACGCACCAAATACACCATGTACAAAACGCTAATAAGACCGGTGGTCCACTACGGACACGAGACATGGACCATGCTCGAGGAGGACCTGCAAGCATTCGGAATTTTCGAGCGACCCGTGCTAAGGACGATCCTCGGCGATGTACAGAAGAACGGTGTGTGGCGGAGAAGGATGAACCACGAGCTCGCTGCACTCTACGGCGTACCCAGCATCAAGAATATGGCCAAAGCCGGAAGGATATGATGGGCAGAGCATGTTTCAAGACTGCCGGACAACAACCCTGCAAAGTTGGTGTTTGCTGTTAATCCGGTTTACATAAGAAAACGAGGAGAATAGCGAATAAGATGTATGAACCATGTAGTGGTTCCGGTAGTGATAGATCGGAGTATTGTTAAATTTATCTTTCTGACATCAAACATAGATTTCATTACTTTATTTTCGATTCTTATAACTGTAGGAATAATATGTATTAAAAATAATGTTTATATTGATGTATCGAAGATTTAAAATAAAAATATCTGTTTAAGGTATTCCACTAAAAGTATCAGAAACAAATTCATATTCAATCACATGTTTTGTGCTAGTGTACTAGATCACTTTTGGGACGACTCGGAAAATGGACAGGTTCGAAGAATGAAGAAGAACGTATGTGGCTGCACGAGCAAGCTTTCAATAGCCGACCTGAATGACACCAACGAGCTGAAGGACGATACGCATCATGCGGGAGCGAGAAAGAGAGATTGAAAAAGAAAAACTCATTTGAATGGGCTTGAACGGGAAAAGGTGAAGAGAGTTGAGTTTGAAGAATGATGTAATCGAGTGATGTTGTGCGCGTTGGTAGGGAAGTGCAAATTCAAAAAAATAAAAAATAAAATGGAGTGCAAAAGAATTATTAATTGTATTTTAATTTCTAATCGACGAATCCCGACAATGGCACAGTCGGTAGTGGTAATCAAAATGTGAGTTTTGAGTGAAAGATTATGTCTTAAACGATTGGTCAGTGGAAGTAGATTTTGTTTTTTTCGATTTTAGTTTGTGTTCCGAATGTTTCAATACAGGCCATCCGGCGGGTGGATGCAAGGTGCTCTGATCTTCGTTCTGATACAGTGATTGTATATTTTTTAGTGAGAAGAAGGACAAAAGTGTTTGTTGAGTGGGATTGCGATGGAGATTTTGGATTGCACTCGGTAAGTTTGGCAGTGGCGAGGTTGTTAGTTATGGAAATTTTTAAGGCGCATCTGTTACTAAGGGTTAAATAAATGAAAAGAAATAGCTCGAGAAATAGTGACTCCAGGAGAAGGAGCATGTAAGTGAAAAAAAAATCAATTAGTCTTTTTAGAAGGGGTATATTTTTTTCCACAGGTGTTTCTTGTGTCACTTTGGGTGTGGACAAGGTGGGGCACATTTTAAAAAATCTGGAATAAGTTAAATAGTAACTCAGTGATTTTGAAGTTTATAAATCCACAACACAACTTAAGCCTGCGTTCGTAGTTTTTGCTACATTGGCCATGTATAGATTTCATAGAACTTATCTCAAAATTGTTGTGTTCATGCAATTTGACCGCAGAAAATAGAGACTCTAAATCCCGAAATATTTATTTTGTGATGAAAATTTTACATGGTTTATCAACAAGCCAATATTTGTTACAACAATAGATGACGTCACAAAGCCGAGCTGTTCACATATGGACTTTATTCTCGCGGAGATACGACAGATTGTTTTTTTTTTGCCAAATTTCGTCAATATGGAAGTTGTACGGTTGATTTTGATTTTGTGTTGTTAAAGTAGAACATAACCGACATTTTCGTATTACAATGGTTTTAAGGCGGAAAACGAGGGTTTATTTTTTTCGCCGCACGTTCAAAGTTCTAATCGCTTGCAAAAGCTCACTGAATTTGCAAACAAACTGAGGTTAACATAGTGCATGCAGTTCTTTATATATTAACAGGAAAGATACATTGCAGAAGTTAAAAAAAAAATCGGCCACGATTGTTGGAAATTATATATCTAGGCAGAGCACCGGACCCAGTTTGATCAAGAAATCCAACTTTAGACCTGAAATGAAAAGTTGGTCGTCGCTTCATTGGGCGTAGATCCGGATGGATCAAAAGGAAGGTCAAAATCCAACTCTAGATCGGAGTTGGTCAGTGTGTCCAAGCTGAGCACTGGACCCGGATGGGTCAAGAAATCCAACTTTAGACCTGTAATGAAAAGTTGGTCGTCGCTTCATTGGGCGTAGATCCGGATGGATCAAAAGGAAGGTCAAAATCCAACTCTAGATCGGAGTTGGTCAGTGTGTCCAAGCTGAGCACTGGACCCGGATGGGTCAAGAAATCCAACTTTAGACCTGTAATAAAAAGTTGGTCGTCGCTTCACTGGGCGTAGATCCGGATGGATCAAAAGGAAGGTCAAAATCCAACTCTAGATCGGAGTTGGTCAGTGTGTCCAAGCTGAGCACTGGACCCGGATGGGTCAAGAAATCCAACTTTAGACCTGTAATGAAAAGTTGGTCGTCGCTTCATTGGGCGTAGATCCGGATGGATCCAAAGGAAGGTCAAAATCCAACTCTAGATCGGAGTTGGTCAGTGTGTCCAAGCTGAGCACTGGACCCGGATGGGTCAAGAAATCCAACTTTAGACCTGTAATAAAAAGTTGGTCGTCGCTTCACTGGGCGTAGATCCGGATGGATCAAAAGGAAGGTCAAAATCCAACTCTAGATCGGAGTTGGTCAGTGTGTCCAAGCTGAGCACTGGACCCGGATGGGTCAAGAAATCCAACTTTAGACCTGTAATGGAAAGTTGGTCGTCGCTTCATTGGGCGTAGATCCGGATGGATCAAAAGGAAGGTCAAAATCCAACTCTAGATCGGAGTTGGTCAGTGTGTCCAAGCTGAGCACTGGACCCGGATGGGTCAAGAAATCCAACTTTAGACCTGTAATGAAAAGTTGGTCGTCGCTTCATTGGGCGTAGATCCGGATGGATCAAAAGGAAGGTCAAAATCCAACTCTAGATCGGAGTTGGTCAGTGTGTCCAAGCTGAGCACTGGACCCGGATGGGTCAAGAAATCCAACTTTAGACCTGTAATGAAAAGTTGGTCGTCGCTTCATTGGACGTAGATCCGGATGGATCAAAAGGAAGGTCAAAATCCAACTCTAGATCGGAGTTGGTCAGTGTGTCCAAGCTGAGCACTGGACCCGGATGGGTCAAGAAATCCAACTTTAGACCTGTAATGGAAAGTTGGTCGTCGCTTCATTGGGCGTAGATCTGGATGGATCAAAAGGAAAGGTTAGAATCTTTATCGATGGAAATGCTAGAATCTTTTCCTGAGCTTGACGCTAGATTGGAGCAATTGAGCTTGAAACCCTCAATCCCAGATAGTGTAATTGAGGTCAGAGATTGTGAGTCGCTCGAAAAGGTAATCTGATAGAAGAATAATGAAGGTGAGGTCAGAGATTGTGAGTTTCTCGAAAAGGTAATCTGATGCAAGAATGATGAAGGAAAGGTTAGAATCTTTTTCGATGGAAATGTTAGAATCTTGTCTGAGCTTGACGCTAGATTGGAGCAATTGAGCTTGAAACACTCAATCCAAGATAGTGTAAGTGAGGTCAGAGATTGTGAGTCGATTGAAAATGTAATCTGATAGAAGAATGTTGAAGGAAATGTTAGAATCTTTTTCGATGGAAATGCTAGAATCTTTTTCTGAGCTTGACGCTAGATTGGAGCAATTGAGCTTTAAAAACCTCAATCCAAGATAGTGTAAGTGAGGTCAGAGATTGTGAGTTGCTCGAATAGGTAATCTGATGTAAGAATGATGAAGGAAAGGTAAGAATCTTTTTCGATGGAAATGTTATAATCTTGTCTGAGCTTGACGCTAGATTGGAGCAATTGAGCTTGAAACCCTCAATCCAAGATAGTGTGAGGTCAGATATTGTGAGTCGCTTGATATGGAAATCTGATAGAAGAATGTTTGAAGGAAGTGTTAGAATCTTTTTCTGAGTTTGGCGCTAGATTGGAGCAATTGAGCTTGAAACCCTCAATCCAAGATAGTGTAAGTGAGGTCAGAGATTGTGAGTTGCTCGAAAGGGTAATCTGATGTTAGAATGATGAAGGAAAGGTTAGAATCTTTTTCGATGGAAATGTTAAAATCTTGTCTGAGCTTGACGCTAGATTGGAGCAATTGAGCTTGAAACCCTCAATCCAAGATAGTGTAAGTGAGGTCAGAGATTGTGAGTCGCTTGAAATGGTAATCTGATAGAAGAATAATGAAGGACAGGTTAGAATATTTTCGATAGAAATGTTAGAATCTTGTCTGAGCCTGACGCTAGATTGGAGCAATTGAGCTTGAAACCCTCAATCCAAGATAGTGTAAGTGAAGTCAGATATTGTGAGTCGCTCGATATGGAAATCTGATAGGAGAATGTTTGAAGGAAGTGTTAGAATCTTTTCTGAGCTTGACGCTAGATTGGAGCAGTTGAGCTTGGTATCCTCAATCCAAGATAGTGTAAGTGAGGTCAGAGATTGTGAGTCGCTCGAAAAGGTAATCTGATGTAAGAATGATGAAGGACAGGTTAGAATCTTTTTCGATGGAAATGTTAAAATGTTGTCTGAGCTTGACGCTAGATTGGAGCAATTGAGCTTGAAACCCTCAATCCAAGATAGTGTAAGTGAGGTCAGAGATTGTGAGTTGCTCGAAAGGGTAATCTGATGTTAGAATGATGAAGGAAAGGTTAGAATCTATTTCGATGTAAATGTTAAAATCTTGTCTGAGCTTGACGCTAGATTGGAGCAATTGAGCTTGAAACCCTCAATCCAAGATCGTGTAAGTGAGGTCAGAGATTGTGAGTCGCTTGAAATGGTAATCTGATGTAAGAATGATGAAGGAAAGGTTAGAATCTTTTTCGATGGAAATGTTAGAATCTTTTTCTGAGCTTGGCGCTAGATTGGAGCAATTGAGCTTGAAACCTTCAATCCAAGATAGTGTAAGTGAGGTCAGAGATTGTGAGTCGCTTGAAATGGTAATCTGATAGAAGAATAATGAAGGACAGGTTAGAATATTTTCGATAGAAATGTTAGAATCTTGTCTGAGCTTGGCGCTAGATTGGAGCAATTGAGCTTGAAACCTTCAATCCAAGATAGTGTAAGTGAGGTCAGAGATTGTGAGTCGCTCGAAAAGGTAATCTGATGTAAGAATGATGAAGGACAGGTTAGAATCTTTTTCGATGGAAATGTTAAAATGTTGTCTGAGCTTGACGCTAGATTGGAGCAATTGAGCTTGAAACCCTCAATCCAAGATAGTGTAAGTGAGGTCAGAGATTGTGAGTTGCTCGAAAGGGTAATCTGATGTTAGAATGATGAAGGAAAGATTAGAATCTTTTTCGATGGAAATGTTAAAATCTTGTCTGAGCTTGACGCTAGATTGGAGCAATTGAGCTTGAAACCCTCAATCCAAGATAGTGTAAGTGAGGTCAGAGATTGTGAGTCGCTTGAAATGGTAATCTGATGTAGGAATGATGAAGGAAAGGTTAGAATCTTTTTCGATGGAAATGCTAGAATCTTTTTCTGAACTTGACGCTAGATTGGAGCAATTGAGCTTGAAACACTCAATCCAAGATAGTGTAAGTGAGGTCAGAGATTGTGAGTCGATTGAAAATGTAATCTGATAGAAGAATGTTGAAGGAAATGTTAGAATCTTTTTCGATGGAAATGCTAGAATCTTTTTCTGAGCTTGACGCTAGATTGGAGCAATTGAGCTTGAAAACCTCAATCCAAGATGGTGTAAGTGAAGTCAGATATTGTGAGTCGCTTGATATGGAAATCTGATAGAAGAATGTTTGAAGGAAGTGTTAGAATCTTTTTCTGAGTTTGACGCTAGATTGGAGCAATTGAGCTTGAAACCCTCAATCCAAGATAGTGTAAGTGAGGTCAGAGATTGTGAGTTGCTCGTTAAGGTAATCTGATGTAAGAATGATGAAGGAAAGGTTAGAATCTTTTTCGATGGAAATGTTAGAAACTTGTCTGAGCTTGACGCTAGATTGGAGCAATTGAGCTTGGAACCCTCAATCCAAGATAGTGTAAGTGAGGTCAGAGATTGTGAGTTGCTCGAATAGGTAATCTGATGTAAGAATGATGAAGGAAAGGTTAGAATCTTTTTCGAAGGAAATGTTATAATCTTGTCTGAGCTTGACGCTAGATTGGAGCAATTGAGCTTGAAACCCTCAATCCAAGATAGTGTAAGTGAAGTCAGATATTGTGAGTCGCTCGATATGGAAATCTGATAGGAGAATGTTTGAAGGAAGTGTTAGAATCTTTTCTGAGCTTGACGCTAGATTGGAGCAGTTGAGCTTGGTATCCTCAATCCAAGATAGTGTAAGTGAGGTCAGAGATTGTGAGTCGCTCGAAAAGGTAATCTGATGTAAGAATGATGAAGGACAGGTTAGAATCTTTTTCGATGGAAATGTTAAAATGTTGTCTGAGCTTGACGCTAGATTGGAGCAATTGAGCTTGAAACCCTCAATCCAAGATAGTGTAAGTGAGGTCAGAGATTGTGAGTTGCTCGAAAGGGTAATCTGATGTTAGAATGATGAAGGAAAGGTTAGAATCTATTTCGATGTAAATGTTAAAATCTTGTCTGAGCTTGACGCTAGATTGGAGCAATTGAGCTTGAAACCCTCAATCCAAGATCGTGTAAGTGAGGTCAGAGATTGTGAGTCGCTTGAAATGGTAATCTGATGTAAGAATGATGAAGGAAAGGTTAGAATCTTTTTCGATGGAAATGTTAGAATCTTTTTCTGAGCTTGGCGCTAGATTGGAGCAATTGAGCTTGAAACCTTCAATCCAAGATAGTGTACGTGAGGTCAGAGATTGTGAGTTGCTCGAAAGGGTAATCTGATGTTAGAATGATGAAGGAAAGATTAGAATCTTTTTCGATGGAAATGTTAAAATCTTGTCTGAGCTTGACGCTAGATTGGAGCAATTGAGCTTGAAACCCTCAATCCAAGATAGTGTAAGTGAGGTCAGAGATTGTGAGTCGCTTGAAATGGTAATCTGATGTAGGAATGACGAAGGAAAGGTTAGAATCTTTTTCGATGGAAATGCTAGAATCTTTTTCTGAACTTGACGCTAGATTGGAGCAATTGAGCTTGAAACACTCAATCCAAGATAGTGTAAGTGAGGTCAGAGATTGTGAGTCGATTGAAAATGTAATCTGATAGAAGAATGTTGAAGGAAATGTTAGAATCTTTTTCGATGGAAATGCTAGAATCTTTTTCTGAGCTTGACGCTAGATTGGAGCAATTGAGCTTGAAAACCTCAATCCAAGATGGTGTAAGTGAAGTCAGATATTGTGAGTCGCTTGATATGGAAATCTGATAGAAGAATGTTTGAAGGAAGTGTAAGAATCTTTTTCTGAGTTTGACGCTAGATTGGAGCAATTGAGCTTCAAACCCTCAATCCAAGATAGTGTAAGTGAGGTCAGAGATTGTGAGTTGCTCGTTAAGGTAATCTGATGTAAGAATGATGAAGGAAAGGTTAGAATCTTTTTCGATGGAAATGTTAGAAACTTGTCTGAGCTTGACGCTAGATTGGAGCAATAGAGCTTGGAACCCTCAATCCAAGATAGTGTAAGTGAGGTCAGAGATTGTGAGTTGCTCGAATAGGTAATCTGATGTAAGAATGATGAAGGAAAGGTTAGAATCTTTTTCGAAGGAAATGTTATAATCTTGTCTGAGCTTGACGCTAGATTGGAGCAATTGAGCTTGAAACCCTCAATCCAAGATAGTGTACGTGAGGTCAGAGATTGTGAGTTGCTCGAATAGGTAATCTGATGTACGAATGATGAAGGAAAGGTTAGAATCTTTTTCGAAGGAAATGTTGTAATCTTGTCTGAGCTTGACGCTAGATTGGAGCAATTGAGCTTGAAACCCTTAATCCAAGATAGTGTGAGGTCAGAGATTGTGAGTCGCTTGAAATGGTAATCTAATAGAAGAATGTTGAAAGGAAGTGTTAGAATCTTTTTCTGAGCTTGACGCTAGATTGGAGCAATTGAGCTTGAACCCCTCAATGCAAGATAGTGTAAGTGAGGTCAGAGATTGTGAGTCGCTTGAAATGGAAATCTGATAGAAAAATATTGGAAGGAAGTGTTAAAATGTTTCTCTTAGCTTGACGCTAGATTGAAGCAATTGAGCTTGAAACCCTCAATCCAAGATAGTGTAAGTGAGGTCAGAGATTGTGAGTCGTTTGAAAAGGTAATCTGATAGAAGAATGATGAAGGGAAGGTTAGAATCTTTTTCGATGGAAATGTTAGAATCTTGTCTGAGCTTGACGCTAGATTGGAGCAATTGAGCTTGAAACCCTCAATCCAAGATAGTGTAAGTGAGGTCAGAGATTGTGAGTCGCTTGAAATTGAAATCTGATAGAAGAATGTTGAAGGAAATTTTTGAATCTTTTTTGATGGAAATGCTAGAATCTTTTTCTGAGTTTGACGCAAGATTGGAGCAATTGGGCTTGAAAACCTCAATCCAAGATAGTGTAAGTGAGGTCAGAGATTGTGAGTTGCTCGAATAGGTAATCTGATTAAGAATGATGAAGGAAAGGTTAGAATCTTTTTCGATGGAAATGTTAGAATCTTGTCTGAGATTGACGCTAGATTGGAGCTATTGAGCTTGAAACCCTCAATTCAAGATAGTGTAAGTGAGGTCAGAGATTGTGAGTCGCTTGAAATAGAATTCTGATAGAAGAATGTTGAAGGATATGTTACAATCTTTTTCGATGGAAATGTTATAATCTTGTCTGAGCTTGACGCTAGATTGGAGCAATTGAGCTTGAGACCCTCAATCCAAGATAGTGTGAGGTCAGAGATTGTAAGTTGCTCGAATAGGTAATCTGATGTAAGAATAATGTAGGTTAGAATCTTTTTCGATGGAAATGTTAGAATCTTGTCTGAGCTTGACGCTAGATTGGAGCAATTGAGCTTGAAACCCTCAATCCAAGATAGTGTAAGTGAGGTCAGAGATTGTGAGTCGCTTGAAATAGAAATCTGATAGAAGAATGTTGGAAGGAAGTGTTAGAATGTTTCTCTGAGCTTGACGCTAGATTGGAGCAATTGAGCTTGAAACACTCAATCCAAGATAGTGTAAGTGAGGTCAGAGATTGTGAGTCGCTTGAAATCAACCCGGGAGCTTCTTGACAGCTGCCGAACAACGTCAGCGTACCTAAAAATTTTGGTCCGGGTGGTACTGTCAGATTCAAAGCGGCAAGCGTTACTTTTGAAAAGGACGAAAACCGACAATAACAAACCGCACAAAAATATTAAAACATTAAACAGAAACCTTAATTTATTGTTTCCGCTTTTTTGTGGTAGATAAATGCAAATTAAGTGCGGCATGATGAATTTGTTTACTAGAAGCGAAAATTATATCTATAAAACGGGTAAAGGCAAAATAGTCGGCTTTCATAAAATTAATAAGAAACTCATGTTTTCTTCTAGTGCGGTTATTAAGCACCTGCAAGTAATAAATTAGGTTACTTATGCTAACATTTTACAGCTACATATCTGGTGGCAAAGCCAAAGTGGAAGTTAAAAATAATCATTTGCAGATGTTTTTTTTTTCGAGTTTTAACTTTGGTTTGGTCTAGCATGCGCAGTCACCAAATAATATGGAAAACCGTTTAAACATGTGGTTTTATTACATTTCTTACAACAAATAAAAATAAAAATCTAAATAATTCCAATTTAATGAACATTAGTTTTGCGCTTCTGTTGAATGCGTCCTTTTGATACGAAACGCTAGACTCTTGTTGGCTTCCACTCACCACGAAACAAAAAGATGTTTTCGCAAAGACAAAACTTGTTGCGTCAGTGAAGGATGGACCCTTTGTTTACGAACGGTAGCGACATCTGCGATTTTCAAGTAGGTACGCGAAACTGAGCTCATCTGTCAAGTTACGGGGGGGTTGCTTGAAATAGAAATCTGATAGAAGAATGTTGGAAGGAAGTGTTAGAATGTTTTTCTAAGCTTGACGCTAGATTCGAGCAATTGAGCTTGAAACCCTCAATCCCAGATAGTGTAAGTGAGGTCAGAGATTGTGAGTTGCTCGAAAAGGTAATCTGATGTAAGAATAATGTAGGTTAGAATCTTTTTCGATGGAAATGTTAGAATCTTGTCTGAGCTTGACGCTAGATTGGAGCAATTGAGCTTGAAACCCTCAATCCAAGATAGTGTAAGTGAGGTCAGAGATTGTGAGTCGCTTGAAATGGTAATCTGATAGAAGAATAATGAAGGAAGTGTTAGAATCTTTTTCGATGGAAATGTTAGAATCTTGTCTGAGCTTGACGCTAGATTGGAGCAATTGAGCTTGAAACCCTCAATCCAAGATAGTGTAAGTGAGGTCAGAGATTGTGAGTCGCTTGAAATAGAAATCTGATAGAAGAATGTTGGAAGGAAGTGTTAGAATGTTTCTCTGAGTTTGACGCTAGATTGGAGCAATTGACCTTGAAACCCTCAATCCAAGATAGTGTAAGTGAGGTCAGAGATTGTGAGTCGCTCGAAAAGGTAATCTGATAAAAGAATGTTGAAGGATATGTTAGAATCGTTTTCGATGGATATGTTAGAATCTTTTTCTGAACTTGATTCTAGATTGGAGCAATTGAACTTGAAACCCTTAATCCAAGATAGTGTATGTAAGGTCAGAGATTGTGAGTCGCTCGAAATGGAAAACTGATAGAATTTTCTTTTTCAAATGAAATTCAAGAACATTAGTTGAGCTTATAGCTTGTATCCTAGTGGCTATGTAACAATATCTTTGGTAAGTATTATATCATTTCGTTTTAAATAATCATTGTTTTTCCCTTTTCAGGATTTTATCAAACCGATTATGTTACTAACAGCATATAAATTAAATATAGGGAGTTCTTTGAAAGTTTTTTACTTCATTGTTTTATGTACTGAGTTTAACTTTTTATTACTTTCAAAATATGCCATGGAATTTAAAAATTGTAAATTATTATATGTAAATCTACGTTTTCAAAATTTATACATAAATCCTTATGTTATATAGGAAAATCATTTCAAATTATATTATGTGAAGAGTAGGGGTGAAGGAAGATGTAGGAATAATATGTATTAAAAATAATGTTTATATTGATGTATCGAAGATTTAAAATAAAAATATCTGTTTAAGGTATTCCACTAAAAGTATCAGAAACAAATTCATATTCAATCACATGTTTTGTGCTAGTGTACTAGATCACTTTTGGGACGACTCGGAAAATGGACAGGTTCGAAGAATGAAGAAGAACGTATGTGGCTGCACGAGCAAGCTTTCAATAGCCGACCTGAATGACACCAACGAGCTGAAGGACGATACGCATCATGCGGGAGCGAGAAAGAGAGATTGAAAAAGAAAAACTCATTTGAATGGGCTTGAACGGGAAAAGGTGAAGAGAGTTGAGTTTGAAGAATGATGTAATCGAGTGATGTTGTGCGCGTTGGTAGGGAAGTGCAAATTCAAAAAAATAAAAAATAAAATGGAGTGCAAAAGAATTATTAATTGTATTTTAATTTCTAATCGACGAATCCCGACAATGGCACAGTCGGTAGTGGTAATCAAAATGTGAGTTTTGAGTGAAAGATTATGTCTTAAACGATTGGTCAGTGGAAGTAGATTTTGTTTTTTTCGATTTTAGTTTGTGTTCCGAATGTTTCAATACAGGCCATCCGGCGGGTGGATGCAAGGTGCTCTGATCTTCGTTCTGATACAGTGATTGTATATTTTTTAGTGAGAAGAAGGACAAAAGTGTTTGTTGAGTGGGATTGCGATGGAGATTTTGGATTGCACTCGGTAAGTTTGGCAGTGGCGAGGTTGTTAGTTATGGAAATTTTTAAGGCGTATCTGCAAGTTCGGACGTTATGCCCCGGACATTAAGTCGCGTTTTTTTGCGAAATAGCGTCCAAAAGTTTGGATGCGTCATAATATCCTATGTGCCTTCTTTCCTTGGACTTCGTGGCGTATCTGCAAGTTCGGACGTTATGATACTGCGCCGCTCCAAACATACAGTGTATCAAACATGGACGGGATTTGAACCTCCAATCCTGCTATCGTAAATTTTCAGTCGCCTTTACCAATGAGGCTATCACAGCACTTGTAGGAATAATATGTATTAAAAATAATGTTTATATTGATGTATCGAAGATTTAAAATAAAAATATCTGTTTAAGGTATTCCACTAAAAGTATCAGAAACAAATTCATATTCAATCACATGTTTTGTGCTAGTGTACTAGATCACTTTTGGGACGACTCGGAAAATGGACAGGTTCGAAGAATGAAGAAGAACGTATGTGGCTGCACGAGCAAGCTTTCAATAGCCGACCTGAATGACACCAACGAGCTGAAGGACGATACGCATCATGCGGGAGCGAGAAAGAGAGATTGAAAAAGAAAAACTCATTTGAATGGGCTTGAACGGGAAAAGGTGAAGAGAGTTGAGTTTGAAGAATGATGTAATCGAGTGATGTTGTGCGCGTTGGTAGGGAAGTGCAAATTCAAAAAAATAAAAAATAAAATGGAGTGCAAAAGAATTATTAATTGTATTTTAATTTCTAATCGACGAATCCCGACAATAACGTCCTGAATTCCCATGTAGACCAGGCAGATTTGACGTATGCCAGCATTCTACCATGGGCTGCAAAACGGTGAGTCGATAAGGAGAGCATCCAATATTGCTCTGGTCCTCACAAGTTCCTACCTCATGCTTCCACGGGTCAAGCGATGACAAAGACCGCCAGCTAAGAGTTGTGTGCTTAGCTGGTAGTGCAGCCTGGGCACTGTTGTCCTTCTGACTTCAGCTAGATTGAGGAGGTACGATCCGAGTGTCTGTTCACCAAGGAGGTGCGGCTCAAACAGCGTCTGTTCTGGCATCCAGCGGCTGAGTAAGAAACGCTGCACCACGCCCAGCTAGATCCAAGGTGGTAGCCCCATCAGCGTGGTCGTCCCAGTGTTGGTTGGGACGTTAAACAGAACTGGCACGATGGCCCTCCGGCGAGACAGGAGTGTTGGCGTAGGCCCAATAAGCCACCCGTAAAAATCCCCATTGCGAATAACATAGGAGAAAATACGACTCGATACAATCGGCAAAGACCCACGCGACGAAATAAGGACTACGATTGGAAACTTGGAACATGGAATTGCAAGTCACTAGGTTTCGCAGGATGTGACAGGATAATCTACGACGAACTACATCCCCGCAACTTCGACATCGTGGCGTTGCAGGAACTTTGTTGGACTGGACAGAAAGTGTGGAAAAGCGGGCATCGAGCGGCTACCTTCTACCAAAGCTGTGGCACCACCAATGAACTGGGAACAGGATTTATAGTGTTGGGCAAGATGCGACAACGTGTGATCGGGTGGCAGCCGATCAACGCAAGGATGTGCATGTTGAGAGTTAAGGGCCGTTTCTTCAACTACAGCATCATCAACGTCCACTGCCCACACGAAGGGAGACCCGATGACGAGAAAGAAGCGTTCTACGCGCAGTTAGAGCAAACATACGATGGTTGCTCGCCGCGTGACGTGAAAATCGTTGTCGGCGACATGAACGCGCAGGTAGGAAGGGAGGAAATGTACAGACCGGTAATCGGGCGAAACAGCCTGCACGCCGTATCGAATGATAACGGCCAGCGATGCGTAAACTTTGCAGCCTCCCGTGGAATGGTAGTCCGAAGCACCTTCTTCCCCCGCAAAGATATCCACAAAGCCACCTGGAGATCACCCGACCATCAAACAGAAAACCAAATCGACCACGTTCTAATCGACGGTAAATTCTTCTCAGATATAACCAACGTCCGCACATACCGCAGTGCGAATATAGATTCGGATCACTACTTAGTCGCTGTATGCATGCGCTCAAAACTTTCGACAGTTATCACCACGCGTCGAAGTCGAACGCCGCGGCTCAACATCGAGCAACTTCGTAACGTAGAAGTGGCTCAAGACTACGCGCAGCAGTTAGCAGTGGCCCTACCAACGGAAGAGCAGCTTGGCGCAGCTACACTTGAAGATGGCTGGAGGGACATCCGATCCGCCATAGGTAGTACCTCGGCTACAGCACTAGGCTTCGCGACTCCGAATCACAGAAACGACTGGTACGACGGCGAATGTGAACAGTTGAAAAACGAGAAGAATGCAGCATGGGCGAGAATGCTGCAACACCGTACGAGAGCGAATGAGGCACGTTACAAACAGGCGCGGAACAGGCAGAACTCAGTCTTCCGGATGAAGAAGCGCCAGCAGGAAGAACGAGATCGCGAAGCGATGGAAGAGCTGTACCGCGCTAAGGACACACGAAAGTTCTACGAGAAGCTGAACCGCTCGCGCAGAGGCTTTGTGCCACAAGCCGACATGTGCCGAGATAATCACGGGAATATTCTCACGAGCGAGCGTGAGGTGGTCGAGAGGTGGCGGCAGCATTACGATGAGCACCTCAATGGCGACGTTGCAAGTACCGAAGGTGGCGTGGTAACAGATCTAGGAGTATGTGCACAGGACGAAAGACTTCCGGCCCCTGACCTTCAAGAGATTGAGGAGGAGGTTGGCCGGTTGAAAAACAACAAAGCCGCTGGAGCAGATCAACTACCAAGCGAGCTTCTAAAATACGGTGGAGAAGCACTGGTGAGAGCACTACACTGGGTCATTACCAAGATTTGGGAGGAGGAAGTATTACCGGAGGAATGGATGGAAGGTATCGTTTGTCCCATCTACAAAAAGGGCGACAAGTTGGATTGCGGGAACTACCGCGCGATCACACTACTGAGCGCTGCCTACAAGATACTCTCTCAAATTTTATGCCGCCGTCTATCACCGATTGCAAGAGAGTTCGTGGGGCAATATCAGGCTGGATTCATGGGTGAACGCGCTACAACGGACCAGATGTTCGCCATCCGCCAGGTGTTGCAGAAATGCCGCGAATACAACGTGCCCACACATCACTTGTTCATCGATTTCAAATCGGCGTATGATACAATCGATCGAGAACAGCTATGGCAGATTATGCACGAATACGGATTCCCGGATAAACTGATACGGTTGATCAAGGCGACGATGGATCGAGTGATGTGCGTAGTTCGAGTATCAGGGACACTCTCGAGTCCCTTCGAATCTCGCAGAGGGTTACGGCAAGGTGATGGTCTTTCGTGCTTGCTGTTCAACATTGCTTTGGAGGGTGTAATACGAAGAGCGGGGATAAACACGAGTGGGACGATTTTCACGAAATCCGTTCAGCTGCTTGGTTTCGCCGATGATGTTGATATTATTGCTCGTAAATTTGAGACGATGGCGGAAACGTACATCCGACTAAAGAGTGAAGCCAGGCGAATCGGATTAGTCATTAATGTGTCGAAGACAAAGTACATGATGGCAAAGGGCTCCAGGAAGGAATCACCGCGCCCGCCACCCCGAATTCATATCGACGGTGATGAAATCGAGGCGGTTGAAGAATTCGTGTACTTGGGCTCACTGGTGACCGACGACAACGACACCAGCAGAGAAATTCAGAGGCGCATTGTGGCAGGAAATCGTGCCTACTTTGGACTCCGCAGAACTCTACGATCGAATAAAGTTCGCCGTAACACAAAGTTAACCATCTACAAAACGTTGATTAGACCGGTCGTCCTCTATGGGCACGAAACATGGACCCTACGTGCAGAGGACCAACGCGCCCTTGGAGTTTTCGAACGGAAGGTGTTGCGTACCATCTACGGCGGAGTGCAGATGGAAGACGGGACTTGGAGAAGGCGAATGAACCACGAGCTGCATCAGCTGCTGGGAGAACCAACCATCGTCCATACCGCGAAAATCGGGAGGCTACGGTGGGCGGGTCACGTCATCAGGATGTCGGATAGCAACCCGACTAAAATGGTTCTCGAGAGTCATCCGACCGGTACAAGAAGACGTGGAGCGCAGCGAGCTAGGTGGGTCGACCAAGTAGAGGACGATCTGCGGACCCTACGCAGAGTGCGGAACTGGAGACAAACAGCCATGGACCGAGTGGAATGGAGGCGGCTACTATGTACAGCAGAGGCCACCCCGGCCTTAGCCTGACCGGTAAGGTAAGGTAAGTAAGTAAAGTAAGCATTCTACCATCAACTGAACTCAACAGCAGAATCAATATTATAGTTTCAAAATTTCAACAGCCTGCCCCGTAGCATAACCTCTATTGTCCTACGATTCGCTGCTGAAATTGATCCGAAAAGCGTAACCACGGGGTCCAACTGGTGCACAGTACCTACATGGGGCACACACTATTAAAAGTAATTATCGAACCGCAAAACGGCCAGACTGTTGATAATTTATGCATGGTCGAAAGTCACGTTCCTAAATCACAGCAGCAGCAGCGACCAACGCCACCGCGTACGCTTTTGCTGGCCACTGACTGCTGCTGGCAGGAGCAAGCCTCAGTAGGTGTATCGTCACAGGCGATACACGCGCGTAGGGCTCCAAAATGCAAACTGCACTTGCAGTCAGTGAGTAGAGTGCTTACATGCAGCAGGTCCCTAAACTAGCAACAACGGGCTGTTTCGCGTGTGCCAACTGAATGCAGTTGGGTTCCCGGGCAGGTCGCTGGCCGCTAGTATGCTGCTGCCTGTGGTCCACAGGATATTGGGGTGCTGAAAATTAAAATAAAATCCGGAACACCAGTGCAGTGTGTTATGCAGTTAACAATAGAGGCCTATTGATAGGGTGAAGTGAGTTGCGACAGTTCGCCATCTGGGGTATAAAATCATGTTTAGAGGCCATTTTGGATGGGCATTCCATATTAACAGCTATTATCGGCCACTATTCTAGCCAGCTGTTGCTCAAATAGCAGCCATTGTTTGGTTATGGTTTCATTCATGGTTACAAGAGTTGCTCGTGAGTTGCTCTATAAAATATCATTTGAAAATTGTTGGTAAAATGTGAAGAATAAGAAAAATAAACTATGAATATATAAAAAAAATAGTTGGAAGTAAAAATCTAGAATGCAATGAACAAATAGAAACAACTTAAACCAAATCTTTCGAAATGGATAAATGCGAAACAAAAAAGGGTGAAAATAATAAAAAAGGAACAAGAAGTAAGTAGCTGAAAAGAAGTAAGTAGTAGAAAATAAATTTAAAAAAAAACTTGTAGGGAAATTTTTAGACAAAAGCTAGTAAATAATGGAAAAATGACGGCAGTAAAAGTGAAAACGAAAAATGGGAAATGAAAGATAGTAAGTAAATGTAAAGGCTATAAAATAAATCTAATTATCCTTGAACAATGTTTAAAAATTAAACAATATATGTGCACTGAATCTGTACAGCTATTCACCAATGTTTTCATTTCACAAAACAGTATGTTATCCTCTTAGCAAAACAACAAAATTTTCATCGTTTTTACAAAACCGCTTACTTCATTGAGCACCGGCAATTCTGCACATGCACACCATGCAGGCCAAACATTTCAATAGGTCCTATCTGCATTTGAGAGGCTCTCTTTGTTCACTTTCTCTTTCAATTATTGCAATGTAATGGTACAGTTTTCAACTACTTTTGCAGTACAAATCAAAAGACGATTGTTTTGACCCTCGTTCAATGCATGGAGATAATTATAATACAAATAAACAGCTGAGATATTACAGAAAGAGAGGGAAACCAAAGATAGCCTCTCTTCTGCAGATAGGACCTTTAGACATGTTTGGCCTGCATGATGGTTGGGATATTAGTTTGTAAATGCACTATTTTCCTCCATCTGTGTCCACTCGACGATCGATGCACTGTTCGATGCACTCATCGCGATGTAGCACATTTTCGGGTGAAGCCAATTCTCCAACCGCAAAGGGCAGTAATTAAATATCAGCTAGAAACCGGTAGGTACCCCTACCCACTACATGTGTTTATATTAATGGTATGCACGAGAGCCTCGCACCACCATCGCACCGATTTGCTGACAATTGAACACTTGATACCGGCTAATTGAAGCACTTACCAAAGGGTCGACTAATGATTCCAATTACCGACGGAAATAAGCAAAAATGTTTGAATGTCTGCCGGTGAAAGTTTGGGTAACACGTGTTAATGTCAGAGAGGCTGCATTCGTCGCCTTTTAAAGTTCTGATGTCAGTCTAGGTTTGAGGTACGGATTTTTTTTCCTCGCTTCAGCTCATGACAGACGACGTGTTCACCCGGTGCGGTGTAGCTAGATGAGATATGTAAATTTCCCCGAAAAGAATGAATAAAATAGTAATTTAATTATGCAAAAACCTTCCGTGGTCATTTCATGAAGTTTTGCTTTCGCCTTCCATTATGAGCTCTTAACATGGGTTGGCGTTTCCGATTGTAAGGGTCCTTGAGCATCCTATTCTTGAGGTTCACCATTCTGCTTTTCATCGAACAGTAGTGTGAGAAAAAAACGAACTGTTAAATTTCTCAATGGATCGTCATTCTTGTCTAACTTGAAAGAAGTTTATAATATGTATGTAAATACATTCGCAATATTTTTAATAACTGAAAGTTTACAACTCGTTCTTAAACAGTATGTTTTTTTTTGTGATTTACTAAGGAAAAGTGCTGGTCATACAAAAATCTCCTATTTTATCTAGAAAAACAAAAAAAAAAACAAGCATATTCTAGAGAAAATCCTGGCGCAATTCTTGAATGAATCCTTGAAGAGATTCATGAAGGAATCCGAGTGGAATTCCAGATAGAATCCTTGGATTAATTCGTGGAAGAATCCGCAGAGGAATTTTGGGAGGGATTCTTGGAGAAATTTCGGAACAAATTATTTGAGGAATTCCTTGAGAAATTGCTAGAAAAAATTGTAGAGGAATGCCTGGAAGAACTTCTGAATGCATAGAAATCAGTGCTGAAAATGTCATTTCGACATATCTTAAATCAACCACGTCCAGCTCATTTTAGAAGCTCAACCTGAGAATATGGTATATGCAAAATTTGTGCGGCTAGACCAGTTCTACAAGAAAGTCGCGGAGAAACCGCTCTATTTTGAATACTTAAGGTAAATGTCACGGACTACCTTCGAAAAATGCCAATTGATAATCACCATGAATATCATTGGCATTTTTCGAAGGTAGTCCGTGACATTTATTTTAAATATTCAAAAAAGGTCGGTTTTCCGGATTTTCTTGTAGAGCTGGTTTAGCCGCACAAGTTTTTCATATACCATATTCTCAGGTTGAGCTTCTAAAATGAACTGGATGTGGTTGAATTTAGATACGTCGAAATGACATTTTCAGCACTGTTAGGAATCCCTGGAGGGTTTGCTGGATAAATTTCTGAAGCCATTTCTTTGGAGATTCCTGGAGAAATGGAGGAAATTCTTGGAGGCACTTCTTGGGTACCTAATTCGTGGAAGAATTATTGGAGGTGTTCCTGAAGGAGTCCCTCAATAAATTCCTGGAGGAATGCATGGAGGAGTTTCTGGAGGATTTCCTGGAGCAATTCCTGGTGTAATTCCTGTAGCAAATTCTGGTGTAATTCCCGAAGGATATCTTGGATGAATTCCTAGAAGAATGTCTGGATGAACTCCTGCAGGAATGCGTGGAGAAGTTCCTGGACGAATTTCCGGAGGAATCTTGGAAGAATACCTAAAAGAATCCCAAGCGGAATCCCTAGAGGAATTCCTAGAGGAATCTCTATTGGAAATCCTTAAGCAATAGCCAGTAGAAAGTCGTGGAGGAATTACTGGAGAATTTCTAGGAGGAATTCCTGGAGGACTCCCTGAGAGAATTACTGTAGAATTAATTGAATCGTTAATTTAGATGTTAATTGACCAACTTTCCTTTCGATTGCTTAAAAACAATAT
The DNA here is from genome assembly GCF_035046485.1 of Aedes albopictus. NCBI lineage: Eukaryota > Metazoa > Arthropoda > Insecta > Diptera > Culicidae > Aedes > Aedes albopictus. Next base: position 237,662,429 of record NC_085137.1, read on the forward strand.
TTCCATGCTTAATGGCTTGCAGTCAAAAAACAACCCAAAATCTCATTTTTTGCCCCATAAGCTGAGGTATAGCTCAAAGGTGTGACGTGCTGGAGCAAATCTGAGCCCGGATTCGGATTCAGCGACTCAAAATCTGTCAGAGACACATAAGTTTGCTCCTGAAACAGACCAAAAGTTATTTTTTGTTACGCTGTGTTATGGACGAATTATTGAAGAAATACTTGGATGAACTTCAAACCTTTTATTTATTCATTTATTTATTTATTTTTTTATATTTGATTTGATCCATCTGACATAAAAATTGTCTTAATGAATATAAACTTAAAAACATACTTAAAACATAAACAGCACAAAGTTAATTACGTCTAAAATATTCTACAAAACGGTTACGCAGCGTCGAAGTTTGTATATTGAAGTCGAAGATAGGAAAAACTTGGCTGAATTTCATTGTCATGTGTGTAGTCGGATCATGTTGCCGTATTATTTGAGCTACCGAGACTAACGAAACTCCTGTTACGCAGGGGCCGCTCAGGGGCGTAGATATCGATGTTTGCCAATATGTTATGCGAATCGATTTCACCTTTGAGCAATTTTGCCACAAAAGTGGCTTGCGACGCATAACGCCGGTCCTCCAGAGTATCGATCCCCAATAAACGACAGCGTTCCGCATATGGAGGCAGGTTTTCCGGATTACGCCAGGGAAGATTTCTCAGAGCATATCGCACGAATTTCTTCTGCACGGATTCAATTCGAGTTATCCAGCTTATGTGAAATGGACACCATACCACAGCAGCAAATTCCAGAATGGAACGTACCAGAGCACAGTACAGTGACTTCAAGCACAGTGGGTCTCTGAATCCTTGGCTCATCTTACGAACAAAACCAAGTTGCTTGTTTGCTCTCGAGACGATGTCGTTATAATGCACGTTGAATGTCAGCTCTTCGTCTAGCAGAACACAGAGATCACGGACACATTGCATTCGTTCTAGTGTGGCTCCGCACAGTGTATATGGGAAACGAATTGGATGTCGCTTCCTACTGAACGATATAACATGGCACTTCTCGACACTCAACGTCGAACAGTTTCTTGAGCACCACGATTCGAAGGTATTTAGTAACACCTGCAGGCAATGACAATCGTCCAATCCACTAACAACGATGTATACTTTGGCGTCATCGGCATAAAAGAGTCTGGTCCCTGGAGGAAGAATGAGAGATGCATCGTTGACGAAAAGCGAAAACAGTAGTGGTCCAAGGTTGCTCCCTTGTGGCACTCCGGATAGATTTGTGAACGGCCTCGATTCGTACGAGCCGATCTTCACACACAGCGATCGTCTGGTAAGGTATGATTCGAACCAATCAATAAAGCCAGCTGTTACACCACATTTCACAAGTTTACGGAGAAGGATTCGATGATCTACGCGGTCAAATGCTGCTTTCAAATCCAGATAAACCGCATCCACCTGCTTACCAGCATCCATGGCACGTATGCATTCGGTTGAAAAATCGACAAGGTTGGTGACGACGGATCTTTTAGGGAAGAATCCATGCTGATCTGTAGAGATGTAATGTTTGCAGCTATTGAGCAGGGAGTCGTTGATGATAATTTCAAAAACCTTCGAGCACACGCATAGTGAAGTAATGCCACGATAATTACTCACGCCACGCTTATCACCTTTTTTGAAAATTGGAAAAGATAAGATCTTTTCCAACTGCTCGGGAATACACACTGCCTTAGAGAGCGATTGAAAAGGATTGTCAGCGGTATTTGCAAAGCTGAACATTTCTTCAAAAGGGCTGCAGGGATTCCATCTGGTCCTGGGCTGTATGAAGACTTCAGCTTTGATACTGCTCCTGTTACATCCTGCTCTGAAACCACAAACATGTCGTAGCTGAAGGCGTCACGTGGAGTATCTTGTAAGGCAAGCTCAACCTGCGCAGGCCCAGCTACAAAATCGTTGAAGGCGCGATTGAACTGTGCAGCAAAAAGTTCACATTTATCGGCGGCACAGTTGGCTGTTACCTCATCAAGGTACATCGATGTTGGTAGGCCGTCTTCATTTCTTTTGGAGTTCACGAATGACCAAAAACGTTTCGGATTGGTTCGGAGGCTCTGCTCTGTTCGAAACTTATAGCGAGAATACAAAAACGCGTTGTAGCTCCTGTATTCTCGAGTTGTCCTGTTCAAATCTAGTTTAGCTTGTTGTGATCGATGATTACAATAGTAACGCAAAGCAGAAGATCGGCGGCGTTTCAGCAGACGAAGTCGACCATTGGACCAAGGCGGTTTGCTGGGCGGCCGTCGCGGCGGGACATGTGTCGTAACTGCTTGCAGCACGGAGTTAGTGAAGAATCCAAAAGCCTCGTCAATATCTCCCATTAACTCGAGCTGACTCCAGTTGACTTGCATCAGTTCTGCATTCAAAGACTCGAAATCAGCTTTTCGAAAGTTGTACCCAGTATAGTCGAGTAACGTATCACGTGCAATCGGTATGGGACAAGAGACTTGGACCTCAATCGCTGGATGATGATTGTCAAGCGCTGTCAACGCTACACCGGCTTCGGAAAGCGAAATATTCTGCAAAACTGCGTCATTAACGAGAACGAGATCGAGTGTCGAGTTGCTACTGTTAACTACTGTATTAACCTGGAAAAGCCCATGGAAACAGAATCCGTCCAACAGTGCCGAACTCGAAGGACACAGCCGAGAACGATGCAGATCTACCGAAAGCTGATTGTCTATATCCGCGGACCAGTGGACATGCGACAGATTGTAATCGCCGAACTGGAGCACCAAGTCATTATCCGACAGGTTGTTGTGGACAGCAGCTATAGAGTCGATGTGACGATGAATGACATCAAGGTCGTTTTTTCGATCTGGCGGGAGGTAAAACACACCGATGCTTACGTTGTTAGCAGGCAGTATGACCTTTACCCAAACTTGTTCCAATCGGTCACTAACGGGCGCCGGGTCCAACGAGCAATTTAAATGTGAAGAAACAGCTATCAAAACTCCTCCACCCCTTGACTTGTTGCTATTATGTGCGCTACGGTCTGTTCTGAATACAGAGTAATCAGCCCCGAATAGTTGTGAAGAAAAAACACGATCATCTAGCCAGGTCTCGGTTAGCACAATCACGTCGTAATCCAGCTCACTGACGGTCAAGAAGAAGTCTTCGATTTTCGTGCGCAGTCCTCGAACGTTTTGGTAGTAGATGCGCAGATTGCCTGAGCGGTGGAAGCCCGGTTCCTCAGTGTCAACTACATGGCCAGGGCGACTGTGTTGACACTGGCGGCAGGGCTCGACTGAGTTGGACGGATGGGAGGATTCCATAATGTCATGGAGCGTACGTCCTGGTGGCGAGGGTTCGGTGCTAGGAGCGGAAGACAGGTCACTGCGCGAAGCGATACTAACACAAGGGTACTTGCCTAGCGAGGCACGGTGGAAGCCCCGTTCCACAGTCTCAACTACAGGACCAGGACGGCTGTGTTGACGCTGGCGGCAAGGCTCGACTGAGTTGGACGGGTCGGGGGCTTCCATAATGCCATGGTGCGTGCGTCCTGGTGAGTCACATGCTGAAGTCGATGGAGTGTGTTCCAGTGGTCTAGGTGATACATAAACGGATCGTCGTGTGGTGGTTGATGTCCGGTTTAATTTTTTGAGAAGTGTACGAACTCTTTTAAACGAATGCCAACAGGCCAGGATGATGGCTCCAGAGCTAATTCCTTGAGATCAGGATCTAATCCGATTTTGTAGGACACAAATGTCAAAGTGGTCACGTCTTTTCCTTTCGGAACAAGGCGTGTAACCTCGGCACCATCAGACATATTCAGGCAACGCAAAACTATTTTCTGCACATCGCTATCTGTTATTAATGGATTCAAACCCGTCATGTACAACCAAAACTTGTTAGGAGCCGTGGCTTGCGTGATGGATGGCACAGAGAGTTGGATCTCGCTGAGATCGATCGTCTTCGTACCATTTACAGCGGGCACAGGTACATCCAGTCTACGATCTTCTCGACGTCGTTTAACACCCAGTCTTGGCCATGCTGACGGTGAGGAAACAACAAGTGATTGGGACGGCAGAGTTGACTGACCGGTAAAATTATCGATTTTCTGGCTGAGTTTTTCGACTACTGTGAACAACTCTTGCACTTGTTTTGGTACATCGGAAAGTGGTAGCATTGCGTCAGGTTGACGGTTGTGGTTGTCAGCAAGATAGGCTTGAACCGAACGACCGTTTAGTTCATTTTTACAAGGAGGACAAAAAAACATTGCCTTCCCTGATTGAAACGCGCCTTTCGTGGTGCGCGCGTTTAATCCACTGCAATGTTGGTTGAAGTGTAACGATGCCTCACAGAAACCACAACGAATAGGCTCAAGATCGTTAATCTCCAGTTTGCATTCGCCACATTGTGGTTTTTCCATGGTTTCACACTCCCACCAGGCTTGGTATTAAAATAGAACACCGGTGGAGATACTCTAATATCGCAAGATGCAATTCACAGTGAAACGCAGTATAGCAGTAATGGGAATCGCAATGAAACGCAGTATAGCACGGATGCAATGCACGATGAACACAGTATAGCAGATGAAAGATGGTGATCGATCTAATCTTTATCACCGTGCAGCTGTAGCCACGAAATGAACGGGATTCTCGATGAACACTAGCTTTACTGTCGAGTATTTATGCTGATAACACGATACAACACTTAAATAATGTATTTCAACACAAACGTATATTTTAAGTCGATGCAAAACCGGTACAAAAACGAACGAAGTTAAGAGCGATAAAAAACAACAATCACTTATGCACAGGGCTGGTAGTGATTATTTAGGACGCGTGTTGTTGTAAAAAGTACAACACATGGACAGTATGTGGAATATTTTATTAGCTAGGCGATCTATTAACACCAAAATGGTACTGTTTAGTTTCTTACTAATTCCTTTCATAGTGGATCGACTCCTACCAAGATGACAGCGTTACAAAGTAGACCACGAGCATATATAATTTCTTCTATATGGCGGTACGATCAATTATCTCGCGTATATGTCAACAGTTTTCTCAATTCTCTATTCGGCTCGATTTTTAAACTTGAAGATATCAACTGTTTAGAACTGAAAATTATCTAATTAGTATGAAACATCGGAACAAAAGACCCAATGTAAAGGATGCAGCTAAATGACACTACCTGAACGACATAAGATGCACAAGCCACTGTTACGACATGCGATATTTCCATATGCAGATTATTTGAAAGTTTAGTGTGTTTGGTAACGTTGATTAATAGGTGAAGGACTGACACGTCATCGGTAGATTATCTCTGTACTTTGCCACTAGTTGGCGCTAGTGGACTTGAAATTATTATAACTCGTATATCTTAGGATCCCGATCACTTGGAAAGATAATGTCTTTGGCAAAGTTGTTTGGCATAATAAGAATAACCAGATTTAGTTTAATTTGATGTTCATTAGGGGTCGTTCATATCCTACGTTGACTGTAGGTGGAGAGGCAATGATCTGGCAAAAGTCAAATTTTGTATGGATAAAAGTCTACGAGGAGGAGGTGGAAACTGAGATGACCAGAAATGAGGAAATGATCAGAAATGAGAAGTGAAATGAGGATTATACGCAGCTAAATATGTAATAGTTTTCATGGAAAAATTGCTGAACACGACAAAAAATATCGAAAAATATGTCCGCACGATTGTTTGGTTACAGTAATTGTAATCAACATCCTCACTAACTTCAATAAAACTGACTTTAACTGCCTGTACCAATTTTTCTAGCATTACCTATATTCTGTTTGTTAACAAAAATAACAACTTGTTTATATTTTGCTTATACGTTTTTCTAGCACACTTTAAAAGAAGTCCATTTTTTTAATGCAAACTTTAAGTGGATTGGTTAGTAGCAGAAGCAGTCATCGCAGTCACGATTCGTGAAAGTTTTGTTATGAAGAAAAAAAAAAACTGTTGTTCCGTTGAGTCATTTGCTGGACAATTTCAAGTAATCTTCGAAAATGTAAGTAAGTGTAACATTAGTGAACAAAATTCGTAAATATGAGTATATTTCGAAAAATCAACCTCGAGGGAGGCGGAAATTGCAAAAGCGTATACTGGAAGAGGAGGACCAAGCTTCTTGCCACGAAAGCGATGATGATTTGAGTGATGAAGCGATCAACGAAAACATTTTGGGAACTGATTCGGAAGAAGAAGGTTCCGAAGATGGCGGAAATGTGCAAATTTCCTTTTCGGTAAAGATGGGGTCTGCAAAATCAATGACGGAGCCAGTATAAAAACCATCAAGAACGAAAGCAAAAATTATTGTCAACATCTGATCAGGACCTGAACAAGGGGTAGCAAGCGAATCAGACAGAACTATGCTCTTTTTTGGCACAGTTCACATTTCCAATGATTGATGAAATCGTAAACTACACAAAGGTTGTAATAAGGGGAAAAGGAGAACAGTTCAATCGAAATACAGATTGCGAAGAAACAACTCGTTAAGAATTTATGGCAGTACTGGAAGTTTTGTTTCTTATTGGAACAAGGAAGGGCCATCATACGAATGTACGAGAGCTATGGGCTTCTTATGGCTCAGGCATGCCTATATGATGTGCGTCAATGAGCTAAAGAGGTTCTTGTTTCTACTGCCAAGCATTAGGTTCGACGATAAAAACACTCGTGAAGATAGCAAGAAGCAAGATAAGTTGGCAGCAATCCGAACTATATTCGATCTGATTGTAGAGAAGATCAAGAGCACGTATAATATTTGCACTGAACCAATCACAATAGATGAAATCGTGAAATGCTGCATCCATTCAGAGGACGGTGCTCATGGATTCAATATATTCTGAGTAAACCTGCAAAGTATGGGCTGAAGTTTTTCGCGATGTGTGATGCCAATACCTTCTTTACAAATAACCTACACGGAGAGACGAAACTACCCAAAAGTGAGGTCTTTCCGCCCAACTTCGGGGTTGCGTGCGTCAAGCCAATTTTGAGTTGATGGGATCGATGTTTTTGTTGGATTGTTCCCGCTTGCTTTCATGTGAAAAAAATACCTAATTTTAAGTTTTTTCCACCCAATCGAAATTTTGACTAGGTTGTATTCACTCAAATTTGAGTACTGTGCTAGAAACTCAGTGTTGGCTTGACGCACGGAACTGCAAAAGTTGGGGTGTTTTTCTCTTCACTCTCTGACAACAATAGAAAGAGCGCATGAAAAGGGAGATGAAAAAGAACTCAAAATTGAGTTTAAAAGTACCTAATTTTGAGTTTTTCAGTTTCTCCGTGTAGAGGTTTATGTTGTAATTCAGCTCAATGGACCATACGCTTCATCGAATTCTCCGAAGTACATCATGGAAAGGCTAACTACTCCTATCCACGGATCTCGGCGTACCTTCACCACAGACAACTGGTATACCAGTATTCCTCTGGCGGATTCACTGTTCCTCGATTAATGTTTGATTAATCTCTCAGTTCGTATTCGGGATACTGTAACCGATAACACATGTTTCGGTGGCACTCGCGTTCTTTTCGCAAGTTACTCGGTATTTCCGTCTAATTTATCCGTATAAGTGACATCAATTAGTGCTTTTCGGAACACAGAACAATAACCGGTGCATTGAAAGTGTTAAGAAATATAGTTAAGTGCAGTAAACTATAAAATACTGCAGACGCGATTGTGTCTCACAAGCAATTGAGCTTGATATTGTGTTTGTGCTTCGCTTTCTATTGTACGGTTTACTAAACGCTTGTATAGTGGTATTGACCCGAGTGCAAGTTGAGAACAAAAATCGCAATCGCTGAAAATAGAAGAAGAAAAAACAAAAGTGAAGTGGACTATTTAATCGGCCTGGCCTGATGGCCGGGTTACAGCCTGGCCCCCGAGGGAGCGGCTTAATGACCCTGGCGGATCGCTTGGAGCAAGAAGACAGCCAGACTGGATGTTGAGCGAAGATGAGTTAGGGCAAACTATGGTTCTACTAATGCGTCGTAAGCAAGATGTATCCCAAACTGAAGGAGCTGGCAGTAATCAGCATAACCCACTCCCAAATCCGTTCATCATCAGTGCGTCGATTGACATAGCACTCGGTTCAAGTGAGTCTCCGAAAGTCACGATTAGTAAGGAAGGTAGAGGAACTCGATATCTCCTTCGCACTGCTCGAAGACTGCCATGGACAAATTATGCCAAATGTCGCAACTAACCGATGGTACGGCCGTCGAAGTTTTTTCCCACCCTACGCTGAACGTCGTACAAGGGATCGTATACGAGGCAGATTCTACAGATGTTGATGAAGATAGTCTTCTGAAATACCTGCAGCCCCAGGGAGTGAAATCCGTGCGCCGAATCACCAAGCGGATCAACGGAACTGTGCGTAATACCCCACTGGTAGTGATAGCATTTCATGGAACCATTTTGCCTGAAATCTTACTATTTGGTAAGCTCCGAGTACCTGTGGATCCATACTATCCAGCACCAATGATTTGTTTCAATTGCGGTACCTACGGACACCCACGTAAATTCTGCGGGCAGACGGGTGTTTGTCTTCAATGCTCCCAAACACACGATCTAGTGGATGGAGAAAAATGCACCAATGCACCCTACTGCAAGAACTGTGAAGGCCCGCACTCGGTAACCTCCCGTGCATGCCAGAAGTACAAGGATGAAAAGAACATCATCTGCATGAAGATTGACCGTAATATTTCCGCCGCAGAAGCCCGTAAAATCTATTTTGCGGAGAAACAGAAGGAAACAATGGCAAGTGAGATTCAAAAGAGACTAGACCAAGTTGAATCTGCTAAGGACAAAATAATCGCTGAGTTACGTGCCGAAATTGAATTATTGAAATCCCAACTGTCCACCATCCTTAGTGAAAAATCAAAGACCACCAGTGAAGAACCTAAAGAACAACAGCAGTTGGTCAAACCAACAACAAGCCCTTCAGAATCTAACCAGACCGTACAAAGAATGTCGCGAAAGGACCAAGGCTTCAAATCACCACCAACCATCGCACGTAAAACGGCAAAGAAAAACGACAGTGACTATTTCAAACCTGACTACGAAAGGCGAACACGAAGCAAAAGTAGGAAACATGCCATGGAACTCTCTCCAACTGAAACCAACCCAAAAAACATCAAACGTCCTTCCCTCACACCAGAGCCAGGCGGAAGAACCATTGAAATAGACGAGTGAGCATAAAAACAGATAAATTCCTCAAATTTATTCTCAATACCAACGACCCCGCAATTCCCATGGATAAGTTAACGGATACCCGAAGAAACTCTCTCCAGTCTAGACAAAACAGAAACGGCTCCCCAATGGACAATGAATCGGAATACTATTTGGTACTACAGCAAAGAACGAGAAACCCTCTACCAAGCAATGCGTTATCTAATGCTAGCATCTACGACCAGTTGTACAATCTTCAAGTCGTACCCTGCATGTCGTCGAAAGCAACATTCATCGAAACATCTGATTCGCCAAGAGCGAGGCCTTCCACGCCGACCCTGACCAGGGATGTTCCGAGTTCGCTCGATGAGCCTCTGGCGGCAGTCGGCGTGGATTGCCCAACACCAAGGGCAAGTATTCTTCATTCAATTGTTAACAGTTGCCCTATGCAATCTACCTCAAAACACTACGTTTCAGCAACTCTACTCCCGAACGTTGTGGTACGCAACACCCCCATACTCAACAAAAGCAACAAATTACCCAGTTCACCGCAGACATCACCATTAACGAAAGGAACTGACCTACCTGATTCGCCAAGCGCGAGGCCCTCCACGCCGACCCTGACCAGGGATGTTCCGGGTTCACTCGATGAGCCTCTGGCGGCAGTCGGCGTGGACTGCCCTTCATCAAGGGCAAGTATTTCTGAATTAATAACAAAACGATTCCAAACGCATCGTTCTTCAAAACATTACATTTCAGTACCCCAGCCTCCGATTGCTGTTGTATGCAACCCTCTACACCGTTCGTCGCAGATGCCATCAAAAGCAACAAACTTCGAACTATCTGATTCGCCAAGAGCGAGGCCCTCCACGCCGACCCTGACCAGGGATGTTCCGGGTTCGCTCGATGAGCCTCTGGCGGCAGTCGGCGTGGAATGCCCCCCACCAAGGGCAAGTATTCATAAATCCGTTACAAGTTTCCCAATGCACCGTACTGCAAAACAATACGTTTCAGACACCAATCAACGGTACCAGTCACGCTTCGCCACGATGGAAGTCGAAACGATCACGGAAGTTCAGCTAAATACATCGTATCAGCAAACAAGGGGAAAGGAGACGGCAACCCACAACGACGAACAAACTCCAAGTGGCAGCAGGATCCATCGCAGTGACAGTTCACTAGACAACATTTCAAGGAACTCCCAACCAGCACCATCTCCAACGAGAACACACAGTACATTTGACGGGACATCAGGTAAGCGTCGTAGAATTGCGATGCAATGGAACATCAACGGCTTATATCGGAACCTAAGCGACCTAGACGTTCTGACCAAGGATCATTTACCAACAGTTTTGGCAATACAAGAACACCACCTTCGCCCGAACGCTACACGTGATCTGGCTCCTTTGCTCCGTGGTCGATACACGTGGCGTACGACGAACGGTAGCAACATTTTCCAAGGATCCGCTATTGCCGTGCGTATAGATGAACCGTATTCAAACATCCCATTGGACACTCCAATGCTTGCATTGGCAACAAAACTCGAGGGTAGATTCCGTTGTACCGTAATTAGCATCTATGTCCCAGTTCAGCCCTATCCAACTTTCGAACATGACTTCGACCACATGATCTCCAAACTTGAGCCCCCTCTACTAATTCTAGGGGACTTTAACGCACACCATGCGACATGGGGTGCGTCACGAGATGATCCAAGAGGCAGAGCAATTATGCGCGTCTGCGAAAAATACGATTTAATTGTATTAAATGATGGAAGCGACACGTACATCAGTGGGCAAAGAAGAGCCGCTATTGATTTGACAATTTGCTCCAGCAGTGTTGTTAATCAACTTCGCTGGCATATTCACCACGATCCTGCAGGAAGTGACCATTACCCTATAGAAATTCTTGGCAACGATAGTCCTCCTATCATCGGACGAAGACGACGTTGGCTATTCGATCGAGCAGACTGGGCAGCCTTTGAGACTAGCATCGATAGTAAAATAGATAAAAACCAAGAGTATTCTGCGATGGAATTAGGAAAAATCATTGCCGAAACAGCTAAAGAGCACATCCCACGTACCAAAAGCATACCAGGAAGACAAGCTGTTCCATGGTGGAGCGACGAGGTCAAAACCGCAATAAAATCGCGTAGAAAGGCGTTGCGTGCGTGGAAACGCACAACACCTGACGATCCAAATCGTGACTTGAAGAAAAAACAATGGTTTGAAGCAAGAAAAGTATGCAGATCGGTAGTAAAGCAAGCTAAAGAAATATCGTGGCAACAGTTTGTTGACGGTATTAGTCCTCAATCAACAACTCAGGAAGTTTGGCAACGACTGAATGCCTTGCGAGGAAAGAAACGCTTTTCGGGTTTTCAACTGAAAGTTGATGGACAACATACAGATAATCCGAAGGCAGTCGCAGACGAATTGGGAAAATACTTTAGCGCTATTTCATCTTCTGCGCTGTACTCAGAATCATTTTTAAAAAGGAAAACTAAAGTCGAAACCAATCCAACAATATTCTCCCATAACCCAACCGCTGCTAATGAACCATACAACACGCCTTTCTCTATGGCAGAGCTTCTTTGGGCTCTTGATCATGCCACGGGAAAATCCTGCGGACCAGATTTGGTAGCATACCCGATGCTCAAGAGACTCCCCATCTTTGTGAAGCAAAAACTTCTTGACAGCTACAACCGACTATGGACTACTGGATGCTTTCCGGATGAGTGGAAAAACAGCACGATCATTCCAATACCAAAAACAGGAACAAGATCAAAGGAAGTGCAAGATTTCCGTCCCATCAGCTTAACTAGCTGCAACGGAAAGATTATTGAACGCATGATCAATCGTCGTTTGGTGACATGTCTTAGGGAAAGAAATCTTCTTGATTCTCGGCAACACGCCTTTTGTCAAGGCCGTGGTACATCAACATACATGGCAGACCTAGGTAACACACTGGATAAAGCGATGAACGAAAACTTGCACATCGACATAGCTACTCTGGATCTTTCCTAAGCGTACAATCGGGTGTGGCGCGAAGGAGTTCTCCGTCAACTTAAAGAATGGGGATTTGAGGGAAATCTGCCCCTATTCATCCAATCCTTTCTATCGCATCGTAGTTTCCAAGTATCTATCGGCCATCAGCTTTCACGCACCTATACGGAAGAAAACGGAGTTCCTCAAGGATCTGTTCTGGCAGTATCACTGTTCTTGATCGCTATGGAGTCTCTCTTCAAATGTCTCCCCAAAGATGTGCAAATATTTGTATATGCAGATGACATAGTGTTAGTTGTTGTCGGAAAAAACGCTACTAGAATCCGTATCAAACTTCAAGCAGCCATTAGAGCAGTTGCAAGATGGGCAAACTCCGTTGGATTTCAAATGGCTGCCGAAAAATGCTCGATCTCCCATATTTGTAACCATCGGCATAATCCTTGGTCCAGAGAAGTCACGGTCGACGGTACACGGATCCCGTACAAAAAGGTCGTCAAAATACTTGGAGTATTCTTTGACCGACTCCTCTCGTTCAACTACCACTTTGAGCATGTAAGAACTGAATTGCAAAAAAGAAACAGTCTAATACAAACGATTAGCCGGTGCCAATCCACTAGCAATCGCAACACAATTATGAACGTTGGTAAAAGCTTAATTTTGTCAAAAATGTTCTATGGAGTAGAAATAACAAGTCGCAATTCCGATCAGTTCAAAAAAGCGCTTTCGCCATTTTACAATAAAATGGTTCGGGAAGCATCTGGGGTTCTCCCGTCATCGCCATTAAAATCATTGTGCGCTGAGGCCGGAGTTCTTCCTTTTGAACATGTATTAGCTCTCGTTGTTGCCAAGCGGGCAATATCCGCCGCCGAAAGATCGAAAAATACATCTTCCCAATGTCTTCTTACAACAATAGCTAACAACCTGTACCACACCGTAACAAGAACTCGAATTCCAAAAACACTTCCATTAGTCTGGATAACGGATCGCAGATGGGATAAGCCCTGCCCGAAAATTGGCTGGCGACTGAAACATCAACTCACAACAAACGACTCCCCGCTGAAAGTACAAGCACAATTTCTGGCAATTGTAGAGAGAAATTACAAGTTTCACGCGAAAATTTTCACTGATGTTTCGAAGGCCGAAAACTGTGTGGGGTTCGGTGTATGCGGTCCTGATATCAACGCATCGTATCGGCTTCCCAATCACTGTTCCGTATTTTCAGCCGAGGCAGCCGCCTTAAAACTAGCCGTAGAATCATTACAGCAACTTGATGATCCTGTGGTGGTTTTCACTGACTCAGCCAGTGTTCTAAAATCACTCGAAAGTGGAAAATCACGCCATCCTTGGGTACAATTAATAGAAAAGAAGTATAAACCCAATATCACATTCTGCTGGATTCCCGGACATAAGGGAATCGTCGGGAATGAAGAGGCCGATCGACTTGCAGCTTCCGGTAGGACCAGCCAGCGGATCAACACAAGACTACCAGGGGATGATACCCGAAAACACATCAAATCATCGATAGAATATGCATGGCGCATAACGTGGTCAAATGAAGCAGAACTGTTTTTGAGCAAAGTGAAAGGAACAACAAGCAAATGGAACGACAGAAAAAAACGAAAGGAGCAGAGAATTCTATCTCGACTTAGGATCGGTCATACGAAGCTGACACACGCCCATTATATAGGAAGTTCTCGTGACGTCCCCGAATGCGATGTATGTCATTGTCGCCTTACAGTGGACCATCTCCTCGTGTCCTGTCCAGTCTACGAAAACAATAGAAATATGGTGAACTTACCAGGAACGGTACGAGATATTCTATGTAACGATCCTAACCATGAAGAAAAACTCTTGTTATTTCTAAGAAATAGCCAACTTTTAGATAAGTTATAATTAATAAGATAGTTACAAGCCTTTCTCTACTATTAGAGGCGAATGAATTTATAAAATTTAAAACCTCTTAAATAAAATAAATAAATAAATAATAATAATTGATTAATCTCTGGTAGAGTTCTCTGAATTCCTGGAAAAAATTCGTGCAGAAAAACTTTGTATGATTCCAAATGGAACCATTGGAGCAATCTCTAGCGGAATTCTTGAAGGATAATATGGAAAAATCCCTCAAGAAATCTTTAAAGGAGTACCTGCAGAACTATCTAAAAGGGTCTCTGATGAAATTCCTGAAATAATTCTTACTGGAACAATCACTGAAGGAATTTCTAAAGATATTCCAAGAGTAATTCCCGGAGCAGGTGGGCACTTCATCATATCATCTTCCGTTGTCTGTCACCTTAAGCTAATGAATTTTCTTAGGAAGTTATCGAGCCGGCTTCATCGACGGTCGGTCGACAACGGTCCGGTTCTTTCTCTCGAAATACCGTAAATACCAGATACCAATACATGCATCACCATGCATAATTGTCATCATTGAATGATTATATGAAATCCGGTCAATTTGTGTGCTTTGCGGACGACGGGGGTCTCCAGTTAGCCTAGTGGTTAAGGCTATGGATCGCCAAGCCGGAGACGTGCCAAGTGCTCAAAGAACACTAAGTTGAAGTGAGGCAGGCCAAGTCCCAGTGGGGACGTAGAGTCATAAAGAAGAAGAAGATGAGAATTATCGCCAGAACATATGGAATTGGGATGTAGTGCAAGAGAAGATAAGATTCTTAGCCACTTAACATAATGAGTTTCGGTTCGTCGATACCCAAGTTCCCGGGTCCGTTAGAGCAATACGCTCAAAAGAGGGTCGGGGTTGTATACCATTTCACCGAAAACCATTTCGCGGAATTTTGACGTAGGACTACGTCTCTCTTTTCTATACCGGGTGTCATTCTAAATTTTCAGAAACCGGCCGCGTTACGTTTGAAGTGGAGATTTTGAGCGTTAAGAACTCAGCCATTTCTCGTTGAATTTTCAAAATTTTGGCTCCAATCGATTGCAAATCTTTACACCAATTATGTCCAATAATAATATTTGCTGTTTTTCAATAACAAACTATTGAAAAATTGGAAAAAGGGCACCCATGTTTATTCCAGCCAATCACGAACGAGCACATTTTGGATGCTCCCGTCGAATATAAAAGCTACTGCTTCTTCGCATCTTCCCTCATTTGCCTTTGTCGTCTCGAGGTGAACGCATCGAACGAGAGCTGCCGACTTTCTTCGTTTGCGTTTTCGCTCATTATTCTTTGACGACCGTGTCGGCTCGGCGTTGGTGGTTGTCGACAAGGGTGCTGTTGCACATTCGCCTTCTAACCGTCTAACGCGGCAGACCAAGGAAGGAATACTTTTCATCGATTGCTCGGCGGTGGTGGCAGAGGCAGCAGCAAAATCCACCAAAGCAAGATCCGCCACAACGAATGTGCGAGTTGCGTCGCTTTTCCTCGGGGCTCGGTCCTTTCACGGATTGATTGACGGTGGCGTATTGCTGATAGCATCAGGAAGAATATCCAGGTCAGCAAGCGGCGGCCCAATTCTCAACGGCGTCCAGCGCGAATAAAATCAATGCGCATTGGGTGACATGATGAATTGATTTCAATTTCTACCTAAAACCGTCCAAAATTCAAACGGTTCTTTTCAGAACCATTGAAAATGCTTCCTTGAGAGTTAATTGGATAAATTTCCTGCATCGACCGAGAAAGTGTAGTGAAACCAAATAGTGAAAGATTGAATTCTTGGTGGTGGATCAGCAACAGTGAAGGCGATCACTAAACTCATCCACGGCAGCAAGCGGCGGGCGAATTTTCGACGGCGTTCAGCATTCAACACGGGGAAATCTAACACGTATTGCGTGGCATGATAAATTCATGTCAATTTTCTGTCTAAAATCGTCCAATATTCAAACGGTTCTTTTCAGGACCATAGAAAATTATTCCTCAAGAGTTGTGAATCAGATAATTATTTCATTCCATCGCTCTGTAAAAGTGTGGTGGCCCCGCAACAATAATGATGCGGGCCACTAATGATTCCACCAAGAATTTAGCAACGCTTTATCCTATCCAGACCATTTTTGTGAAACATTGTTTAATTTAACCATTTTTCGAATTAAAGTGATCTAAATCTTCCAATATTTTGGTTACTTTATTCGTTAAATGAAAATTTTCTCATTTCTCGGTTGATTAACCGTTTCAAGTGTCTGGTGCATGCGGGGCGAGACATGCAAACGAAATAAACTGGAAAGCCAGTCGAATGGGAGGAGGCTTCATCTGCCAATCTAGGGACATAAAAGCTGTTCCCCCTGATTTCTTTCATCATTTTCGTTGGATCAGTCAGGCAGGGTGGATGTCACCTCCACAGCTGTGCAGTGACACATCAACCCAGCCGCAAATCTCGGCTATCGTGCGGCACCAGAAATCTCATCCATGGTAGAAAACGGCGTACCAGTTTTCGGTGGCATCCTGTATTTAGCAAGGAGAAAACCAACACGCATTGCGTGACATAATGTTTTCATGCCATTTCGTTCCTAAAATCGTCAATTAATCAAACGGTCCTTTTCAGGACCACCGAAAATAATTCCTCAAGAGTTGTAAATCAGATAATTTCATTCCATCAATCGAGAAAACTGTGGTTCAATCGAAAAATGAAAGATTGAATTCCGACCACTAATCGTTCCACCCAGAATTTAGCAACGCATTGTCCTATCAGAACCATTTTTCGTGAAATATTGGGGAGCGTCCAGAAATTACGTCACGTTTAAATGGTGGGGGGGGGGGGGGGGGTCAGCATAGTGTGACGACCCATACAAAAATTTCAGAGGTCCCATACAAAAAGTGTGACATAGGGATGAGGATGGGTTGAAAATGACTAATTTTTGTGCGCCGTAATTTAAGGACGATCCCTTGTTTAATTCTAGCATTTTTGGAATTAAAATTATCTAAATCTTTTTATATTTTGGTTACTTTATTTGTTAAATGAAAATTTATCTCATTTCTTGGTCGTTTGAAGCGTCTGAAGCATGCGGGCTAGGCCGTCCCTTATTTTGCAAAAATTGGAAATGTTATAAGTTCGTTAGTGGAAAATGATCTTTTTAGCTAAAAAATGATCGTGTCAAAATTTGAAGTCCGTATCTCAAGGCTAAGTGGTCCCTCAAGGGGCCTAAAGTTGTCAAAAATTGTATGGGACCAAAAAAACATGAAATTTTTTCGACAAAACAAATACGCTATTCCACTAAAACCGGTGATTTTAGGATCTTAAAGGGCCAAAAATGTGCTTAGATTTGCGATATCTCTACTCGTTTTTGAGTTATTGAACAAAATAGGGTAAGTTTCCTCCGGAATCTTAAAAAATGGTCAAAAATGCTGATTTTTCAGTTGTTTTTTGTCAATATCTTGGAAACGAGTAGAGATATCGCAAATCTAAGCACATTTTTGGCCCTCATCTGCTAATCTAGAGGCATAACAGCTGTTTCCTCTGTTATCTTTCGTCATTTTCCTTGGATCAGTCAAGGAGAGGGGAGTTGCCACCTCCCAGCTAGGCAGCAGCACACAAACTCAGCGATGACTCTCGGCTATCGTATTGTCGAATGAGTTTCTCGTTAAACTTTAATTGAAAAGATCTATCTAACACCGTTCAATTATCTAATAATTTTATCCGCTCGATGAAAATTCTCTCGTATAACAATAATTTGACCATTTCTTTTCAAAACGAAATAACTCTTGAACTAGTCAACATCTTTCCAAGTAACCGAATCAGCTGAATAACAGCTGCTTGAACTAAAGTTAGCTTAAGAGTGATTTGTTTTACTCTTATACAGCAAAAATGTTTGTTGGTTTATAAATGCGTTCAGCGAAAGCGATCACACAGCAACTTTACTCAACACATCAGTCCACCATTTGTTTTATCATAACAACAAGCATTGTATTATTGAAATATAAAAGTCGAACTCTCGTTCCAGCCTTTGTCCTACGTCAACATTGCGGTTATGTCTCAGACATTACCCACTCCTAGTTTTTTTTCGCGGTGTAACATTTCGCGGAATGAACCATTTCGCCGAATACCATTTCGCGGAATGACTTTTCGCGGAATGTACTGTTTCGCGGAATACCATTTCGCGGAATTTAATATTTTGCATATAATTATTTTCTCTGCTAAACTTCACTCGCCCCTACACCGTTTCATACGCAATCATAATCACCATAGCTCTATGATTATTGTATAATGCTAAATATGATACTTTTCTGGAAAAAATATTTGCCGTTTTTAAGCTAGGCTGTACTTGAAAATTCTAAATGTCAGGCCAAAGGACATTAGGCCGACTGTCATTAGATCGAAATAAGTGGAAATAAGAGCGAATGGACATTAGGCGTAATGACCAACAAGCCATCGTTGTCACTTAAATATATTGAACTTTCAAGCGTTTATGTTGCTAGCAACATCAGAGTTTTTTTCCTTCTTTAAAATATGACTGTTCTATCCAGTAACGTTGTTTTTTGGCGAACGAATCGCTAAATGTTTCATCATACACCTTCTTTTTACCAAGGCTGTTCATGTATTGTACAGTAATCGGCGAATAATTTGATAACTTCATAGAACTCAGTAGTTTCAGTATTGAGCGATTATATGTCTGCGACTCGAAAGTGTTGAAAGTGTAACGTTTGTGTCTGTGTTGATGAGAAACATTTCATTTTACACTTGTTGATTAGTATGTTCAATCTTATCATGATGTTGTCTCTCGATCAATTACAATTTTCTCTCTTATTAACGATTTTCCGCGAAATGGTACATTCCGCCAAATGTCATTCCGCGAAATGTAACACCGCGAAAAGGAATTCCGCGAAATGGTTTTCGGCGAAATGTTATACAATCGGGGGAAAGAGCAACTGACGAAAAATTGTAAGTGCCGGGGTTGGTATCGAAACGATGACCATCCGTTTATGCAGCGAACGTATGACCACTGCACCACGGGCCCCGAAAAGGAGATAAGATGCCTCGATTAAAATTCCCTGACACCCTTTAGAACTTCCAGCCTTTTTTTCTCTCCTGAGACCCTTTTTACCACTCTCTTTCAAACTTCCTGAATCCACATATTGTTCTCTTCTTAGAACTTTCTTACGCCCCCTTCACCTTTCTTCCCTTCCGGAGACTAACATACACCACATTTGTAGACATTCTTAAGCTTCCTTCAACCTTTTGGCTTCCTTTTGCATATTACATTACACCATTCGATAACTCTCTTTTGTCCCACCTTCAAAACCTTTTGTCTCTTCTTTCGAAAATCCCAGATCCTACTTTTAATTTAGAACCGCCTCTGAAAGTTCCCTCTTTTCCTTCGATAAAATATTCCATGAACCCTCTTTATCCTTTATTTCTCCCTAAAGACCCCCTTTTGTCCACATTTATTGTTTCTGAGTAACTTGTCTGCCCCTCGATACTCCCTCCTGAACCACTTTTCACAATGAGACTCCCTTTTTGTGTTAAAGGATGATGGAGGATCTTGTGAAAACCAGAGCTAATTGACAATGACTCACTGTTACGGCGAAAAGTGGGGTTCGAGGGGGGTTATGTGAGGCTTTGAGCCGACTTCTTCGAAGCAGATCGCAAACTCCGATGTGCGGGTGCGAAACAGCTAAAAGCTGCTATTCAATTATATTTTTAGTTCAATAATCACTTATATCTATACATTGTACTTACATAAATCGGTCTTCCGCTTAATATAGAATTATTATCAAATTTCCCCATAACATCTGTGCTCGTTCATCTGTGTTTATAGGTTTTAAGGTTAGAATAACAAATTATTAACGTTCTGATAACTTACTGTGATTTTAACTGTGACCAGAGCCGTAGCGTGATCCCATGGCGCCCTTGGCAAGCATCAAGATTGGCGCCCTACGACAATTGAACATAGCTAATTGGCATTTTTTTTTTTCAAAGTTTCTTCAGTTGGATTTTGTTGGCTCGAATGAGTTTTTGTTGAAATCTCTGGATAAAAAAAACCTGCTAGAATCACTGAAGGAAATTATGCTAGAATCTCTGGAGGAATTCCTGCTGAAATATTCGGAGAAATACCTGATGAAAACCCGGGAGACATTTCAGCAAGAATTTCCAATGGAATTCATGGAATAATTATTGCAGCAATGCCTGAAGAAGTTCCGAAAAATACCTGAAGGAATGCTTGTAAACAATGTGGAGAACCAGTGAAAGAAATTCTGAAAAAGAATTTTTGAAGGAATCCCTTTAAAAGTTTCTTAGGAAATCTCTGGAGGATTTTCTAAAACAAATTTTTAGAAGGTTTTATGAACCCCTGGAGGAATCCAAAGAAAGCTTTGGAGACATTTTGGATGAAATCCATCGCAAATTTTCTAAAGGGATACCTGAAAAAAAAAACTGAAATGATTCCAAATTTATGATATTTTTTAGGAATTTATGAGGATGAAAAGTTTGCTAGAGGAATTTGAACAAACATTTATGGAGCAATCTTTAATGAATATGGAACAATTTCGGAATCAATGGAGATTTTCTAAGCAATATGAGAGATTTCTTCTTTCTAAACGAATCTGTAAAAGACTTTCTGAAGGAAATTGGTTGAATTTCTAAAATAATTTGTGGATGATTTTCTATAAAAAAAAAACCTGAAAGAATTTCTAAAGGAATTCTTAGAAACATCTATAAAGGAATCGCTGAAGGAATTTCTAAGGAAATCTCTGCAGAAGTTTCTATAAGAATTCATGGCAGATCCTTAATCATTATCCGTTATCCTTAAATATACTTCTGCAGGATTCTCTAAAAGTATTTCTAAAGGAAACTTTGGAAAATTTAATCAAAAATGTATTGAAGATTTTTCTGGCAAAATCCAGGAAAAAATAGAGAAATAAGTATGGAGAAATCATCAAGTATCAACCCCTAAAAGATTTTATAAAGGAATCTGTGGAGGAATTTCTGTAGGCTTTTTGAAAAAAATCTGAGATTTTTTGCAAGAATATCTGCAGAAGTTTCTTGAATATACTATGGAAGAATATCTAATAAAATTCTTGGAGATTCCTAGATATCCTCTTGAAAGTCTTCCTGGGGGAATTTTTAAGGGAATACTTCGATAAATTTCAAGAGAAATTCTTAGAAGGATTTTTGATTGGATTTTTTTATGGCTTCCTGAAAAAGTTTCGGTAAGAATTTCAGGATTAATTCCTTGAAATTTTTTCAAAGAAATCTCTAGAAGAATTTGTGAAGGAATTTTAAGAACATTTTGCGAAAGAAAGCTAGCAAGAAACTCTGAAGAAAAGCCAAGTGAAATTTATTGCAAATTCCATGAATAAAATAAAAATAAAAACTCACTGATAGCTTTGTGCTAGATTTAAAAGAGTTTAAGCCCAAATATACAAAGTTCTTTCGAACAATCGTATGAACTGAAACATTATTAAAATACTTATTGTCAACACTGTAAAAAAACTTGAATGAATGCGACGAATGACCTCGGAAGTAACCTCAAGACATTGCCCAGTGAGAATGTTTAGGAATTATCAGAAAGAAACTTTCACTAGAATTCCGAAAGCATATTAATATTGTTTTGTTCATTAAAAAAACTAAAATAGTTTCTCAAAATAAAATACCTAGTACATAGATAATTTTACAGGTAACATCGCGGTAAATATTCAAAATAATCTAGAGAAATCTGATTTTTGAGAAATCGGAAGAACGTAAAAAACACATGATCAATCGTGGATACTTTAAAATACTGTGAAATCTTGATAACATTCACCCTGTTTGCTTTTAGCCTTAGGCCTTTTCGGCGCCCCTCTGAGGCTGGCGCCCTTGGCGGGGGCCAACCTGGCCAACCGCACGCTACGGCTCTGACTGTGACAACTAGGTTAGTTAAATATCTATCTGTTTGTAAATAAGTAGCTGTAAGTAGAATAATATTTTAGCAAACTATTCCAATTATTTAGGTATTATTTAATACAATTACAATTTCATGTGTTTTCACATCACTAAACAGACTTGCTTTGACAGTTCTCTGAAATTCTCATTCTTCTTCGTATATTGCTTCGCATCATGACATAACTCAGTTGTAATGACATCATATGGCAGTGCTGCCAGCAACAACTCACCATTTAACAATGCAGCGGTTGTCTTTATCATGGTTTGAACTACACTGGAACCTCAATTTATGCACATGGATGGTACTGTATATAAATTGAAAATGTGCATCAATTGAAAAAGACATAAAAAGGGGGAAATTTATGCATAAACTAAGTTTCGGCTACAATGGGGGAATTTAGTATGTGAGAACAGGTCTTGTTCCTGGGCATTTGAGGTGGGGTAAGGGGGTTTCCAGAAAATTCACAGTCAACCAAAAAAGGGGGTTCCAAGGAGCTTCAGGGGCGTTTTAAGGGGTTGTTTCAGGGGATTTGAGAAGCCTTTTATGGACGTTCTGTCAAGATTTGATGATGTTTTAATCGGATTACAGGGCATTCAGGGGCATTCAATAACAATAAGGGAGTTTCAGGGACGTTTCAAGGGGCTTCAAGGGCAATTCAAAGGATATCGGGAGACTTTAAAGGACGTTGCAAGGGGTTTTAGGATCGTAAGGTATTTCTGAATCATTCAGAGTAATTTATGAAAGTTTCAGGGTGTTTCAGGAACATTTTAAGGGTGTTTCTAGAGGTTTTAGGGGCGTTTGATAGCATTTCAGGGGAGTTTCGAGGGGTTTATACACCCTAATAACGGGGTCCAAAGGGTT
This sequence comes from Aedes albopictus, assembly GCF_035046485.1. Lineage (NCBI taxonomy): Eukaryota > Metazoa > Arthropoda > Insecta > Diptera > Culicidae > Aedes > Aedes albopictus. Next base: position 237,685,282 of record NC_085137.1, read on the forward strand.
TCCGAGGTATATCAAATTATTGTGATGATTTCAAGGTCATTTTAATGGGATTACGGAGGTTTTGGGGCATTATGGGTGAGGGTTTGTATCAGGGGGTTTCAAAAACACCTTTACATCAAAGGGTATTTCAGGGGTGTTTCGAAAGATATGTGATGGGGTCTATAAAAATCTTCTGAAACTTCCTGAAATGCCCCCAAGATCCCCCTAAAACCCCCTCGGACCCCATGTAACGCACCTGAGATGGTCCAAAACCCCCAAAAACTCCTCCATAACGCTTCCGTAAGGCCTGTAAATTCCATCGAAAATTATCTGAAACTTTCTGAAATGAATCTTAAATCCCCCTTAAACCCCCTCGGACCCCATGTAACCACATGTAGTCATCGGGGCTGCAATAAAACCTAAATTTTACTAAAGTGCAGCCACGAATCATATCTCGTTGCATAAATTTGGATTGATTAAGCTTTGGTTTGTAGGTCAAGTAATGATCACATCACAATACTCAAAGCCTTTTGGTTGGTACATTCTACATCGTTTCATCAACTAAAACTCAAAGAAAAAAAGCTGACACAATGTAAGCCGATAATGGCTATTAATCCTTTCGCAAGGCAACTCTAACAACGTTGGAGTAGGTACGCCACACTGTAACACAGCACCTGTCGCCTTTGGAGCTCCCGAAGATTGGGAAGACTGGATGATAACGACCATGAAAATAACCTCAATAATCGTTTCCATCGAGACCCACGCACCAAGGATGGACGTACATAGTCATAGGAACCAGCTTTAATCAGTACACGAAAATTCCTCCCCGAAATAGAAGGTTAGCCTTTACTACTAGCAATGAGAAAACGGAGCGTTTATTGTAATTATTGGTCAAGTCCATACTTCAAGATGTCTATTATACCTTGTACTTTTTAAGCAAAATTTTTCAACTGGAGACACTCGATTTCTCTTTTTGACCATTCTTCCACAGAGTTAGTATTCAAGTTGAGAAGTTCAATTGAGAGCTTTTTTGGTGATTGTTTGCGTTCGTTTTTCTCATGAACTTATTTTCTTTTGCCACCCAACATTTCAAAGCAAGGAACCGATACACTTGAAATGACATTATCGGATAAGATAGGCTTTCTCGAATTCTATCGACGACGCAGGCCATACCGAACCGGGGGCGGTGGTTATCTGATCTGGCAATCTGTTCCGTAATGAAACGATATAAATCTTTGCTAATGGAAATCAAGATGAGGCCATGGGCAGCACATGAATGTCCTCTATTCCAAGCTAACGATGCTCCGTCCCCAGCTCTCTGTGGTGTCTCGTGTGAAACCATGAAGGTGAACAATACACGTGTCAATACTTGCCATGTGTCCTATAAAGAGAACGCAAAGTTTTATCACCTTTTATGAGGGAAATTATCTTCTTCCGAGTGGAAGGAAGAACGCAATTTCGCTTCCTTCCCATTATGGGCGTTCGAGTGCGGCAGGTTCTTTGTTGGTGTAATTTTTCAACCCGCCCAGATATGTCTTCACATTTCTGGTGTTACAGGTTTGCCTGGCTTGCTTATGTAAGGATATGAAGACCTTCAAAAGGGAAGGGTTCTCTGCCATAATGTGCTAATCGGTGTGTTATAAAACCTTTTCACTCCGTTATCAGCTACAGGAGCAAGACGTAAATCATCTTCAACGGTGGACGATGTTTGAAGAAACCGGATTTTCCCTACTTTTAAATTGTACTGTTACGATCTTCCAAAAATTTGAATCTATGGGCATTTTGACATAAACTACGTAGTCTCATTTTTGGTCATCTCAGACCACCGAAATTTATATGGAGCCTACCCCTACCACTCCCCCATAAAAGTCTATGTAGTTTATGGACAGGTCCATATCGTGATGACTGGTCGTCACTCAAACCACTCAAACAGATGCTGATGGTATTCCGGAAGTCCTTGTTCCTTCTGCTCTATTTCAACAAACTCCATTAAAGATTCAAACCTACCAACTCACCTCTCCTCGACACACATCCTTCTCCAAAGCGCAAAAGTCCTCGAACAAGAAATAAAGAGAACCGTGGGTAGGCAATAAAAATCCTGTTAACGCTTATCACTCTGTCCCACATGCTGAGCCAAACTGGTCCACATATTTCAATGGGAACTTATCTTGCAAAGTTCTAGGTTAGATGTGCCTTTCAATGGGGCAAGATGGCTCACACTCAGGCGATACTGCTGTGAAAGTGGAAAAGTTTGGTTATAAACAAGTTGCATGCAGAGGCAAAAAAAAAACGCGGCAATGAATTTTCACACACCGAAGAAGTGAAAACCACTCGCCACAGGGAAGTGTTGAATATAATTGAGATAGGATTTGGAGTTATGCGTTTTCTGAGATTGAATATGTTAAATCAACGATGTTGATAAACCATTGAATTGATTAATGTATTAATAAGTCGCTAATGTGCTCTTCTGAAACTTTCACATAATCGATTCATTCACAGGGAATAATTGAAATAATTGGGATGCATATATTTATGGTATGAAAGTGAAGCCATCCAGGTTAGTGGATTTTCATAAATTATTTGGAACTGGAATTCGTGCGTAAATATTGAGATGTATCATAGGTGGCGCGCAAGTGCCTAGCTAGATTTTCGTAGAATGAAATGTGACTTACATTAAAACTCGTACAATTTGGTCAATTCCCAATACTTCTAGAGTAGAATCATGCCCTGAGTCGGCATGTCTCGATCAGCCTAGATAGTGTTGACAGCAATTGTCTCTATTGGCTATGAATAACACTACGCACCGCTTGTTCCGCCTAGGAATGAATGTTTAGGTGGATCTATTTAAAAGCCAACAGCTAACGATGCACGTGAAGTACAAGGGCATTCTCTATAGAACCCTGCCCTTACTGCGCAAACCAAAGTAATGGTGCATCGGATCTTGAGTTCCTCCGAGCAAGGTTGCGACCATTCATTTGCAAAGATTTACATTCATTTGCTATTATCTCAGTTCAGAAGCATGCTATCGAAAAACAATGTATGGATGAATTTAACCTTGTAGTTTTATCTGAAAGTTTGCCGAATAACATTAGGGTCGCAAACGTATACCAAAGTCGTGAGCGAGCTGTGAAGGCAACTCTCCACGCCGTGAATGTAAATTTCATTCACGCTGTGGAAAGTTGCCTTTACAGCTCGCTCACGACTTTGGTATGCGTGTGCGACCCCAATGTTATTCGGCAAACTTTCAGATAAAACTACAAGGTTAAATTCATCCATTCATTGTTTTTCGATAGCATGCTCCTGAACTGAGATAATAGCAAATGAATGTAAATCTTTGCAAATGAATGGTCGCAACCTTGCCTCCGAGATAATGGACTGCCTACCTCAGGAACTCAGTTTCACAATTACATAGTTTTCTGTAGTTGTGCCTTTCGAATGTGTTGGGGATTAGGGGTCACTGCGGCAACATTCATATTTTGTGCTGAAATTATACTTCCGGAAACATTCAAAATACTATCAGCCACATTAAACATCACTTACCTTAACCTACAGCGTAAATGTTGTCGGCTTCTTATTATAATTAATTCAGTACCGTAATCCGGGGTCAAATTGATCACTTTAAAACAACTTTTGCGGATAACATCAGTGCCAATTCAAATATGGCCAAAAGAATTTCTGTAAAACCAGTACCCAGTGAATCTCCATGGAACCTTGTGACAGAATTTTGTTCAATTAATATAAACTTTAAGTTAAATAACTCCAAATATCAAACAATTGAAAATGCCACTTTGGGGCGAAATTGATCAGTATACAATTAAGCATCGGTTAGAAAGGAAAATTCCCTTCTCCGCTTAATTTTGCTCTTCTAAAACCGAATAACGCGTTTAAAATCTTACAACTAATGAATTTAATACTTAAAATGCAAAATTAAATTTTGAAATTTTCCCTTAAACGCCTAAAGGTAGGCAATTTGCTTTGAAATAAGTGATTTCTATCAAAATTAATGACTATTTCATCATAGAATGACCTTTTTTTTCACTATTTCATGTTCTGATTAGCTACATAACTTCCCAACCAAGGCTCCACAAATATGTTAAAACAGACAATTTACGGGAAGTCCTATTAGCAATCGATTGTTTAGTAGCAATGATTTCAGCAAAATGAGAAATACATAGCAAATTTCTAAAAAAAAATAAGGCAAAACCAACTTTTTCTAAAAAAATAAAAGTCTACACTGATCTCTAGACATCTACGAACCAGATGACGTAAAAAGTTTAAGATCATTATGACGCTTTAGAGTTTCTAGTATGGAATTACAATGTAGCACCCGAATGATCAATTTCACCCCGCTGATCAATTTGACCCCGGTTTACGGTACCATGATTTCGGGTGAAATTGATCAGTGGGGTGAAATTGTTCGGCGAGAGATTGTTAAAAATATCTCAAACTCAAAACAATTTGTGGAAAATGTCCATCATCTGGCTCAAGGGTTATTGAATGATGAGTTTACATGTTTTACAGCCAATTAGTCACATATTTTGTAAGAAATTCAATATTTTCCGAAACTGCATGTTAGGCGAACTTCATAGACACTTTCAAACTTTTGTTACCGTAGTTGTATCGCATATATAATGAATATTCGAATGAAAAAACGTGCCGCATTTATCAGAAAAGCCTCTACCGGCACTCTAGCAAAAACGAAGCTGATTGCACAGACAGGGCTGTTACAAAACTGTCGATTTGAAAATCGCAAAATCCGCGCCAAGGTCATCAAATCCGCGCCAGTACAAAAACATATGATTTTGATGACTTAAGCTCATTCATTTTTTCATTTATTTAGTTCACATCAAATTCATGATAATACTGAATCAACAATTTGCCGCCATAATACTCGATTTGCAGCTGCAGCTCTCCATCCTCGGTCACGCCCAACACTCGCCAGATCACGCTCCACCTGGTCCGCCCATCGTGCTCTCTGCGCTCCACGCCTTCTTGTGCCAACCGGATCAGTTGCAAACACCAGCTTTGCAGGGTTGTTGTCCGGCATTCTTGCAACATGCCCTGCCCACCGTATCCTTCCGGCTTTGGCCACCTTCTGGATGCTGGGTTCGCCGTAAAGTGCAGCGAGCTCGTGGTTCATTCTTCTCCGCCACACACCGTTCTCCTGCACACCGCCGAAAATCGTCCTTAGCACCCGTCGCTCGAAAACTCCGAGTGCTTGCAGGTCCTCCTCGAGCATCGTCCATGTCTCGTGTCCGTAGAGAACCACCGGTCTTATTAACGTCTTGTACATGGTACATTTGGTGCGGGGGTGAATCTTTTTTGACCGCAGTTTCTTCTGGAGCCCATAGTAGGCACGACTTCCATTGATGATGCGCCTTCGTATTTCACGGCTCACGTTATTGTCAGCCGTTAGCAAGGAACCGAGGTAGACGAATTCTTCTACCACCTCGAAAGTATCCCCGTCTATCGTAACATTGCTGCCAAGGCTTGTCCTGTCTCGCTCAGTCCCACCTACCAGCATGTACTTTGTCTTAGCCGCATTCACCACCAGTCCGACCTTTGCTGCTTCACGTTTCAGGCGGGTGTACAGTTCTGCCACCGTTCCAAATGTTCTGGCAATAATATCCATGTCATCCGCAAAACAGACAAATTGGCTGGATTTCGTGAAGATCGTACCCCGGCTGTTGAGCCCGGCTCGTCGCATAACACCTTCCAGGGCGATGTTGAATAGTAGGCAGGAAAGTCCATCACCTTGTCGTAGTCCCCGTCGAGATTCAAATGAACTGGATAGCTCACCCGAAATCCTTACGCTGTTCTGCACACCGTCCATCGTTGCTCTTATCAGTCTAGTCAGCTTCCCGGGAAAGCTGTTCTCGTCCATAATTTTCCATAGCTCTGTGCGGTCGATACTGTCGTATGCCGCTTTGAAGTCGATGAACAGGTGGTGCGTTGGGACCTGGTATTCACGGCATTTCTGGAGGATTTGCCGTACGGTGAAGATCTGGTCCGTTGTCGACCGGCCGTCGATGAAACCGGCTTGGTAACTTCCCACGAACTCATTTACTTTAGGTGAAAGACGACGGAAGATGATCTGGGATAGCACTTTGTAGGCGGCATTTAAAATGGTGATCGCTCGAAAGTTCTCACACATTAACTTGTCGCCTTTCTTGTGGATGGGACAGATTATCCCTTCCTTCCACTCCTCCGGTAGCTGTTCGGTTTCCCAGATCTTGACTACTAACTGGTGCAGACAGGTGGCCAACTTTTCCGGGCCCATCTTGATGAGTTCAGCTGCTATACCGTCCTTACCAGCCGCTTTGTTGTTTTTGAGCTGGTGGATGGCATCCTTAACTTCCCTCAGCGTGGGAGTTGGTTCGTTCCCGTCCTCTGCTGCACCAACATAGTCATTTCCTCCGCTGCCTTGGTCCTCCGTGCCTACATTCTCTTCGCCATTCAGGTGCTCGTCGAAGTGCTGCTTCCACCTTTCGATCACCTCACGTTTGTCCGTCAGGAGGCTCCCTTCCTTATCCCTGCATATTTCGGCTTGCGGCACGTAGCCTTTGCGGGATGCGTTGAGCTTCTGGTAGAACTTGCGTGTTTCCTGTGAGCGGCACAGCAGTTCCATTTCCTCGCACTCCGCTTCTTCCAGGCGGCGCTTTTTCTCCCGGAAGAGACGGGTCTGCTGCTTCCGCTTCTGTCTGTATCGCTCCACATTCTGTCGGGTTCCATGCTGCAGCATTACCGCCCGCGCTGCATCCTTCTCCTCCAGAACCGCTCTGCACTTCTCGTCAAACCAATCGTTTCGTCGACTCCGTTCTACGTACCCGATTGTGCTCTCGGCTGCGTTGTTGATGGCTGCTTTGACTGTACTCCAGCAGTCCTCTAGAGGGGCCACATCGAGCACACCCTCGTCCGGCAACGCTGCCTCAAGATTCTGCGCGTATGCGGTGGCGACATCCGGTTGCTTCAGTCGCTCTAGATCGTACCGGGGCGGCCGCCGGTAATGTACGTTGTTAATAACGGAGAGTTTTGGGCGCAGTTTAACCATCACCAGGTAGTGATCGGAGTCGATATTAGCGCCACGATAGGTCCTGACGTCGATAATGTCGGAGAAGTGCCGTCCATCAATAAGAACGTGGTCGATTTGCGATTCCGTTTGTTGTGGTGATCTCCAGGTGTAACGATACGGGAGGCTGTGCTGGAAGAAGGTGCTACGAATGGCCATGTTCTTGGAGGCGGCGAAATCGATGAGGCGTAGGCCATTTTCGTTCGTCAGCTGGTGGGCGCTGAACTTTCCAATCGTCGGTCTGAATTCCTCCTCCTGGCCTACCTGAGCGTTTAGATCCCCTATGATGATCTTGACGTCGTGGTTTGGGCAGCGGTCGTACTCGCGTTCGAGCTGCGCGTAAAATGCGTCTTTGTCATCATCAGTGCTTCCGGAGTGAGGGCTGTGCACGTTTATTATGCTAATGTTGAAGAATCGGCCCTTGATTCTCAACCTGCACATTCTTTCGTCGATCGGCCACCAACCGATCACGCGCCTCTGCATGTCGCCCATCACTATAAAAGCTGTTCCCAGCTCACGTGTGTTGCCGCAACTCTGGTAGATGGTATGATTACCTCTAAACGTTCGCACCATAGATCCTGTCCAACACACCTCCTGCAGCGCTACGATTCCGAACCCGCGGTCCTTCAGTATATCGGCGAGTATGCGGGTGCTCCCGATGAAGTTGAGAGATCTGCAGTTCCACGTACCGAGCTTCCAATCGCAAGTCCCTTTTCGTCGCTGTGGTCGTCGCCATTGGTATCGGTTCGCATTCTTCTCTTGTTGATTTTCCGGTGCTAGTCTTTTTTACGGCTGGCTCGCAGGGCCTGACACCAACCCACTAACCCAGGGAGCTGGGCTTGCCTTCCCGGAAGCTACGGGTTCTGCATTGGCATTTCCTCCAACTACAGTGCTAAATAGCTAGGCTCGAGCGCCAGTCTTCGCCGGGGGTGGTGTTTTTAATGGGCGCCCAGGAGATAATATTTTACCTGAGCTTCCACCCCCGACTTAAGCTCATAAAAAGCCTGAATTTTTCAATTTTTCGAGCATGTTTTTGTTGCACTCCTGATGAAGATCATCTCTAATGTTCAAACCGACTTTAACTATTATTAATCCATGCAACTTCCACATCAACCAAGAAATGTTACAAACAGGTATTTTTTTTTAAATTGGAATAAAAAGTTTCGAATAAATAGTTCATTGATTGCTGGCCAATCAGGGTGACTACTATTTTACGAGAATGGGATTTCCTGTTCCCTGAAACAGTTCTAAAATTGATTTTTTTTTTAAATAATTATAACCAACATTATTGTAGAAATCCTGCTATAAAATCTGTAGTAAGTCTCAGAAGATCGTTCGAGAGAACTGCAAGAAAATTTTCAGATTTTTTGTGAAGATACAAATTGAATAATTGATTTTAGCGTAATCCATTGATTAAATAAATCACTAATTACAAAAAGAATAAAATCTAAGGGTGATATTTATGAGAAACATTCCATAAAAAATGTCAGGCAAATGTTCTCACCTTTGAGCAAAAGGTATGAAGAGAAGTATTAATTTATTAGAAATTTAAGATAAGAGTTTCTGCCCATACCACGACCTTGGAAATTCAGTAAAGATTTCAGCAAGAATGTCCTGCATAGGATTCCAAAAGCTTCATGTTTTCATGTAAAAAAAAAATCCTCCACAATTCTACCAAGAAACCCTTTATTAACTGTGCTTACTACTCCCTTCTCAACGAATGCTCCGATTGGAAATCAAAGATAAATTTTACCATGGCCACAGAAGTTTATTTTTAGGATAAATATCCCATAGAGTTTTTAACAAAAATCGATTCAACAAAATATCTACAAGCAATAGAGTCAACTACAAAACCAATGATTTTCTATTCATTTTTTTCGAGATTCTTCTAATTCAATCAAAAGTTTATCCAGTGAGAAAGTTTATCCAAAATTTGCAAATTCCATAAAAAACAGATTTCAGAATTACCAAGTAACTCTAGGAATTTATGCAGAAATCTTGCCATGATTCAATGTTTTTCGAACCTCAGACAATACTTAATAAGTTCCGTCTAAAAATTCTATCCAAAAATTTAGCCGGGTTAAGACAGAAATGGCTTCAAGAGGTTGACTACGAAATTCAGAAGAGGAACTTCTCTGTTTTTAAAAATTGAGCGTTTAGTGCAGTGCAACTTATTTAACACTCCAAGCTAGCGACTAGTAACATCATTTTTACTCAATCACAAAATTCAGAACTCCAATATGGAAATGTTCTTTATTTATTCTGTTTGTGTTGAGCTACATGTCTACATATTTGATGTTAGTGCATTTGAAAAACATTTCCGCAAAAACCGCGCCGAAATTAGCAAAAACGCGCCAAATCCGCGCGAAACGCAAAAACCGCGAAAAACGCAAAATCCGCGCCACCTGTAACAGCCCTGCACAGACAAACAGACGTAACACTTGTGAAAAATCCATCGACCACGCTTTTAACGATCATTTTAAATTTTCATAGTTGTGGCTTTCACAACAAGAGGCGCATGCATCGTTTTTCTATGTGTTTGACGTTTCACACTAGCGCCTTCTGTTGACGATATTGCACAACACAGTGATTCGTGCAACTTTTCCACCAGGTGATGGTAGTGTGAACTGGGCGATGGATTTCCATGAAAACCGTTCAAGGTGTTACGTCTGTTTGTCTGTTCTGATTGCTTCGCATTGTGATGTCCTAATTTATTACGCATTTGTAAGGTACCACAATATGTTATATTTTAATGTGCATTTGTAGTGTTTCATTATTCTTTCGTAATAGTCCTTTTAATGGAGGGGGTGTTGTACAACCTGGTGCCCATAAGGAACGGCGCAGTAAGCCGGCAGCTGGGTTCCCTGTTCACAAGTAAACAGGAACGTCTTGCCAGGTCGGACGAGGACGAAGCTGCGGATGGGGATGAAGCAAAAGAAGAGGCTGCAAGAGGCGTCGAGGAAAAAAAAGGAGACGGTGGAGGAACCGCCTGAAGGTATGAAATTTCCTCACTAATGGGAAGCAAGCAGCTGCGTTTATGCTAAAGTGCCGGTAGAGGCGCTTTCGGATAGATGCGGTAAACGTGATAACAGTGTAAAGTAACGGCGAAGGTTGCGCTAGGCAATCGTAGACGGCGCTCGTGTTCCACGCGTTTTTCACATTTACAGCAGCGCCGCAGCACGGGTGGAAAATGCCAGTCAGAAAAAAATAAGTTAACAGCTTGAAATTTGTATGCTGGCGTAATAAATTCTATTTACTGTAATGAATCCGGAAGAAGCGCATAGGTTTAATGATTTTGTTTCCAATTTGCAACTTTTTGCCCCAGGGTACAAATAGTTGCGATGCGGAACAAGTGCAAGCCAGCGATTTGTCCATACAAGAAAAATGATTTTACTTCAAATGTGGTAGTGCCATCTCTGAGAAACACAAGCTTTGAGTTTACCCTTTTGAACAAATACAACACAAAATATATAATGTTGCCCTGTTACCCTATTGGATAACCATTTCCGATGCCAGGATGACGAGGTTTCAGAAATTTCATTGGTCCATCAGTCAATCCTGTAAAGTATTTTGTATGGCTGGTTGCCTTTTAGTTCGCAGCTTCGGTTGCTTTCATAGCTTGCGTTTTGTCTAGGAATTTCTACTCCTAAGAGGGCATACCGATTCGGGTTTCATCACTAGAGTTCTATAACTTGAAGTCTGTGCCAGGGAAAGGTTTACATCTCTAGTACTTAATCACGGCCCGAAATGACCTGAATGTTGGCAGTCGAAAAAGGATTGCGGGCCTCTATTCTGCCAGAGCCCTATAAATGTGCATTAATAATAGGGGAATATTTACAAGTTAAAATAGCATATTTAACACAAAAACAAAACTTGTAATAGGACGGGGGCGTGTTCTTCCTGATAATAACGCCGCCGGTAGCCGTAAGGCTGCTGGGCCAGATCATGTCCTCGGTCTTGCCAGGTACGTTGATAACGACTGCGGTACTGTGAGGGAGCCGATTGCTGCTGTGCGGGTTGCTGGTTAGATGGTTTTGGGAAGGCGTGAGGCGGGGCCACTTGAGACGGCGGGGCAAGCTGCGGTGGAGGGACCTGCAGTGTTGGAGGCTGATGGGGACCGTACTCATCATCGTAGCGCTTGAACCGTTGTTGATATTCCGTGTTCCTATACATTTTTTTCCAAATAGCAGCACCTTCCGAAAGGCCCCTGCATAGTGCGGAGTTCTTTTTTCACAATGCGGAATCCCTCCTGCATCGGAAGCAAAACTCGACGCACTATGCCGGTGATCATTCTTTCGAGGGTCACCATTTGCCGTTGGTCGAAGCCGGACAAACCGGCCAGTGACCCTCGAGGGGTTGATGTTGATTGGGCGACGATTGGGGTGGACGAAGGGACCGCTTCGCAGCTGATCCGACGCGGGCCGGAGTCGCCATCGGAGTGAACGAAACCGCGGAACTCGCTACTGCTGCTCCGACTTCTCTGCGAAGATCGATCGGGTGTCGCTGGGAGCGGGTTTCGCACATGAGTGCCGCTCGCGGTCGCACCCGGGGACCGGCGTCTGTCGGAAGACGCTGTGGGCGGTTTACGCGCGTGTGCGCCGCCCTCGGTCGCGCCCGGGGACCGTTCATCTCTCGGAGGTGGAATAGCTACGGGGGGGGGGGGGGGGGGGATCGGCTCCGGTGTCGTGTCGGCTCTTCCGGCGGCTGCCGGCGAGTGCTGCGGAGGCCGGGCAGCGTCATAGCACCTTTTGCCGAGCGTGCGGAACGTGGCGGGTTCTGAAAATATAATTATAATCATTTAAATCATATGATTTAATGATAAATAATAAAATTTCAAGAGCTCGCAAAAAAACACCTACCTTTTTCGGAGACATCTTTTTGACAGTTGTGGTTGTTTACAAACACGTCTCCATGCAACGAACAAAAACCACGCAACGAACAGCGATGACGTGTTTGACGACGAGTGTTGTGATCGCATATGCGTCCGATATGTATCGTGTAAACATGCGATACGTATCGCGAGTGGATTTTAGCTGTAATTAGGTTCGATGCATGGATTTGGAGGGAATTTATTGTTGATGCAGTACAATATTGGGATAATGTATTTTGTCTCATTCGACCTTTTGTCCATTCGACCTTTTATCCATTCGACCTTCTGTTCCAAACCCCTTTCTTTACCCTCTACCCTAACCCTTTACTCTAACCCTCTACCCTACCCTCTACCATAACCCTTTACTCCAACCCTCTACCCTAACCCTCTACCCTTGGTCATCATCTCAGCACCAAGCACTTGTATGCAAATTTTACCAACTTGCATGCAAGCATTACAGACAGATAGACAGATCTAGGCTATTCTATTAAGTAATTTTGGTCATCTGTCATCATCATCATTTTGGAATGTGTCGCGCATCACGCGATCATAGTAACAAGTTGTTGCCAACAACGATAGAACGTTGTCGTCAAGCATTATAACAAACCACGCTCCGCGAAAATGGAATCGCGAGCCATGAGCGGCCATGATGTGATCGTTATCATGGAGTCGAAATGATAAATACCGAAAATCATTCACTTTTTGTGCATTCTAGTTGCTCTAATATCAAGATGTATTAATGAATGAATTGGTTTCAATCATGAATTCTGTTTATTAGTCCATAAGTGGTTTTAATCGTGATGAATAGTATTTATCGCGACTTGTAACATGATCCGATAACGTTTGATCCCATTATAAAGCGTGCATCAGATGCTTTAATTGCCTGTGATTACATGATACAAGCATGGGGCGAGGGTGTCGGCATCATGCTACTGCAAGAGCAAAAGCAATCTTGGATTGTTTGTATCCTGTATCATTTGTCACTAGAAGTGATTTTCTTCCATCCTTGTGTGCGATTGCATACTTGGAGGCGTATTCTGTGGGTCTGGCGAAATTTCCTCGATTTTGACAAAAACTGTAATAGTTATCAAAATAGATGCCTGTTAAGCGGAGAAATTCGATTTTTACAAGAAAATATTTGTTAATTTATGCTACTTCTATGATTTAGCAGTATTCGGCTAAACATTGAGATAATTGCCCTGTCCAAATTAGGTATACCTGAGGGTGTCCAAAACATATATTCGGTATTCAAAATGCAATTCAAACAGGCGATTGGAAATTAAGATTTTCTCAGTTTAAAATGCTTTTGTTAAGGTTTTTGTTATCAGGAACGCAAAGCACAATCATATAACAAGCGTATTAGTAACTTTGCAAAATAATCAATTGACTTCTAAGGAAGCTAGGGGAAAATGTTTCCAACGTTGTCCTCAGCCTGTCTAAAATACATGAATTACCCTGTTGAAGACCTTTCCAAAACTGGATTCCCAACTGATAGCGTTATATCGTTAAATTAGCTCTTTCAAATCGAATCGATCATCTCTTATCATCTGCTTGGCCATAGCCTTGATTCGTCAATGTCATCAATGGCAGTCATCAGATTCCTCAACGGCTTAGTGCTAACGGTTTCTCTATAGATCCTAATTTGTTGGTGCTCTGTCATCAGCACCGCGGTTCCTCCGCCGTCTCCTTTTTTCTTCGACGCCTCTTCTTTTTTTTCTTCCCCATCCGTGGCTTCGTCCTCGTCCGACCTGGCAGGACGTTCCTGTTTACTTGTGAACAGGAACCCAGCAGCCGGCTTACTGCGGCGTTCCTTATGGGCACCAGGTTGTACAACAACCCCTCTATTAAAAGGACTATTACGAAAAAATAATGAAGCACTACAAATGCACGTTAAAATATAACATATTATAATGGAACCTTACACATGCGCAATAAATTAGAACATCACAATTGAACAAATACAACACAAAACATATAATGTTGCCCTGTTACCCTGTTGGATAACCATTTCCGATGCCAGGATGACGAGGTTTCAGAAATTTCATTGGTCCATCAGTCAATCCTGTAAAGTATTTTGTATGGCTGGTTGCCTTTTAGTTCGCATCTTCGATTGCTTTCATAGCTTGCGTTTTGTCTAGGAATTTCTACTCCTAAGGGGGCATACCGATTCGGGTTTCATCACTAGAGTTCTATAACTTCAAGTCTGGGCCAGGGAAAGGTTTACATCTCTTGTACTTAATCACGGCCCGAAATGACCTGAATGTTGGCAGCCGAATTGCGGGTTTGCGGGCCTCTATTCTGCCAAAGCCCTATAAATGTTCATTAATACTAGGGGAATATTTACAAGTTAAAATAGCATATTTAACACAAAAATAAAACTTGTAATAGGACGGTTGCGTGTTCTTCCTGATAATAACGCCGCCGGTAGCCGTAAGGCTGCTGGGCCTGATCATGTCCTCGGTCCTGCCAGGTACGTTGATAACGACTGCGGTACTGTGAGGGAGCCGATTGCTGCTGTGCGGGTTGCTGGTTAGATGGTTGTGGGAAGGCGAGAGGCGGGGCAACTTGAGGCGGTGGGGCCACTTGGGACGGCGGGGCAAGCTGCGGTGGAGGGACGTGCAGTAATGGAGGCTGATGGGGACCGTACTCATCATCGTAGCGCCTGAACCGTTGTTGATATTCCGTGTTCCTATACATTTTTTTTCCAAATAGCAGCACCTTCCTAAAGGGCGAAACGTAAACACAATCAAAAAACACCACAAAACATTTGACACTACTAGCAGCACTATTGGTCGTTGGCACTGCACAAACTAATAAAATGATTAACTGTAAAATTTTCAACCTGGTTGACTGATGAAAACCGTGCTTGTTCTTGTTTTAAGGCATTAAATTTAACCATCTCGACAAACATTAAAAATATGGCGCCAAAAACTGAGAAAAGTGATCAACTTCACCCGAAATCACGGTAGCTGTTATTTCCACTTTGATATTGCGTTTTACTGCCAGAGAGCCCGGGGGTGGAAGCTCAGGTAAAATATTATCTCCTGGGCGCCCATTAAAAACACCACCCCCGGCGAAGACTGGCGCTCGAACCTAGCTTTTTAGCACTGTAATTGGAGGAAATGCCAATGCAGAACCCGTAGCTTCCGGGAAGGTAAGCCCAGCTCCCTGGGTTAGTGGGTTGGTGTCAGGCCCTGCGAGCCAGCCGTAAAAAGACTAGCACCGGAAAATCAACAAGAGAAGAATGCGAACCGATACCAATGGCGACGACCACAGCGACGAAAAGGGACTTGCGATTGGAAGCTCGGTACGTGGAACTGCAGATCTCTCAACTTCATCGGGAGCACTCGCATACTCGCCGATATACTGAAGGACCGCGGGTTCGGAATCGTAGCGCTGCAGGAGGTGTGTTGGACAGGATCTATGGTGCAAACGTTTAGAGGTAATCATACCATCTACCAGAGTTGCGGCAACACACGTGAGCTGGGAACAGCTTTTATAGTGATGGGCGACATGCAGAGGCGCGTGATCGGTTGGTGGCCGATCGACGAAAGAATGTGCAGGTTGAGGATCAAGGGCCGATTCTTCAACATCAGCATAATAAACGTGCACAGCCCTCACTCCGGAAGCACTGATGATGACAAAGACGCATTTTACGCGCAGCTCGAACGCGAGTACGACAGCTGCCCAAACCACGACGTCAAGATCATCATAGGGGATCTAAACGCTCAGGTAGGCCAGGAGGAGGAATTCAGACCGACAATTGGAAAGTTCAGCGCCCACCAGCTGACGAACGAAAATGGCCTACGCCTCATCGATTTCGCCGCCTCCAAGAACATGGCCATTCGTAGCACCTTCTTCCAGCACAGCCTCCCGTATCGTTACACCTGGAGATCACCACAACAAACGGAATCGTAAATCGACCACGTTCTGATTGATGGACGGTACTTCTCCGACATTATCGACGTCAGGACCTATCGTGGCGCTGATATCGACTCTGATCACTACCTGGTGATGGTTAAACTGCGCCAAAAACTCTCCGTTATTAACAATGTACAGTACCGGCGGCCGCCCCGGTACGATCTAGAGCGACTGAAGCAACCGGATGTCGCCACCGCATACGCGCAGAATCTCGAGGCAGCGTTGCCGGACGAGGGTGTGCTCGATGTGGCCCCTCTAGAGGACTGCTGGAGTACAGTCAAAGCAGCCATCAACAACGCAGCCGAGAGCACTATCGGGTATGTAGAACGGAGTCGACGAAACGATTGGTTCGACGAGGAGTGCATAGCGGTTCTGGAGGAGAAGGAGAAGGATGCAGCGCGGGCGGTAATGCTGCAGCATGGAACCCGACAGAATGTGGAGTGATACAGACAGAAGCGGGAGCAGCAGACCCGTCTCTTCCGGGAGAAAAAGCGCTGCCAGGAAGAAGCGGAGTGCGAGGAAATGGAACTGCTGTGCCGTTCACAGGAAACACGGAAGTTCTATCAGAAGCTCAACGCATCCCGCAAAGGCTACGTGCCGCAAGCCGAAATCTGCAGGGATAAGGATGGGAGCCTCCTGACGGACAAACGTGAGGTGATCGAAAGGTGGAAGCAGCACTTCGACGAGCACCTGAATGGCGAAGAGAATGTAGGCACGGAGGACCAAGGCAGCGGAGGAAATGAGTATGTTGGTGCAGCAGAGGACGGGAACGAACCAACTCCCACGCTGAGGGAAGTTAAGGATGCCATCCACCAGCTCAAAAACAACAAAGCGGCTGGTAAGGACG
This sequence comes from Aedes albopictus, assembly GCF_035046485.1. Classification (NCBI taxonomy): domain Eukaryota; kingdom Metazoa; phylum Arthropoda; class Insecta; order Diptera; family Culicidae; genus Aedes; species Aedes albopictus. The sequence continues at coordinate 237,701,968 of NC_085137.1, forward strand.
GTATTGCAGCAGAACTCATCAAGATGGGCCCGGAAAAGTTGACCACCTGTCTGCACCAGTTAGTAGTCAAGATCTGGGAAACCGAACAGCTACCGGAGGAGTGGAAGGAAGGGATAATCTGTCCCATCCACAAGAAAGGCGACAAGTTAATGTGTGAGAACTTTCGAGCGATCACCATTTTAAACGCCGCCTACAAAGTGCTATCCCAGATCATCTTCCGTCGTCTCTCACCTAAAGTAAATGAGTTCGTGGGAAGTTACCAAGCCGGTTTCATCGACGGCCGGTCGACAACGGACCAGATCTTCACCGTACGGCAAATCCTCCAGAAATGCCGTGAATACCAGGTCCCAACGCATCACCTGTTCATCGACTTCAAAGCGGCATACGACAGTATCGACCGCACAGAGCTATGGAAAATTATGGACGAGAACAGCTTTCCCGGGAAGCTGACCAGACTGATAAGAGCAACGATGGACGGTGTGCAGAACAGCGTAAGGATTTCGGGTGAACTATCCAGTTCATTTGAATCTCGACGGGGACTACGACAAGGTGATGGACTTTCCTGCCTATTATTCAACATCGCCCTGGAAGGTGTTATGCGACGAGCCGGGCTCAACAGCCGGGGTACGATCTTCACGAAATCCAGCCAATTTGTCTGTTTTGCGGATGACATGGATATTATTGCTAGAACATTTGGAACGGTGGCAGAACAGTACACCCGCCTGAAACGTGAAGCAGCAAAGGTCGGACTGGTGGTGAATGCGGCTAAGACAAAGTTACAACAATAGACAAAGCAATGTTACGATAGACGGGGATACTTTCGAGGTGGTAGAAGAATTCGTCTACCTCGGTTCCTTGCTAACGGCTGACAATAACGTGAGCCGTGAAATACGAAGGCGCATCATCAGTGGAAGTCGTGCCTACTATGGGCTCCAGAAGAAACTGCGGTCAAAAAAGATTCACCCCCGCACCAAATGTACCATGTACAAGACGTTAATAAGACCGATGGTTCTCTACGGACACGAGACATGGACGATGCTCGAGGAAGACCAGCAAGCACTCGGAGTTTTCGAGCGACGGGTGCTAAGGACGATCTTCGGCGGCGTGCAGGAGAACGGTGTGTGGCGGAGAAGGATGAACCACGAGCTCGCTGCACTATACGGCGAACCCAGCATCCGGAAAGTGGCCAAAGCCGGAAGGATACGATGGGCAGGGAATGTTGCAAGAATGCCGGACAACAACCCTGCAAAGTTGGTGTTTGCTAACCATCCGGTTGGTACAAGAAGGCGTGGAGCGCAGAGAGCACGATGGGCGGACCAGGTGGAGCGTGATCTGGCGAGTGTTGGGCGTGACCGACGTTGGAGAGCTGCAGCTGCAAATCGAGTATTATGGCGGCAAATTGTTGATTCAGTATTATCATGAATTTGATGTTAACTAAATAAATGAATGCCAGAGAGCCCTCGGTTTGCGAATATATACGATCTCTCAACGCTTCTTGAACTTTATTCTTACCTTTGCTAGTGCAGTTATAATCACTTTTAATACTGAGGTAAGCGATATTTCACAATAAAACTTTTAGGTAAATCATTCTTCAGAAAGCTGGAAAACTCGCGGCGATAGCATCAAAGTGGTAAAAACTGCATCAGAATCGAATACAGCACCACAAAGACGGTACAAAATGTGCAATGTAGGGTAATTCATGTATTTTGGACAGGCTGAGGACAACGTTGGAAAAATCGTCTCCTAGCTTCCTTAGAAAAGAATTTATTATTTTGCAAAGTTACTATTACGCTTATAATATGATTGTACTTTGCGTTCCTGGTGACAAAAACCTTAACGAAAGCATGTTAAGCTAAGAAAATCACAATTTCCAATCGCCTGTTAGAATTGCATTTTGGACACCGAATATATGTTTTGGACACCCTTAGGTATATGTAGGGGGATTAGGGGCATAATGGACACCCTAAGCAAACGAGTAAGTTAGACCTGTATAACGTAGAAAAACTTAACATAACTGATAACTTGCTTACAACTTTAACTTGTTTCCTACGTATTTCCATCATTTACAGCAGGTACAATGTCTTTATTGTGAAGAAATAACGAATTTTAAATCGAGTGTTTTTGGGGCTGACAGGAAAGGTACGGGGCGAAATGGACACCAATCGGGGCACAATGGACACCCCTCCATATTTTATGCTAATTCTTTGATTACATCGATCAGTTAAGTAATCTGCCTACGGAGATCAATGCCACAGATATAAAACTCCATCTTAGACGAGTTTACATAACATCTAAGTTAATTAAATAAACTTTAGGCTAAAATAATCGGATTGATTTTTTCCAAACTCTCTAAAACGCCTAACAGTATGCAATGCGCATACATCCATTCGTAATTGCCGGTGTTCATTTCGCCCCGAATCGACTACAACATTAAAATTGCTATTTTAATTAAATGCTGATCAAAAATACAACACTTCATCCATTGCTAAATCTCCGTATACTTGTAGATAAGGTAACAATTGCCTTCTTTAGCGGTGTTGAGATAATTCCATATTCTGAATCTGCACGTCAAACTGAGCCGAAATCCAAATTTTCATGAATTTTGGTGCCCGGGAACCTATTTTAAAATCAGTTTGAAGTTTGTATGGGAGCGATTTGTCGAATCACCCCTCGTTGCATTTTGTACTGAGCGGAGCTGTCAACAGGTGATTTCAAAAAATCTCTTTGAAATTGATTATAGGTACCAAAATAAAGTTCTAAAAATCTGAAAAAAATCATAGTAGCTCAGAAAAAGGTGCTCTTTCGTATAAAATCAAAATATCAGTACATTTTTTTAAATTTAAAAACCCAATTCACTTGTTTTAATGGTGGACACACTCCAACACTCGTAATACCTTATTTGCTGCTGCTTCGAAATTATAAGAATTTCACCATATGAAAAACATATTTCAATTTCAATGATATTTTGGTTATTTTGGAGCAATATAAATGGTTCTTTTGAAAAATAGAACCATGAATTGTTCATTTACACTTATGCATTAAAAGTTCAACATAAAAGTCAATGGTTTCGCCAAAAACAGGGGTGTCCATTTCACCCCGGGTGTCTATTATGCCCCTAATCCCCCTATATAATTTTGACAGGGTAATTATTTCCATGTTTAGCCATGAATACTGCTTTATCATGAAAGTAGCATAAATTAACAAATATTTTCTTGTAAATAATCAAATTTCTCCGCTTAACAGGCATCTATTTTGATAACTATTACAGTTTTTGTTAAAATCGAGAACCACATAATACGCCTCCAAGTATGCAATCGCACAGCATCCCCATGTAGCTCGTCAGATGACCAAAATATATTTACAGTAGAAAACTTGTAGGGGGATTAGGGGCATAATGGACACCCTAAGCAAATGAGTACGTTAGACCTGTATAACGATGAAAAACTTAACATATTATCAGTTGGCTTACAACTTTAGCTTGTTTCCTACGTATTTCAATCATTTGCAGTAGGTAAAATGTCTTTATTGTGGAGAAATATCGAATTTTAAATCGTGTGTTTTTCAGGGCTGGCAGGAAAGGTACGGGGCCAAATGGACACCCATCGGGGCATAATGGACACCCCTACATATTTTATGCTAATTCTTTGATTACATCGATCAGTTAAGTAATATGCCTACGGAGATCAACGCCACAGATATAATACTCCATCTTAGACGAGTTTACATAACATCAAAGTTAATAAAATAAATTTTAGGCAAAAATAATCGGAATGATTTTTTACAAACTCTCTAAAACGCCTAACAGTATGCAATGCGCGTACATCCATTCGTAATAGCCGGTGTTCATTTCGCCCCGAATCGACTACAACATTAAAATTGCTATTTTTAGTAAATTCTGATCAAAAATAAAATACTTCATCCATTGCTAAATCTCCGTAAACATGTAGATAAGGTAACAAATCACTTGTTTTATGGTGGACACACTCCAACACTCATAATACCTTATTTGCTGCTGATTCGAAATTATAAGAATTTCACCATATGAAAAACATACTTCAATTTCAATGAAACTTTGGTTATTTTGGAGCAATATAAATGGTACTTTCGAAAAATAGAACAATGACTTGTTCCTTTACACTTATGCATTAAAAGTTTTACATAAAAGTCGACGATTTCGGCAAAAACAGGGGTGTCCATTTCGCCCCGGGTGTCCATTATGCCCCTAATCCCCCTAATGTATTTTGGACACCACCTATTTTAGGCGTTCTAGAATAATGTTAAGATATTGGCTGCCTAATGCTTCTTTATTGAACAGTTTTCATTGCAATAAGGCTTTTAACTTTCTTACAATTATTAATTCAACGATTTTGAGGTGAATATTGTATGTGACTGTGAAGTGTATGTCGTCTTGCATACTTGTGCATTTGAGGGGTTTTAGTGAGACATTTTACATTTTCGATAATTTTGAAGTAAATTCTAAATTGTTAAGCGTATTTTCAACAAAGTCATCAGAATAGGGTCTGTTTGATCCAATAATCGATATTCAGAAGTATCTACTTTTATTAGCTCTCCGGAACAAGACATACATCGCAGTGCATGTCCAAATTATATACATGTCCAAATTATATTTTTTACCCTGTGTTTTTTATATCCGATCCATCAGACTCAAGTGGACTGGAAGCCAAAGTGAAAATTAATTCCATAATATCCATAATATTTGGCAACCTCAAAATCACGTGTTTTTATTAAAACACCCAAAATATTCAAACAAAATTTTCGCCTTGGTGGATCAAGCTTCCTTTAAGTTTTTTTTTGCTATGTAAAATTGTAACAAAATGAACTACTTCAATCCGAATGAAACATTCAGGAAGCTCATTTCTCTACTTAGCTACATACCTATTTAAAACAAGCTTGAACGTAATCAAACCGTGTTTTAAATCGTGTGAACCTGTTCTCTACTGCTGCTAAGAGAGCCGATGAAAAGCCATAATGATTCCTACCGGAGCTTTAAAATCTTGGATCCAACAAACTCCAAGGCTATAAGAAATTTGAAACGCCGTGTGCGTTCACGGAATGAAATGTCCGGCAGGGCGACAGGGATATTTGCCATCTGGAGCAGGGACGATTGAACCAGTGCCATCAATACAGATAGTTATGCTATGGTTTTTGCTTAACACATCGAATAACTCTTTCTGTATTGGTAGCCAAAAAAACAATCACAAATGGTCGTTGTAAACACACACAAATGCAATTCCTGAACCTTGTATCGCTAGACACATTAAACACGTCTAGCGCTTCCAATCAGCTTGGCCGTCTATCCTGATACCAATCGCTGCTTAACTCGCCTTCCACATACGACTGGAGACGACTGAAGTAGATCAGCCTCAACTTCATAACCAAGGTTGTTGAACATTCCTGATATACGGAATCCTAGTCGCTGTCGAGGTCGGAGTTGATATTTGGGTTCTCTAAATCATCTGACGAAGATTCGGGGACAAAATTTGGATATACTTTCGATACATGGCGTTTATAAGCCCAGTACACTGCTTTAGGCGTGAGCGTCAGGTTATCACCTTCAAGCTAAAAATAGCTGTTCAAGGATTCAGCCAGCAGAGTGTACGTCTCGGCACCATCATCGCAAGACAATCCAGCAAGGTTGCCATTTTTATTAAGTAAGAGACACTTTTTTTTTCTTCAACTACTCAACCTAATTTACAGCTCTTTTGTCCACTAGGGCACTGCGTGAGCTATTCCAATTGGCAGCTGCACTTACGCTTTGTACAGCGCCTAAATGCATTCTTTTCTAATTCTACTATATCGAACTGGTTGTCTTTGCGCTGTTGTCACTTTTCTACCCTGTTCATAGTAGAATGATGAGCACGAGGATGTTGATGTGTCGCTTTTGTTTCTTTTCCAGTCCGATTGGGGGTCCATTATGAGCTGCCGTTAGCCGATATCCAAGTTTTCGGGTCTGTTATTGCATATGCTCAGAAGAGGGTGAGGTCAGGTGTCAGGGAAGAAGAGCAACTGACGAAACCTTGCAAATGCCGGAGATGGAATCGAACCCATGACCATCCCCTTATGGAATGAACGTATGATCACTACGTCATGGGCCCGACCGGTAAGAGACGCTTGTGGGTCTCAAAATGCGGGTGCACGAGGGTCTAATAGAAGCCTTTTATGGCATATTGTCACAACGAAAAATTAATACTAAAATCAGTTGTGCGTTCAAAACACTATAAGCTTACCTTTTTTCGCTTGTTTAATGATGAATTCACTGATACACTGTTAAGAAATGACTATAATGAACTACAAATACCCACTAAACAAACACAAACGAGAAGTTGGAAACTGACGCGGAACACCGAACTTTAGAAAAAATAGCTTTCACAACCGATAAAGAGGTTTTTCTCAAGAGCGAAAATTTTCACAACCTAGGAACAGTTGCTGTAAGCCGTTATTTTTTTTTTATTGGCAATTATCTGTGACAAACATATGTATACAAACGGAAACAGCCTACTTCGCGTGACGCGTTTCGATTTACCATACTTCGGTCATCATCAGACACCCGAAACATTATACATTTATTTATTACATTGACTCAAATACAAATATAATACAACTTACAAATCACAAAACACTTACATTCAGCTGGATTCAGCCCTTCAACTTTGTCAGTTATATAAAACTAAATTGCAACACCCATCTCAGGCTTACTTTCACCCATTATGCTATTTCACTCATTGTCTCATTCTCGCAGTTTTCTCTCACATTTGTCTTCGCAACTGAGCTAAATGCCCGTTGTAAGCCGAGTTGAAGTTTCCGCACTCTCTCTGTAGGTTTACAGTGAGTGCTTCGCCTGTCTTCTTGATGTTAAACACTTCTGCTGTGTTCCTGGTTGTCTGGCCTTGGATTCGGTCCAAAATCTTCATTTGATCAAAGCTGAGGTTGTGTCCTTCTTTCATTTTGTGGACTGCCAGGCCCGATTTAGCTAGAGCAAGTGATTTCGAGTTTAAATACCAGTTTTTGGTTTTAGCTTTTTGGATTCAGCAGGCTTGGTTGAACCTCTACCATGACGGTTTTTCTTGGAAGCAGCTGATATCTTTTGTCGTGGCTTTACAAACTTCGTCATCTTTATCTTATCCACCGAACCCTTCGATTTCCGACTCATCTCTCTGGAAAGTTTAAAACGTCATTCTCGACATTATCTGTAAAAATAATGGAATCTACAGTATACATGCATGCATAATTTTGAGATGTTCAGAATACCATCCCACTCATTTTGTTCTGTAGTAGTTTTTGGTTGTGATTTTGAAAAATCAGTTGTTTCGTCATTTACGCCTATATTTCTTAATCATTTGCTTCTTCATCGTTTGGATCGGTTTCAAATAATGACGACACTGTAGAAGGTTCTCCGGAAATATGTGATTTCTCAAGGGGTGCCAGTTTTTTGCATAGGTGATCCACCTTTGATACACTTCCTTCGTTCCGTCAGTGGGGGTGTCATTGGGCCAAAATTGCATAGTACATCTCTTTGTAGGTCGTTACAACAATATTTTAGCTCTAAATCAATGTTGTATTCGGAAGATACGTTCATTTTTATACTGTTTAGGATTGTTTAAAGTGAAAATGCTTTAACTTTAATTTTGACAATGATATAGCTTAAATGAAATTGGCCCAATTCCACCCCTTCTAGGGGGTGACATTGGGCCAAACACTAAAATTCAAACAAAACAGTTTAATGTGAGATTATATCGCTTGAAAATCGAAACTATCAAATATATAGATGCTTGCCCACAACCTATTAGTGTCTAGTCACTTCAAAATAACATCACAGACAAACAAACGTGACAATTTTACCACATTCACTGTAAACGATCAACGTTCCTACACAATATATCCACTATCCCATAAATATAACTCCAACTAACATTCTCAAAAGACGAAAGGAATATTTCTTTATCATCTGCCTAGCAACTGATATGCGTGAAATTTAATTTTGCATGAATCTAACATTTATTTCCAAAATTTTACACAGTATTATGCATAAAATAATGTGAATACTCTCAGTCGTTTTAATTCACATTTGAGGTGGTTCTCGTACTGATTGCATTGCTTTTATATGGCCCAAAATCACCCCCAAAACGAAGTATTTGTACTACAGCTTGAGTGAATAAGTTTCATGCAAAATAGCATACAAAACCAAGAAAACTTATTATACTTTTCAAAACAACTACCCAGCACACCGACAAAACAGTAATGCATTACATGTTCGGTTTTCAGCTGTTTTCTGCTGGGCATTTTAAAACAACGATGTTGTACAGTACGCCTAACCATAAAATTCACATCAAGTTTTCTTAATAGAAAATTGACTAAATGTGACTTTTTTCTACATCGGATGGTCAACGCAAGTTATATTTACCGTATACCATTCACTTTTTGATAATCACATTGATAAATTTTAGTATTTTGAGCGAAACATCTTTCTTGATTTTTGGCCCAAAGTTACCCCCCAGGCCCAATGTCACCCCGACTGGCGGTTCTCGTAAGATTCACTGGCTTCATGCACCACGGAAACATCTCCCTCGAACGCTATTTGCATTTCGATTTGCAGCTTCAGCTCTCCAACGTCGGTCACACCCAACGCTCGCCAGATCACATTCCACCAGGCCCGCGCATCGAGCAAACACCAACTCTGCAGGGCTTCTGTTCGGCATTCTTGAAACATGCCCTGCCCACCGTATCCGTTCAGCTTTAGCCACTTTCAGGATGTTGGGTTCACCGTAGAGTGCAGCGAGCTCGTGGTTCATCTTTCGCCGCCACACGCCGTTCTCCTGTTCTGCCCATATTCGCATAGGTGTCGTTAACGCCACATAGGTCAAAATCCGCTTTTTTAGCTTAACATATCTTACACCATGTATAGCATATGCTCCAATTGTAAAAAAAATGTGTTTGTTCTAAAACATGTTAGTATATTGAAAAGAACGTTTTGACGTAACTACCATGTGGTCGCAATCCTGACGTCTGTGTACAAGAAAACTAAAATCTCCCCATAAAACGTGATTGAACATAATTTATTGAGATAATTTATTGACATAAACATAATTTATATTTGAGATATCTAATTATTTGATTTCAGATGCCTGAAAATCATTTTCAATATCAACAACTATCAACAACTTTCATAGTGAATATTATCAATTATGTTTAATACTTATTGCATCCATAAATGTAGATACTGAAACATTTATTATGCTTTGACAACAACATGCGAATAATTTAACAAATTGATACTTGATAGCCTACAACTCGTAATGGTGAGTCTACGCCGATTGAAGTAATCGTTTCCACTGGTCTTAGTCCTGGATCAATCGCTTCCAGTCGCCCTGAGATTTTGGAGCCCGCAAAATGCAGTTGAGGAAGACCTAAAAGGCCAACGTGCGCGCTCTACCACGAAGCCAACGGCTCCTTCCTGGTTCTCTGCTAATATGGTATAAGCTTGTCATTTCTCTGGCATACGAGCTACGTACCCAGCTCACCGCAGCCTGCCGTGTTTTATCCGCTTCATTATACATCAGTTAACCGATTTTGTCAGCCTGTTTCGGGGACACATTTTTTGTTCTCCTTAAATATCTAAAAAGATTTTCAAGCAGTAGTTTTAGTGATGAACATGATTGAATTAGTTAAAGTTTGACCGTAAGTTAATGAGAGCAAACAGTTTGTGGGGCTGACAAAATTGGGTTCATACTGTATCGATTTATTTACATACTTGGTACAATTCGTAGTTCATGCGACGCCGCCATATGCCGTGATCCTGGTTAGCAGCGAGTATTGTTCGCAGTTAACGTGCTTACTTTAAATTACTCTTAAATGGGTGTTTGTCAAATCTCCTTAATATAGAATCCAAACACCTCAACTGTTCATACAGTTATATTTTTTGTATGGATGGTTATGGTGGATCTTTATCGCTTCCCCTGAATTACGACGTAAACTCCTCAAACCCCCTTTCAGCTACTTACTAAGTGCTTGAAGCAAACTCATTGAAACCCGAAACGTGAGTTTTTGTGGCATCTCATTGATTAATGGAATAGTAAACTCATGGTCAGCCACGAGTAAAATCATTCCACAGCAAAACTATTATGAGTCTTACGTTTTGTTTCAAAACCATCATTGAAACAATACTACTGAACTGTTGTGGCTTTTCAGTCTAACAAAAGTGAAACGGTCAGGAGTTTGGCATAGCCGTTTTAATCCTGTTAGACTGAGAAAGCCACAACAGTTCAACATTTCTTCCCAGTCGTAAATATCCTCCAAAACTTAGATAAATTCAATCCATATCTATCTGATTGCGCGTTGGGTGTATGAGCTTTTGATGTTACTAATTTAATTCTAAAAACTTAGTGTAGAGGAATAGTACAAGGTTATTAACATGAAATTAGTTTCGTAACATTTCGTAATTTGTCGAATATGAGAAAAAATAAATGAGGCCCGCGGGTGACACGTAAGGACAAGGTATTTGGAGTACATTGCTCAGAATTTCTAGAGCACCGTTTTTTAGAACCGTTGAACGGATTTGGATTAAAATGCATCACGCTGTTGACAACCACTGAACAATTAGCGTGATGCATTTTCATCCAAATCCGTTCAACGGTTCTAAAAAACGGTGCTCTAGGAATTTTGAGCTATGTACTCCAAATACCTTATCCAATATTTCAGTTTATCAAGAAAATCTTAAAAAAAAATGTAAATATTACTATGGTATTTCTTAATAAATAGTTACGTACAACACCATATTTTGGATAAGACATAAAATAACCTTTTCAACATAGACTGCCTAAATTGCAAGGTGCATTGGAAAAAGCTATTAGGATCCATCGCAGAGCCTGGGGATTAATGATAATTCGGGTATTGTGCACACATTAAACGAAATAAGAAAACTGGTTGGCGTAAAGTCAAATTGGACTAGGCGATTTTTTGGACAGGTAAAGATAAGCCAATCATAGTATTTCAAGAAATAATGCACATGCTTTGATATCCCAATTTCTTGCAGGGTATTTTCCCATAATCATTGAAAAACAGTTGGTCCGGTCTGATTTAAAGCCGACCAAATGTGAATCTTACTACGATGCCCACGCTTTATGGTACGCTCGCACTATCAGATAGCTCACATTTTCAGAATGTGACGTGTTAGCTTTTTTCTGAAACCACGGTTAGTACATCTTCTTTCGAGTCGGGACTGCTGCTTATCAACAAAGAATGTATTTAACACACAAATACGGACATTCAGCCGGAGACCCGGGTTCGATTCCCGTTCCGGTCGGGAATTTTTTTTCGACTCCCTGGGCATGGTGTATCATTGCACTTGCCTCACAATATACAAATGCATGCAATGGCAGGCAAAGGAAACCCTTCAATTAATAACTGTGGAAGTGCTCAAAGAACACTAAGTTGAAGCGAGGCAGGCCAAGTCTCAGTGGGGACGTAGAGCCACATAGAAGAAGAAGAAGACGGACATTCCGGAAAAAAAATCTAACACGTGTTCAGAAAACGGGTACCGTAATAGCTAACATAACGGTCATAGCAATCTGGTTGTTACGTCAACTTATCCGTGTAATCATTCATCAAAACTACTGAATGGTCGCATAAACTGAAGTACACGTTTTAAATATGGAAAAATTACATGAAACATCTTAAAATCATTGCGCCTCACTTTAAGTAGCTGTAATCCACGAAACTGACAGATTATTTCATTCAAATAGTCGGTGCATATGTTAATCCGGAAAAATCTATAAAATCGTGTTTTCTCGTCAGAGCAGACGTTGGTGGTTACATCGACTATGCGAATATAGGCAGTGTACGCCACCGAAGATCGTCCATGTCTCGTGTGGGGTCCGTGACGTAGTTGGCTACACGTTCGCTTGATAAGCGGATGGAAACTCGTCAGCCGCTTGAAGAGATACATGAGCCCACCCGTCCAACACTATGGCCGTCTGGAAGCGGACTGACAACTGATTCTCTTCTAAGCAAACTCGCTCTAATGCTCCACACCCGGATTACGGCAACCGACCAACGGCGATGAACAATGGACCCCACTTTGGACTGATGAAGCAGTATCACGTGCTCTTCGATCTACTGTCAAAAGTAGAGAATGCAAAAGAGGCAACGCCGCAGCAGATCCAGAAATAGAATTAGGTAGATAAAGTAGTTACACCGCCACTGTTCAAATGGACAGTTGGCAACTGATGTCGCTCTCGTGATGTCCAAGTTGGCGAATAGAGTTTATAGTGTAAGGAAGGAGATATGTAGAAAAAAAAATCTCCAGAAATTCCTAAAAGAATTTTCTAAAAAAAAAAAAATCAGGATTATATAAATGTCAGTAATACTTTATGCAAAATAAATTTTTCTGCATACATACAGTCCGAAATGGCATCAACTTCATTGCAACAGGAGCGAAAAAAAAACAAAGGAAGCCAATAACTCTGGAGAGCCAGCTGGACGTCTTGAAATGTTTGTCCGGCGGCCAGTCTGTTGCAGTTGTCAGCAGGACTTTCAAACTGAGCGAATCGACAGTGAGGACGATCAAGAAAAATGAAGCATCCATTCAGGAATCCGTTCTGAGCGGTACAAGTTGCCATATCAAGCATTCGTCGTATCCCAAGTAACATTTTAAGTTTTGTTCGGCTCTACAAGAGATCTTCATGACCAATTTTATAAAACTGAATCATACATCAAAACCTCTTGATAACCTCTTTAAGAGCATCTTCCGGCTAAGTGGACCACCCTCGGAGAAGTTTTGCAAACCGCATTAAGAGTAGCAATAAACCCGTTTTAAAACCTAGTTGAAATATTTCCCATTCTCGATTGTTGTTGTTTTTTTTTTCAACAAAAACTATGACAGCTCAAGATGCAGAGAAGCTTCTTCGATGGCATGTAAAGTTCCGGAGGATACATCATTCGTAAGTAGAAAGCGATTATTTCAAAGTAGTATTTTAGTAGTTATTGTGCTGGTAGGCTTATGCGCATTCGAATTTACCGTGAATATTGGGGTTGCAGAATCATAAAATTAATGCGCTTCGAAAATAGTGAATACTAGCTGTCCCGGAAAACTTTGTCTTGCCAAGCTGTGGTGGTTTGACAACTGTTGAGGTCATCGCAGCAACGCACTCTAGATTGGTTTAATTTTGATCACGCTGAACTTCTCCCCGGCTCATGAGAAATCCGTACTTTATCATTTTTTTTTTACTTTTCTAGTGGATTTTCGTAACTTTTTGTACATATAAACACAGCCACCACGATTACGAATCGAACCAGAGTCATGCCGATCGGTCCACCAGTTCTTGAGTTTTGTTGCCTCAAAGGAACTTCAAACTCATTTTTATATATATATAGATTATCAGCTTGGAATGAAATTAATCAATTTGTGAATTTAGTAAAACTATCCCGAATCACAAGAAAACTCAGCAGAGAGAGTTTATTTATGTGAGCATGTTATGAAAATGGTTGCAAACTACCAATTCATTGCTAATTTAAGCAAAATTAACTATTTTTCATTCACCATAATCAGCGAAAATAAAACGAAAGCAAGTTTACTTTTATGATGACCGCAATAAACCTAGCAGTTTCGTAGTTTCTGCTTTTCCACCAACAGATGTCGTTACTAATCGAACGGATCGCCATCTGTTGAGAGTTTTAACAGTTTTATTGTGGTAATAATGATTGCCAGAAGGTTTACATAGAGGAAAGTTTTGTTTACTCTTAAAATCTGTCTTTATGGATATCTTCAAGTATACTTTAAAACATTTTATTAATGGTTTTCATGAAAGCAGTCATAAAACTGTGAGTTTTAATTATTGTTGTAATAAAACATCAGTAAAAATCAAACAAAACCAATCAGCGATGGAATTGTTACTTGGGATGTCCGTGACCCGGTAATGGGAAAAATGGAAAAGGTTCCACTGATTTACATCGAAGAAAATACCCAAAAGAGATGCCCTCTAGATCAGGAAACAATCATGGCCAGGGCTTTGAAGATCTACGGTATGCTAAAGGAAACAGAATCTGCCTCTCATGCACCGATTAAAAAAATTGAGTTTACCGCCAGCAAAGGCTGGTTCTACAACTTTATCCGAAAAAAACGCAATCAGAAATGCCCAAATAAAGGTGAAAGTGCTTCGGCCTATTTTTTGCAGCTCAGGCGTACAAACCAGAGTAACTAAAGCTCATCGAGGATGGCGGCTATCACCCGGACCAAGTTATTAATGCGGATGAGACAGGCCTGTTCTGGAAGAAGATGACAAGCAGGACCTATGTGGCCAAATCAGAGAAAACTGCTTCCGGATTCAAAACGGCGAAAGATCGGGTAACGCTACCATTTTGAAGCAACGCGTCCGGTGACAAAATCTTGAAACCGTTGCTGCTACACAAAGCAATGCGCCCGCGGTCGATGAAAGACTTGAATTTCGAAGAGCTTCCGGTACACTGGATGTCGAACCAAAGAAATTTGGACAAGATGGGTTCACGAATGATTTGCACCTGGAAGGGAGGAAACAGGCTTAGACTTTCATATGCTGCTATTGATCGACAATGCTCCAAAACATTTGGTTGTTGAACATTCTAATATTAAAACTATCTTTCTTCCGCCAAACACCTCTTCAATCATACAGCCACTTGATCAAAGAATTATCGCAACTTTTAAGCGACATTATTGTCGGGCCGCCACCAAACCGGACTTCGCACAATCAAGTCGCGACGCGACCCAACTCGCGACGTTTTTTGATCATGTCAAAAGTGGTGCGCATCCTTCCCATTGTTGTCAGCAACACAACGCACTAGTTGCGAAACAGTTGCGACACTTGTGAACCAAGAAAATGGCAAGTTTTGATTGAATGTCGGTCTTGATTCTAACCGGATAGACAATACATTAAACAGCGTTTCGATACATTCTTGATCAATTGGACACGAAGCAGGCTGCGTTAATAATTGAGGCATGGAAGGGTTTCACGATGCGAGAATGTGTGAAGTTTGTTGGAGAGGCCGTTGAATTGTTGAAAACATCAACTCTGAATGCTTGCTGGAAGCCGTTATGGTTAGACTGCGTTCGCTCGTCGGCACCGGCCGTTAATGAGGATGGCGAAATTTTACTTCTGGCACACGCAATCGGAGGAGAAGGCTTCGATGATTTTTCGAAGGAGGACATCGAAGAAATGATAACGGAACCGTTTTATGGAGACGAGGATATATTGGATTTCGTGAACGATTCGAAAGCTGTTGAAGGCGATGATGAAGAGGAATTCACTGAAGCCAAAATCAAAGAAGGATCGGAACTTGGTGAAAAGCTCGCCGACTATTTCATTATTCACGACACAAGCATTGAGCGAGCAGTTTCATTCAGAAATGATCTGCGGTACAGCTTGTTTCGGTATTCAGAGCTGGTGAAATGTGGAAAAAGTAAGACATAAGCTGTCTGTACTTTGCAGTTCTTTTTTACACAGGTATTATTTCATATGTATTCTAAGCGAGAAAGTCAAGCCCGACGCCATAGCTGTCCAGGAAGATGCTGTTGCTATCCAAGACGACGAAATGGAAGATGGTATAGACCAAGTCACCAGGTAACCTAATCAAAAAGTGAATTGAATTCGATTTTTATACATTTTGCTTTCTGCACATTAATTGCAAAATTCCTATCTACGCTGATTTGAAGACAGCGAGTTCGTTGCCCGGTTCAGTCGAAGATCATTTCATGTTGGAAAATTTGTACTTGACATACCAAGTTCAATTTCGTATAACGGCAGGTATAGCAATGCTCACGCCGCACTAAATCGAGAAGAAAAGTAAGATTCTAATCAAAACGTAAAGCTAAGAAAGAAAAAAAAATACGAAAAATATAACGACTCACTCAAAGTGCAAATTTTCGGTAATACCAATCCGTGTGGACAATTATGAATTTCAAACAACTCAACGTACATATGTGCAGATGGGTAAATTATTGGTTAAATTGGGGAAAAAATCCACTGCTCAGGTGAGATCTCACCTCACCTGAGCTGTGGATTTTTCCAATTCAACCAATAATTCACCCATCTGTACATATGTACGTTGAGTTATTTGAAATTAACGAAAAATATAGATATTAACATTTTTTAGGATCTATTGTATGTGTCTCTTTGTTATTTTTTTTTTAGCATTTAATCACGTACACCAAAAATAAGTTGTTAATCAAAACATCCAATATTTACCAACCTACATCATCATCATACTCATCATATACATAATAGCCCTGTTTGTCTGTCCGGTGACTTCACCGAAGTTTTTCAGACGTAAATATAAGCTGCATTGAATTCACCAAATAAAAACCCAGATTAATCCACCTAGTGGTGATAGTGCCTTTCTCGTTGAATAAGTAATCAGTATTTTTCCGTCGACGTTAGCCAAAGTGTTCCTGAATCCTGAGGATACTCTAGAACAGAACAAATCCCGTTCTCTTTCTTTTGTCACAGTGCTCGTTGACTCGCCAATGGGGAGATGATAAATAATAAATGTATTTGATGAAAAAATACCCAATCAATTAAGCAAAATCTAGTTGACCGATTTGTTGAGAAATTTTATGGAAGATTTTTTTCACCTTAAAATTTAAAAATTTCTTGATTCATTTCTTTGTGCCCTTCCTCAAAGTGTTGAATTCCGACTAAAATTTTCCAAGAGGGGGAGGGGTTAACATAGGAGAAAATCGAAATTTGTGTCAGCCGTATTCAGAAAAGCAAGAGTTTCATCAAAGCCATAATCAAATTTGGAAACTTATTATACTCTCAGTTGACTGCTTGACCGCCTTCACTAGCACTGGATGCCGATCATTATCAAGACAATTCGATATTTTTTTTCTGCACACTTTAGTCTATATTTTATTATCGTTGAATATAAGATTCTTATAAAACTTGTCAAGCACGTGAATGAAACCCATTCCTTTTAACCAATCAGTTGCATCAAAATTGGGCGCAGCAATTTTAAACGCAAAAGGGGATTGATACGATAAAATTTAAATTTTCTTTTTCGTAATTTCAGCGAAGCACCCTGATAAAAAGTATCATAAAAATACGATAAATTTTATTGTTACAACACCATTTTTTCGAAAAATATTCATCATTATACGTATTGTAATTTACACGGCACACTCACCATCACTTCTATTGTTCTATACCATTCGGCGAATGGTAATTGACACTTATACAATGAAAAGTGGTGGTCGTTATGTATCTTAACCATAAAATTTTGAGAAAATTTTCATACACTTTTTCGCGAAAAACAATAGAATGTATTGTGTTTTTATGAGACATTTTTAGGGCAATTTTCAAAAAAAAACAATGTATCTTAATGTTTTTTCATTATTCTTACAATACAAATACCGTGATTTCGGGTGAAATTGATCACTTTTCACAGTTTTTGGCTTCTAATTTTTGAAAAGTTATCGATATGGTCAAACTTAATGCTTTAAAACAAGTACGGCCACGGATTTCATCAGTCAACGAGGTTGAAATTTTTACTGCAAATCATTTTATTGCAATAAATATCATTTAAAATAAAAAATCAGGAATTTTAGTTTCGGGGTGAAATTGATCAGTCACTGAAACTTCTTTGAAAGTGCTGAAAATAAATTTTCCAGCTGAATTAACCACCCCAGAATGCGAAATGCTTTTTAAAACTTATACAAGTTTAGTAAATTCTTAATTATTTAAGTTTAAAGTTTAATAAATCTAAATAAAACGCCTAAAAGTATGCAATTTTCATACTAAACAAGTTATTGCTTCAGCAAAAGTACAATTTTATGCATAAATATCAATATTTATAGAACTTTTGGTGACGAAATCGGGTTTAGCGAACACGGGGCAGCTATAAACATTCATTCGAATATTTATTTCGTGTACGATACAGCTACGATAACAAAAGTTTGAAAGGGTCTTTAAAATTTGCTTAACACGCAATTTCGGAAAATATTAAATTTAATATAGAAATATGTGACTAATTAGCTGTAAAACATGTAAGCTCATCATTCAATAACCCTTGAGCTAGATGATGGTCATTTTCTACAAAGTGTTTTAAGTTTAAAGCTTAATTTTTGACAAATAAATATTGCCCTCACGTCGATCAATTTCACCCCACTGATCAATTTCACCCGAAATCACGGTACAATTAATTGAATGGCGTCAAATGAATCGTCGTTACAATAAAAATACAATAATATTTGTTGTTATTTGTAAGCAGTTTTCGCTTTCGAAAATCCATAGAATTTATATTTCCCGCTAACATTTATATCCAGCATTTGCGAGCACTAACGGCCGCCAGAATGATATGCACATTTTATGAAAAGAATCAAAAACTCTGATGTCTATGGTATGTATTGCTTGGCAGCTGTTGATAAGTTCTATCTTCAATCTTTTCAAATAACTGCCAAATATCACAAGTCAGACCTCAGGTCGTATGATCCATACCATAAATCGTTCACAATTCATGTGGCCATTAGTATCTGTAAATGCTGGAGAAAAATGTTACCTAGAAATATGAATTCCTTGGGTTTTCAAAGGCGAAATCTGTTTACATAACAACGAATATTATTGCATGTTTATTTTAACATCGGTTCAATTGACCCCATTAAACTAATTGTATTTGTATTGTTATCAATGGCAGTTTACTATTACAAAATTCCTTTAATTTATTGGAAAACATTAGAAAAATCATTGTTCATCTTTTTCTTGTCGTAACATCCTCACTTTGCTAAACCTGCTTTTTCCATAGTTATAGTTTTCTATAAGTACTTCCTCAGTTATTCATTGAGAGCTTCCTCTGACAACACGGCTTGACGTCTGTCAGTCGTTGAAGTTTTAGCGAATAACATTCGATAACCGAAACATCTACTGTACTCAAATTCAAAACGAAAACTATAAAAAAATATGTCAAGTGATTTTGTATTTGATTATACAAACATGATCCAAGCAACAATAATATTTATTGTTATTTATTTGTTACGAATTGTTTTTAAGTGTAATTGAGAAATAAACTCTTTTTAATATAAAGTCCATGAGAACTTTGCAGGCACTTTTGCAACTATTCAAAAACAACTTAAATTAATTTTTAATGCTAGTTACTTTGAATTATTATAGAACTATTGAAAAATAATAGAATCAATTAGTCACTAATAAAGCTAATGTTCACTTATTATACGAACTATATGGGCATGATTTCTATTGTAAAAAGTAACAATATATCTACTATGTGTTTTATTGTGAACAATAAAACCAGTCATATGTTAATAATATTTACCATGTAATGAATGGTAGTTTTTTATCCGGGCAATCAGGATTGCCGATAATCTTAGGTGTGGTTAGAGACTATTTTCTTGCTGACCGTTTATCTCCGGGACACCTGGAGCCGGTTCCGGAACACAACCGGTGTTACGCAAAGATGCGTAGCCCTAAATTTGAACCCAACATTATTGAAAATATGAACACCCCTTTAAATCATATCAGTGACATTATTGTGCAGTAGATCAGTAAAGACATTTGGTAGCTAGCGAGAAGGTACCTTCAGTAAATGAGCAAATCGTGCTCCCTAATTTTATCAACGAATTTGTAAGTTAATTATTGTATATTTGTATTTATAATTTAATAAATATGAGTTTGCAGCTATGTAGCTGATCATGACAAATACCTGTCTAATTTCTGTTGAAAGAGTCGGTGGTATCGAGCACCTTCCGCAACAACCGGTTCAGATATCTTATTATCTGGATTCATTAGCAATTATCATTGACAAATAACGGAAGCAGCTTGTTCGGCGTGACGCTTTTCGACCTGCTATTCTTCGGTCTGCATCAAATGCCTTCAGCTGGATTCACCACTTCAACTCCGTCAGTATAAGCGGTTCAGATATGATCTGAAACTATTTTCCTGTTAAAAGCCCAGTTTCATGTTCGAAAGGAATCGCTCAAGAAATTTCTTGACCGATTCCTGGCAGAAACTTTCTATAATGACTGCCATTGGAACTGTCATTTCTTCTCAACTGCGTACTGCAATCGAAGAAAAACGATTTCTTGAGTGATTCAGGCAAGGAATTTCCCATGCATTAAGATAGGGTGAGAAATTCCTTCCGAACTGTAAACAGTTCTTTACCGTTCATCTGGTAATCGAAAAGCCGCTATTTGATGTGTCATATGCATGAGTTTGGTTTAGTTATTTAATTGATCCGGCGGGACACCTGGAACCGGTTCTGGAACACTAACACTTCAGATATTATCCGAAACTATTTTCCTGCTTTCCGTTCATTTGGTTTTCGAAAAAGCCGCTATTTGATGTGTCACATGCATGGGTTTGGTTCACTTTCTTAATGTGCCACTTCCGGCGGGACCCCTGGAACCGGTTCTGGAACACAATCGGTTCAGATATGGTCTGAAACTATTTTCCTGCTAAACATTCACCTGATTATCTAAAAACTCGCTATTTGATGTGCCGCATGCCTGGATTTGGTTCACTTTTTTAATTGGCCACTTCCAGCGGGACACGCGGAACCGGTTCCGGAACACTACCGGTTCAGATATGGTCTGAAACTATTTTCAGAAAAAAAAAATGACCACGTGGTTTATGGGCAGCCCCTTAGCATGCAAAAAATAGTGAACTGACAACCGTGTCGAACTCTACGAACTGATGATCGGGATGCGTTTCAACATCCAGCAGTTCTCGGCAGACGGTACGGCCTAGATAGTTGTGTAGTGTTGGTAGCGGTTGTCTCAATTGCCTAAGACTCCCAACACTACACAGCACAGAATGCCAATTTCATATATACAGCAAGATTGCCAGAACTTACGCCGCATGCGTTACGGTAGAGTCAATATATTGACCACCTGAGCTTTCACTATTTCAATTCACACTTGCAAATATTTATCAAAAAGTATGGGATTTTTCGACTGGGAGCTTGATGGAAAAGGGGGATGGCTTTCTCAGTCTTTGATTCAAGAACGATTTTTATCTACATTCCCGACGTTTCGGCCTAGGGATTTGGCCCTTGAAAAAGGCCAAATCCCTAGGCCGAAACGTCGGGAATGTAGATAAAAATCGTTCTTGAATCAAAGACTGAGAAAGCCATCCCCCTTTTTTATCAAAAAGGTTTACCCAATTCCAAAATTGCTGGACATGATGAGCCAACGAATGTCCTACCACAACTGTCTGCTTTGTTCCCTCCGTATTGCACTGGTGTACAATGCGCCTGCCCGCTCGCGCGCGGCTGTCATCCCATACGGATGACGGTAAAGTTTCCTGCGATGACGGCCATAAATAACACGACCGCGATCTGGAGTGGTTCCGGTCCCGGAAGTTTCCGCCAGAGCGCGTTCGTGGGTGGATGATGCATCACGTGTGGTCGGCAAACTTGGGCTGTCCCCTGCTTCCCCGTCCAAAGGAGTGCCCCAACCAGCAACGCTATCAATGCATTTTCCCCGACTGAAATGTATCATATTTCCCACTGGAACTGTATTCCCAACTGTTTACTCTTTTTTATTTCGCTCCTCCATAAAGCGATCTCATTTTGCAGCCAGCACTAGCAGCAGCAACAGCAGCGATGAAAGTTCTGATATTTCTGCATTTTTTTTCGCCTGTCTATTCTGCCTGGTAGCGCGCCGTTTGCAAGTTTCATCATCCTTTAAAACTTAGTTTGAGCATTTGTTTGCTCTGCAGCGCCGAACGGAGTGAAGACAATTTATCATCATTTGTCATCGCTGTCGGGCTGCCCTGCTACTCAGTATACTAGGCTAGCTGTGTGTCTCGAACACGAGATGCGCTGAGTGAGATGGCATAATTGAAAAGTATTTTCATTATGAACATCCTACAGATATAGAGAGGAATGTGAACCGTTTGCCACTTGAAGGTGTGATAGATTATATGAGTAAGTAAAATTGCAAAGAAGCTCTCAGATAATTTGAATCCAAATTTATCAAATGAGGTGCCAGTACTAGGTACATCATGTTTGCAGTGATTCCATGTCATTTGTTGACATTGACAAATGTTATTCTGGAACTCAATTTGTAACCGATATCAAATTGAGCAATTTCCGATAAAGTAATGCAAAGCATATGCCAAATTAAGTGGTGGTAGAACATGGCGGGTGTCAGATATTCAAATGTACTTTTGAGTGGTCATTTAATGGCCCATGGATGTGATGGAGGTTTTGTTCACCCATACCAAGGGGTGAAAATTCTATTTTAAGATAAGAAATTTATATTTGGTCACGGATAATACATACAAGGATTGCTAATAACATGGTTATTCACGTATTTCCGACATACTGTGGACAATTGTAAATATGTAAAATAACTTTTTTTGGATTCGACTGCATTAGATTTTAGCAGAAGAACCATTTTCAAGCTAAGATATGTAAAATGATCGCTCCTTGTCCATAGAAACCAATCTTAGAAAATACGTTAGGAGTGTCGAAGTATCAAACACGGAAAATGGCGTTTGCATGTCACAGTTTGGCTCACGATATTGACAATATCACGGCCAAACGTGTTCGTTGTGTTTCTTCACAGTTCACTTTTGTCGCAAAGCCAGTGAAATAATCAGGTTTGCCGTTGACACAGTACGTTAATCGTTGCGAAACGCTCATCTCATCTATGAACATTGTAACCAATTTCTCGTCTTCTGGTAGTACTGCTACTTTAAATTTACGCAGTTTCAATACTGTTGTGGAATACCTTTCTTCAATGTCGATCTTTGACAGCCAACGTTTTATCATATATATAAAAGCCCAGAGTTGTCTGTCCTTCCGTCACGCTTTGAAATGTTTCATTGAAATGTTTCACCATAGTTGTATCACTTCAGAAATAATAGGAAGAACTTTTTGGAATGATCTGGTACATCATTATTCTGAAAATTCCAAGAACTTTCTGGGAGTTACTGAAAGATTGAAAAGAAAAGAAGAAGAAGGTTCTGGAATATTTCCGGTTTATTGCATTTCTTAAATATTCGAGACCTTCTAGAAGTTTCTGGACGCTCCAGAAAGAAGATGCAATATTATGAAACATCTTCTACTTCTTTTTGGCATAACGTCCCAATTGGAACAAAGCATGCTTCTCAGCTTGGCTAATTTTGTGGAAATTACTGAAAGTTTCAGAAAAAAACCCAGATTAATCCACCTAGTGGTGATAGTGCCTTTCTCGTCGAACATGAACTCATGATCTTTCTTTGGTTGGGATACGACTGGGATGATTTTGCTTCACAATGTTGGCTTCAGCCTTTTGGGGGAATCGAAAACATTAGTTTATGATTTTTTCCGACGTTCCGGTCCGTATGGGGACTTTTCAAGGGTTTAATCGGTCAAGGTTTCCTAGTCAAGATGGCCTCGATTAACTTAAAAATGTCACACGGAAGTTTTGGTATTTATTGAGTCCGTTCGGTTTAAAACCGTCGTGATGCGGACAATCTCCTACCTATCGGACGGTCTAGAATTCGGTCCCTGTTTTTGGAATCTTCGACTATTGCTTTGTTTAGCTAGTTTCTGTGCATGGGCCATCATTCCGAAGCATGATATTTCCGTCGACGTAATGCGAACTGTTCCTGAATCCTGAGAATACCTTATTTAGAAAAGCAATAATTTTAATAAAATTGGGAAACTTAATAATTGAACATATTCCGACGTTACGTTAAACGTATAGACAGAGCTGAAAAATATCAGAGTTTTCAGTTGACAGCCACCGCTCGTATATATCGGACGTGATCGCATTCTTTTCCATCGTATTTCGTGATTCATTCCTCTCGCAATGAGTGTGCAGCGAAAGAATACCATTGTGGTTGATTTTGGCATCCTTCCCACTCGGCCTGAAATTGCCAAGATCCAGCAATTTTTGGAAAAGGACATTCAACTGCAGTTGTCTGACGTAGAGAACATTCAGCTGCACCATATTCGCGGCTGTGTGTTGATTGAAGTCAAAGATAGTGACACTGCTGCTCGATATCAGCAACTGCACTACAATAGGCACAACATCATGCATGGAGACAAAGCCTTCAGAATTCCCGTCTATGTCGAGAATGAAGCGGTGCCGGTGCGTGTTCTCGACCTTCCACCGGCGATGAAGCACACCACAGTAATAGATTTTCTGACGCAGTATGGCAAGGTTCAATCGGTTACCAGAGAGCGCTGGAAAAAATTCTTTCCGGGCGTGTACAACGGAGTTCGGATCCTGCACATGAAGATCGAACGTCCGATCCCTTCCTTCGTAACTATTGAGGGATACGAGACCTCAATCTCTTACCCAGGTATGCAAAAAACCTGCAGGCAGTGTAATAAACCTGGCCATCCGAAGCAAAAGTGTTCGGGTACACCGAACAATATCATCACTTCCTCTCAAACACCAACCAATACCGCGCCCTCGTCGGTTCCAGCGAATAGCGAGGACTGCTTCTTGCTGAACGTCGACGACTTTCCACCGATCAGCGCACAGCAAACAACAGCAGCGGCAGAGGCAACAAACGAACAACAACAAGCAGAACCGAAAAGCGTACCTACGACGGCGACCAACGACGAACGACGGAAAGCAACAGAACCGAACCACGAGAACGCGAACGATGATAGCTCATCTTCTTGCACAACTGAAACCACCAACAAGCGGCGACTGAGATCAACTACGGCAAAGGAAAGGAAGAAAATGTGTTCTAGCCTAACTTCTCTGAACGATTGTCAGCCCAGTGTTGATAACCTTTCTCAGAATGATGCAATTTTTTCGGACTTTAAAAGTCCAAATACATCAACAACTATTTTTAAATCGGGTAAAAATAAGAAGAAGTTGTAACCATTGATATATTGCAAAGAGACGAACCAGCTCAGGGCTGAAAGTCTCAAAAATAAAGGAAAAAAAAAAAAAAAAAACATCAAGACGATTATTACAAGCTAGGATATAACGTCTTTCACAATCACAGATGACTTTACGGTCTTCGACATAGTTTTTTCTTCACACTTTAGGCTATATTTCATTATCATAGGTTTCAAAATTCATGTAAAATTTGACAAAAAATGCAAGCAAGTGAAATTGCCCATCTAAATCCCATAAAAAAATTCCCAGTAGTTTTAGACGCAAAAGAGGATTGAAAAAGCTTTGATGCGATAATTTTCATTTTCTCATATAACGTTGACCTATCCTACTGTATATTTTTACACCTCAGTGATTTGATGAGATTGCTTTAGTACAGAAAAAAAAGACATATCAATTGTAACATATTGCTATTATATTCATCGTTACAAAAAAATAATCGCCAAATGCTAATCAGGTTGCGTTTCACAAGCCGCTGCTGGCTTGATGTTGGTAGTGAGTAGACGTCAAACGAGCAAAAACGATTAATATTTGATTCAACCGTTGAAAACAAGGACAATGGAGAGCAGTCCTGCAAAATATCAGTGTCAGTGCCTGTTTTTCAGCCGAAAATGAATGACTGCGGCGGGCATTTTCAGTTCCTCGATGTGAGAACTGACAGAGTCCGAGAGCTCCATTCATGAGCAACCCAACAAGGTCAATTCCCAATCATTCACACACTACTCATGTTGACAGGCCATTCGTCTCAAGCGGTGGCTTCTGAGAGTGAGTGCCCTATACAATACCACGGGTGAAAACACTCAAATACAGAAAATTGAATGGAAATTTAGCCCGGTCAGCTCTCGCTTTCAGCACGCTGCATGTGAGTGTGAGTACCTATTTCATTTCGCTCCCGTGTTGCTGATCGGAAAGCAACATTGACAGGAAAAACAAAACGAAGAAAATGAAAAAAGCAAAATATCGCTATCATAAAGGCCTGTCGAAAAATTGCAGTACTGCTACTCACTCTCCAATGGAGAGTGAGTAGAGTAAGACGTATGTATGTATGTGGCCTTAGTTCAGTCAAGATTTTGTTCTCTTACACATATTTATCGCTTGCATTGACTTTGTTCATTTTTGTAGTTCCTGCGAAGCACCCTACGAAGCACCCAATGCTGGTTTTGCATCACTATCGGTAGCCTCTAATGTGGTCTGAGCCTATTTTTTTGCTAATCGTTCCTCATGGTTTAAAAAAAGACCGCGGTTGGATGTGTCGCATGCTTCCGGCTGGACACCCTAGATCGGTCCCGGAACACTATCGGTAGCCTTTATAAAGATCTTCGTTGTGGTCTGAGCCTATTTTCTGGCTAATCGACCATCACGTTATTCAAAAAGTCGCTGTTTAATGTGCCGCAGGCATGGGTTTTGATCTCTACTACATTTGACCACTTCCTGCGGGACACCCGGAACCGGTTCCAGAATTCTATCGGTTGTTCCAAATTTGATCTGAAACTATTTTCTTTTATTAACCGTTTATCAGGTTGCCTGAAGAGCTTGCGATTTGATGCGTCGCATGTAAGGTTTTGGTTAACTTTTGTATTTGGGTACTTCCGGCGTGACATCTGGAACCGGTTCTGCAACACTACCGGTTCCGAAATGGTCTGAGAATGTTTTCCTGCCTACTGTTCATCAGGCTATCGAAAAAGCCGCTGTTTGATGTATCGCATGCATGGGTTTGGTTTACTTTCATATTTGGCCACTTCCGGCGTAACACCCAGAACCGGTTCCGGCATACTACCGGTTCAGATATTGTCAGAGAATGTTTTCCTACCTACTGTTTATAAGGTTATCGAAAAATCCGCTGTTTGATGTGTCGCATGTATGGGTTTGGTTCACTTTCATATTTGGCCACTTCCGGCAGGTCACCCGGAACCGGTTCCGGAACACTACCGGTTCATATATGGTCCGAGAATATTTTCCTACCTACTGTTCATCAGGCTATCGAAAAAGCCGCTGTTTCATGTATCGCAAGCATGGGTTTGGTTCACTTTCATATTTAGCCACTTCCGGCGGAACACCCAGAACCGGTTCCAGAATACTACCGGTTCAAATATGGTCTGAGAATGTTTTCCTGCCTACTGTTTATCAGGTTATCGAAAAATCCGCTGTTTGATGTGTCGCATGTATGGGTTTGGTTCACTTTCATATTTGGCCACTTCCGGCGGGTCACCCGGAACCGGTTCCGGAACACTACCGGTTCAGATATGGTCCGAGACTATTTTCCTGTTTACCATTCATCATGTTTTCGAAAGTGCCGCGGTTTGATGTGTCGCATGAATGGGTTTGTATCGTTTTCATATCTGGCCACTTCCTGGGGTACCGATCCGGAACACCTAGATGGCCATAACTCCGGAACGGCTTGACCGATTCGAACCATTTTCAATAGGAAACAATGGGACCAGATTCCGCGTCGAATGAACCATTGGTCATTAAAATCGGTTGAGGTTTACTGCCAAAAAGTGATGTGAGTTTTTTTTGTACACACACATACACACACACATACATACACACACACAGACATCACCTCAATTCGTCGAGCTGAGTTGATTGGTATATGTGACTCGACCCTCCGGGCCTTCTATCAAAAAGTCATTTTTGGAGTGAACATATAGCCTTTCCAGTACACTTAGTGTACGAGAAAGGCAAAAAGAAGAACGTTCTGTAATGTTCTGAATTATTAAAATACTTTAATTTTCGAGAACTTCCCGGAAGTCTCTGGAAGTTCTCCTACCCTCAGCATAATTTTGCTAAAAACCCGCGAGTTTACTGCTCGGCTGTATGCGCTCCGAACATTTATTCACGGTAACTGAAATGAAATGAAATATTCGCAGTTCCTGAGAAGCTTCTAGAAGTTTCTTACCATTCCAGGGATTAGAACCCTGTAACAGTTAATGCTGTGTACTTGGAAGTATACTTTCTGGCGTTTTTCATTTCTGAATACATGATAGTATACCTTCTGGCGATTCTTATGAGTCCATTGCTGAATGAAATGTTTCGCATATTTACAATGGCTTCTGATTGATTGATTGATTTGTCTTTATTAAAGATGGCTTCTGAGGAAACTTCTGGAAATTTTTATTCCAGAATGCTCAAGAATCTCCTTGAGGGATGAACATTTTCTAAATCTAAATTAAGGAGATCAAAAACGGCATATGAATCCAGGTGTTGTCTATCTGTCCTCCCGTCACGCTTAGCAAAGTTTGACTGCAATATTTCACGTATATTTCGGTGAGGCCAGCATGATATGATCTGAGTGTTCGAGATTGAAGTCGAATCGAAGTCGAAGAATTGAATTCGAAGAAACTCCTTTCCTACCAGAACGTCAATGTAATTCGAGAGGTTTCTGTTTCAAATATGAAGACATTTTTCTCACTTTCCTAGGCAAAGAGAAAGAAGCAGAAGAGAAGAACAATATTCTAGAACATTGCGCATAACCCGGAGGGATGCAGATACTATTTATATAAATGTTCAAATTTATATAAATGAGTTTTCCAAACACAAAATTCTCGGCTTGGAATACAATAAAACTTCACCAAGAAGAAAAATAAGTTTCTGGAACATCCTAGAATCTTCTTGAAGGAATCAATATGGTTTTTTCATTATTGGAAGAAATTTTCCGGAACTAAAACAAGGAAATGGATATATTCTAGGACATATTTCGAAGGAAGGATAGGCTATTTCAAAACTTTCCATAATAAATTATATATTCGCAAACTTTTCGTTTCGAATTAAGGGAAATTTCTATAACTTTCGTGGGCGAAGAAGTTGGAGAAGAGGAACGAGAAGAAGATAAAGATACGCATGTTTTTGGAATATTCTAGAACATTCTCTGATGCAGGAAATACTAAAAATGTTAGTGAATTTTCGATAAATAATGGAATATTTAGAAGCTTTTTGTTTCTAATTTAAAAAATAGGAACATTCCTGTGCGAATCAGGAGATGAAAGCGAAGATTCATGAACATTCTCGAACATTCTTCGTACGAACCAAAACAAACATACATGTTCGAGTATTTTCACAAGTAATAGCATATTTAAAAACTTTCTGTTTAGAATTCGGAGAAGTTTTTGGAGCCTTACATTGCAAAGAGATTAGTAAGAAGGAAATTCTAGAACACTTCAGAGGAATAAATATGGTTTCTGAATAAAGTTTTAGATAAGCAAAAAATGCATACCAACATTTTTAAGCCATCGTCAAAATTCTCGGGATTGTGAAAACGTGGCTAGCCACGTCGGGTCAGCTAGTTGTATAATAATATGTATATTTGTTGACAATGTTTGCGTAAAATCGCATTTTATGCCAAATGAAATTACAATTTCGGTTTCGTTTCATACAGTCGTCTCCGATCATAAAAGGTGCTAGATACTATCGGTAGTGTTACGATGCCGCATTAAATAAGTTTTCTTTGGATTTCTGGGCCAGTCTAATAATGTACCGGTCTAACCGCAGCATAACCACCGCAACATGACAGCTCGCGCGCAGTGGTAGTAGTAGTGTGGTAGAAGAGATGAGGGAGAAAGTAGTAGAAATACTCAGGACAGCAATAAACAAAGCATAATTTTGTCATCGTTAAAAATAATCAGTTCGATAGTTTGCCTGGTTCCGTTTTATTTCGTGTTGAATTTAATTAAAGCGAAAGTGATTAGTGGTCGATTTAATGCAGAAAGCTGGAAGTCGCCGCGTTATTTCATTTAGATAATCTGTAAGTAAAATCCTGTACGCAGAAAGTAGAAAGTTAGTGAAGTACTTACCAAAGTATCTCCCCCGTAGCCGCACAAAAATAGGTACCTGGAAA
Source organism: Aedes albopictus (assembly GCF_035046485.1). NCBI lineage: Eukaryota > Metazoa > Arthropoda > Insecta > Diptera > Culicidae > Aedes > Aedes albopictus. The sequence continues at coordinate 237,731,640 of NC_085137.1, forward strand.
CACCTAAAAAAAGGGGAATTCTACCAGATCTTACCGTTCCAGTGACTTCTGCTCGTAAGTAGATTTAGAAGAGAAATTTGTACGATAAGACCATAATGAGAAATGTTTGTGTCCCAAAATATAGCGTCCACATAGAAACCACCAAATTAGGGTGACTGCACCTATATTGGACCTTCTTGAATTAAAGGTCTGAAAAAGAAGTGAAAGTGGAAACCACTAGATTGTAAGTAGATTTTTCTTAACTTTGTGTAATGTAGAATGCCTAATAAGTTATATTTCAATAAAATTCAGCTGCTCTATAAAAAGTTGGTTTCCCTCTCGGGAACAGGTAGGATCGCACAGAATCGGATAAAATCGTAAAGAATCATACGTTCTAAGTGTTGAGCTTCAAGTTCGGTAGCATCGTATATGTGATTTCTTTGAATCGTGGAAATTTTCGCTTTACATCGTATATAAATCTGCTAAATCGAGCTGTTTTCCTAGAGGTTTGATCAAAATCGGTGCAATCGTATACAACGATAATAATATTGTATATTGATCGTTTGTGTCATACTTGCGTCGTATACAAAGTGAACGAAACCGTAGAAATCGTATATTCATTTTTACAGTCGCAAATGATTGTTACTGCACTTTTAATAGTCGAATTTCAATCTTGGAAATCGTAAATGGTTTTTGTTGTTGACACATGCCAACTATGGTAGCAATAATTTCAAACAAATATGTAGGTTTTCATACTATTTACATACAGCAGCTCACTTATAATAAGTGGTGTATAGATTCCAACAGCGATGTGAATTTCGAGCCTCTTGCACGGCACCACTTTTGTTGCTACTCAATACACAACAACAACGCTCCCACCACAAGTTCCGCACCGTATCATGCTAATTTTTATTCGTTTCATCCCATTCACTTTGAGCTCTCTACTTCCAACTTGGCAATGTAGCCAATAGAGATAACGCACAGTTCTTAATCAAAGGACCTAAGTTCGATTCCCATCGAAGGCAAATTGTTTTTTTTTATTTGAAAATCTTGAGTCGTATATCGGTGCACTCAATCGTAATAAGATTATGCAAATCGCATATTTAGACGAAGAAAATCGGCGAAATCGTAGGAATTTTTCGAGAAATCGTAAATCGGATGGAATCGCAGTAATCGTATATATGTTTTGATATGGCCTCCACTTTAGTGTGTATATGCCTGTTTCGTGCATTAAATACGATTTCTTTGGTGCTATACTGGGATTGAATCGACTGTATGGTACAATTAACTGTTTTTGGCTACTGTTCATTTTATGACTGCGTAGCCAAAAACAGTTAATTTGGTGCTATATATGTGTGACTATTTCAGTTGCAATTTCGATATAGAAACCAAATTGCTGGCTGTCCATTTAGCCTGGTGGTTAAGGCTATGGATCGCCAATCCGTCGGGAGAATTTTCTCGACTCCCTGGGCATAGTGTATCATTGTGCTTGCCTCACAATATACTAATTCATGCAATGGCTGGCAAAGAAAGCCCTCAAATAAATAACTGTGGAAGTGCTAAAAAAACACTAAGTTGGAGAGAGGCAGGCCAAGTTCCAGTGAGAACGTCGAGCCATACAGAAGAAGAAGGAGGTTGGCTGGGCGGTTTGGGAGCTTGGCTCGCAAGCAGGCTGACGAGTCTAGTTCAGGAGTAGGAGCCAGCTCCAGCCCGGCGGGGCCTCTATATGAGGAACTTCTGTTTCTGGCTACCCAAGACCGTAAATTTTATTGAAGCTTCCATTTCTGAACAATCACTCATTAATATGTATGTATATGTATTTTTTTTACTGTTATAAGACTTCATCAAACTATTCGCAGCCTTGCTCTTAATCGAGCACTCTGCAAAGCTCACAATCGGAAGCACGACCACCGCCATTTCTGGAAGATGATTTGCTGGACCATGATGAAACCGCGGCTGAAGAGGAGTACGACACACCAACCCTTTCCAGTAACGCCTACTAGTTCACGAGCAAAAAAAGGAAGGCGGTTGTTATAGATACGCAGATGCAGCAGCTCCTAGAAACCGTGCAAGTGCGAATCAACGGCTGGGGTACGTAACGTTCGCTCGCTGGAGGTGGAATTTGTCAAAAAGACTAACAGCCTGATTGACCAGTATGAAAGTCTTCAGTACGAATCCAATGATGAAACTGTATAAATAGCGTACTTGAGGAACTTTGAATTTAACCATGAAAAACGAATGGAATTGATTAAAGTTTATTCTTGTATACGTTTATTTGCATTACATCACATTGGAATTAAAACCAATCAACAATATTACGCAATTAGCCGATCTGTAGCAATCGCTTTCTACTGGTCCTTACTTACTTACCTTACCGGTCAGACAAAAGCCTGACTGTCCTCTGCTGTACGTAGGAGTCGTTTCCATTCAACTCGATACATGGCTGTGAATCACCAGCCCCATACTCTGCGAAGGGTTGATTGATTTGTCTTTATTAAAGAGACTTTCAGCCCTTGGCTGGTTCGTCTCTTGCGAAGGGTCCGCAAATCGTTCTTCACTTGATCGTCCCACCTAGCTCGTTGCGCACCACATCTTCGTATACCGGTCGGAATGCTCTCGAAAACCATTTTTATCGGGTTGCTATCGAAAATCCTGATGAGCCTCCCGGTGTGGATGGTTGGTTCTCTCAGCAGCTGATGCAGCTCGTGGTTCATTCGCCCTCTCCAAGTCCAGTCTTCCATCTGCACTCCGCAGTAGATGGTACGCAACACCTTCCGTTCGAAAAATCCAAGGGCGCGTTGGTCATGTTGGTAGCGTTGGTTAACTTTGTGTGACGGTGAACTTTGTTCGTTCGTAGATTTCTGCGGAGTCCAAGGTAAGCTCGATTACCTGCCACAATGCGTCTCTGAATTTCTCTGCTGTTTTTGGCGGCCATCAGTGAGCCCAAGTAAACGACTTCTTCATCACCGTCGATAGAAATTCGTGGTGGCGAGCGCGGCGATTTAACACATTATAATGTCTAATCCGATTCGCCTGGCTTCTCTCTTTAGTCGGATATACGTTTCCGCCATCGTCTCAAGTTGCGAGCTATAAATATTGTATTCGCAGCATTTCTGCAACACCCGCGTTCACCCATGAATCCAGCCTGATATTGCCTCACGAACTCTCTTGCAATCGGTGATAGACGACTGCATTAAATTTGAGAGAGGTATCTTGTAGGCAGCGCTCAGTAGTGTGATTGCGCGACAGTTCTTGCAATCCAACTTGTCACCCTTTTTGTAGATGGGACACACGATACCTTCCATCCATTCCTGCGGTGATACTTCTTCCTCTCCAATCTTGGTAATGACCCAGTGTAGTGCTCTCACCAGTGCTTCTCCACCGTATTTCAGAAGCTTGTTTGGTAGTGGATCTGTCCCAGCGGGTTTGTTGTTTTTCAACCGCCCAACCTCCTCCTCAATCTCTTGGAGTTCAGAGGTCGGAAGTCTTTCGTCCTGTGCACATACTCCTAGATCTGTTACCACGCCATCTTCGGTTCTTGAAACGTCGCCATTGAGGTGCTCATCGTAATGCTGCCGCCACCTCTCGACAACCTCACGCTCGCTCGTGAGAATATTCCTGTGATTATCTCGGCACATGTCGGCTTGTAACCAACGGGTTCCAATTTTTCTAACTAGGCCCAAACTAAAAAAAATAAAAAGAAATTGTTTTGTTTTTTTTTTTCATTTCCTTTTTACAACGCTTTTCTCGATGGAGTCCCATGGTCGATTATCTAGCGTCAGCGAGTGTTGTCGCAATCAGGCTGAGCAACCAGAGCCAGGGACTAGAGTTGTAGCCCGCCATCTGGTTTAGGGTGCTTAGCCTATTTCTGGCTAGAAAATCGGTCATGGAAGTGAGAGTGATCAAAATTAAATGTAATTGAATTAAACTGTACGGGCAAACTATAACAAAAATTGAATTGTATAATTGAACTGAATTAATTAACCTACACAGCAAAAATTAAAAGGTTGTCATGAAAGAGGGCGTTGTATGCCCCATGTAAAATAAACTTTTAGTTTCTGCTCAAATTTAGCTAGCAATTTCACTAATCCAAAGCGCCAGCATCACTCTCAAAAATAATAAAAAAGCTAGGGTAGAATTAATAACCGTCAATACAAACTTCATTGCTGAATTCGTATGAGGAGCTTTTGCATACCAACGAAACTTGGCGTCCACGGGTAGATGGATGCATTGGAACGTGGAGTGCGTTTTTGGGCGATTCTGTGCGTTCTGGACCAGAGAGAGAGAGAGTTCCGGTGGATAGAAGGAGAGCCAGGGATATATAAGAAGGTGGAGCCAGGTGGTTCGGCCTCTTTTACCAAATACGACACTAGTGTGACGGAAACGCGGTTAAACTTGAGTGCGGTTTCGATTAACCAAAAAACGTTACATTCGGGCGAGTTTCGGGAGTGCAGTGAAAGTCTGGATTTTTGTGAGAGTGTTGAAGGTCTGGAAGTTTGCCCTATAGTGTGTCCATTGGACAAAAAGCGCGGCTATTAGGACCGGTCCACCAGGTGTCGCCTCGCTAGAGGTCCTATAGCTAGTCGCATGCCCGAATCAAAGTGAGAATAGGGACTTCCTCTCATAGACCCCACTCTAGTCAGTGCACCCTGTAAAGAATCTAGTGTCCGCTCAAGTTCGCTTCGATCGTACGTCACCAAACGATCCCGCTTCTCGTCGATCGATCATCCGATGTGGATGACGATACCTTGTCGATCACGTCATCACGATCGATGAAGATTACGTACACCAGGAAGACACCGGGAACGAATCCACCACCACGACAAACTATTCCCCGACCACGTCCACCTCCACGAAGGAAGCCGACCCCACTCTCCTCCACCACCCGCCCACGCACGCCCTGTCCGGTAGTTGACCGGCGCTCAAGCCCGAGGACCCTTACCACCACCACCAGCGACCGGCGAGTCGCTCATCAAGGTATGTGAGATCCCCTTTTCGTCATCGCTGTCTGACCGAAGCCTCAGTCAGTCCGCAACTTCTGCTCAACAAGGCGCCCACCCGACCGACTGCCGCACCATGCTAGCCAACGATATTGTAATCTTGTGTAACCCATGCATGTTTTCTTTTATGATTGGAATTTGCTAAAAATATCAACAAATAATGAACTCAAACTTCGTATGAAACTGTTTTATTCATATGAGAGCATATTGTGAGGTCTATTTAGAAAAAGGTAAGTGCCCATTTATCGTTCTAACCCTGAGTTTGCCCTGAGAGTAGTTTCTAGCCGGGAATTGCATTGCTCGAGTAAAGTGAGGTTTGAAGGAGAGTTACAGGCTTGTGGCACAAAGCCTCTGCGCGAGCGGTTCAGCTTCTCGTAGAACTTTCGTGTGTCCTTAACGCGGTAAAGCTCTTCCATCGCTTCGCGATCTGGTACTTCCTACTGGCGCTTCTTCATCCGAAAGACTGAGTTCCGCGCTGTTCTGCCTGTAGGACGCTCTCCTTATCGACACACCGTTTTGCAACCCAAAACTAGCTAGAAGTACCAATGTGTTTACGATGAGTCATCACATTTGCCAAATCCTCATCTCTCATCCACTTCATGGCAACAATGACTGATGTCCTACGATATGTTCAGTCCAGTGACGTATTGCGAAATCGATTGTTCTGAATACGCTGAACGCACGGAACGAACACTGACAATTGTATCTGTCTAGCTGCGTGAGTCTATCCCTTTCCTCACATTTGAACAATTCTACATCCCAATCTACACAATGGTGTCTTACAAGCTAGGGGCATCATCGTGTCAACATCCAACAGTAGCACAAGTGACTCATTCTTCCATCTGCACTCCGCCGTAGATTGTACGAAACTACTTCCGTTCGAAAACTCTAAAGGTGCGTTGGTCCTCTGCACGTAGAATCAATGCTTCGTGCCCATAAGGAAGTACCGGTCTAATCAGCGTTCGCTAGATAGTAAACTTCGTGCGATGGCGAACTTTGTTTGATAGTATGTGGAGCAAGGATGGGAACGCTCACTTGCAGAGAGTTACACTCACTTGATGTTTAAAAGTTTGCCGAATAGAGTAGAGGTGAATGTAAATTACACTCACCTCGTGGAGAGTCGCTTTCACAGCTCTGTCACGACTTTGATATGCGTGTGCGACCCCTACTCTATTCGGCAAACTTTTAGACAAAACCACAAGGCAAAAGTCGTCCATACACCATTTCTTGATTGCACGCTTCTGAGCTAAGAAAGCATCAAGTGAGTGTAACTCTCCGCAAGTGAGTGTTCCCATCCCTGATGTGGAGTCCTGCAGAGTCCAAAGTAAGCTCGATGTCTTGTCACAATGCGTCTCTGAATTTCTCTGCTGCATTAGAATCTTATTTGGTATAATTAGTTATTAGATCTGCTTGGATTTGGTTTGAACTGCCTACGACAGATCTTCGTTCCTTCGTTGAATTGCCAACGACAACATTCGTTGATTGTCGAAGTGCTGACATGCAGGTAACTTTGATGCCTTTATAAATAATAATTTTTAAACGATTAAACAAACTGACACAAATTATTATTAAACCTCTGTAAACATTGTGAGTAATTTATCATTATTAACTGAAGACACTGCTGACCATGGTTAATCTACACCATCGCCGAAATAATCGAATGCGTTTGCACGCGTGGTTAAATTTTGATTTCCGCATCTGTCAGCATGCAGCGCATTTTCGATTTCATCAACGATTTTTTTTTTCCTGCGTTTGATTTAACGGGGCCAAACGCCACACCCCCTCGGGGTAATGATGACACCGAAAAATCTTTTCCCCAATCCCTGTGCGCTGTGGCCCCTGCGGTAAGCCCAACTGGCCATCTCAAAATAAATACTCGCGTAACCATCGACTCGGCTCATTACCAATGCATTGAAATGCGGAGTCGTTAATTCGTGCAAAATCAATCATAATTTCACTTTGCTTGCATGACGAAGCTCAGCTCAGCTCTCACTACCAACATGTTGACATTGTTCCGTCATTACGATATTTTTTTAGCAGCGTCGAGTTGAAACTTTGTTCCATCGGCATGCATTTTTACGGTTATTCATTCAGTGTGGAATCCGTTAAAATGCAGATTATGTCAATTTAATTATATGAGTGAAAATACTGACGAAGAGAACTAAATGTATGAGCGATACAGTGATTTCTACTGGAATTCAATCCAAGATTCCACTACGAATTCCTCCAGAGAAGCCTCCTGCAATTCTTTCAGATTCCTCGAGGAAGTGCTTCTGAGAATCCTCCTGAATTTCTACAGGTATTCTTCAGAAATTTCCGATTGAGTTTTAGAATGAAGGAGTTTCCGGCGTTAGAAAATCAGTACCGTAAAACGGGGTATCATTGATCAACGGGGTAACATTGATCGGTTTGACCGACCCCATGAAATGTGCAAACAAGCATTTTACAATAAATCAGTTTCTGCTATCGAATGGTATATCGTAATCTGCTGTTATTTAGCTATTAAATGACATGTAATTCACGAAAATTGAATTTCCTAAACATTGAAATAAATCGATTATTTCATAACTAAGTTTCGTAACGCAATGAGATACATTGTCAAACATTCATGCATTGCATGAATACTAGATACAATATGAGGTTCGAAATCACTGTATTACTTCAATAAGATATCTTAGAGCTGGATTTAATAAACATGGAAATTCTCTTTTTCAATAAAATATACGATTTATTAAAAGTGTGCTATCAATTCCTTAAGCCATTGCCTACCTCTAGGCGTTATTCGCGGTTTGATAGATTCTTATCTTGAAATAACTCAAAAAGTACATAACTTGTAAGAATTTGGACAACATATTCGAAATCAGCGACCCCGAATTTAGTAAGTAAGGGTATTTTCAACACAAACGAGCATTGATCACTGACATGATCAATGTTACCCCAAATCAACAAAATAAAAAATTAGATTAAAAAGTCTATTTCAACATGTTTTAAAGTTTTACAATACTTTTTCGAGTAGCTTAACACATAATCAGAGGGAGTACTTGTTTAAAAAATATAAAACATGTAACATTTGCATTAACAAGAGAATTATTCAAGAAAGATCGAAAATTCTGATCAATGTTACCCCGGATTACGGTACAAGAAATTGTATGTTTACTTTGGTAGATGGAATTTCTTTATTAAGAGATTGTGTATCGATGTAGGTTGAATTTGCAATCATGCCAATGCGTACAGTTCCGGCTCACTTTTTAAATGCACTTCCAGTATTGCAAAACATCTTGGGTTAAACGCACCCTCTGCCCCAATGACAGCTGTTTCAATTTCTTCCGGATGTTCGGATGTCTTTCGTTGGATTATGCACATTTTGCAGTACTAAGTATTACATCTACACGGGTTACCGGAGTCATTGAAGTTGAGGGCAATGTGATCGAATTTGCTGTTTGTTCTTCAGTTTTCCCTCAACTCTTTCCCAGATTTCCAGGAAATGATCTATGACTAATTCCTTCTCTTCTTCTAACAAAGAAAATCTTTCCCGGCATAGTTAAGCCTTGCGTCCATGTAGATGACCGCCAGAACTAATTGTTCTCGAAAAGTATGCATTGCCGATGCTTCATAGCTTCAATAACAGTACTGGCCATATTGGAATTTGATTCTCCCAACAGTCCAACCAGAGTAGCATAACACCCACCATCACTAAGGTTTGCTCCTGCAGCTTTTTGGTGGCCACGTACGCGGGTATGTAAACTGTGGCGAATTCCTTCACATATTTCCACAATTAATTGATCATCGCTAGGTCTTAATTCTCATCTATTAGTTCTTTTAGACACCTACTTCATGTCTTTCGAAAGATTCTACCTAAATAAAAATAAAAACAGGGGGAATGACACTTGCTTTGCTAACCGAAAAAATCCGCATTTATCCGTTGCTAGCCGTCGTTAACCGCGTCTAACTGCTGCTCAGTTAGCAGCGGTTAGCGACGGCTAGGAACGGATAAATGCGGAATTTCCGGTTAGAAAATAATAGGGTAATTCTTGCATTTTGGACAGGCTGAAGACAACGTTGGAAAAATCGTCCCCTAGCTCTCTGGTGACGAAAACCTTAACGAAAGCATTTTAAGCTATGAAAATCACAATTTCCAATCGCCTGTGAAAATTGCATTTTGGACAGCGAATACATGTTTTGGACATCCTCAGGTATATATAATTTGGACAGGGTAATTATCTCAATGTTTAGCCATGAATACTGCTAAATTATGGAAGTAGCATAAATTAACAAATATTTTCTTGCAAATAATCAAATTTCTCCGCTTAACAGGCATCTATTTCGGTAACTATTACAGTTTTTGTTAAAATCGAGGAAACATCGCCAGACCCACAGAATACGCCTTCAAGTATGCAATCGCATAGCATCCACCCCATGTAGTTCGTCAGATGACCAAAATACATTCACAGTAGAAAACATGTAATGTATTTTGGACACCACCTATTTAGGGCGTTCTAGATGAATGTTAAGAGATTGGCTGCCTTATGCTTCTTTATTGAACATTTTTCATTGCAATAAGGCATTTAAATTTCTTATAATTATTATTTCAACGATTTTGGGGTGAATATTGTATATGACTGTGAAGTGTATGTCGTCTTGCATACCTGTGCATTTGAGAGGTTTTAGTGAAACAATTAACATTTTCGTTAATTTTGAAGTAAATTCTTTATTGTTAAGCGTATTTTCAACGTAAGTCATCAGATTTGATCCAATAATCGATATTGAGAAGTATCCACTTTTTTTAGCTCTCCGGAACAAGACATACATCGCCGTGCATGTCTAAATTACATACATGCCCAAATTATATTTTTTACCCTAGTCATTTCCATGCGTTGACAACTCTTCTAGTTTTCTTGGCCTTATTAAGAATTAAAACCACACTGCAAGGGTACCTACTTATTAGTCCTGATATATCTGGAGGACAAAATACGCAACGCGCACCCAGTGGCTTTCGCTTCGATTACGAGGCAAGCAGAATCGGACCAGCAAGCCCGGCAGGATCAGTGCACTAGGCTAGGCATAAGCTGCTCCGAAAGGGAGTACATCAGCGATGGTGAAATTATCTTGCAGAACGCAACACGGGTGATTTTCGGCGAACACGTCTTACTGATAAACTGTAACTTTAACGTTGTACAGAACATCAAAAAACACCTCACAAAGGCAAAGTAAGGTCTAAGCACATTCTTAATGAGACGAACCGCATACAGGTTGCGCCAACCCAGAGGAATTTCGAGGAGACCTACGGGTTGTTTTGCACAAAGTACGGTGCTTTGCCGAGGTTCGTTCAGTTTTTCCATAAGTACATACGTGAGTCACGAGTATTTCAAACATTGGTTTGAATGTGTCTTATTGGGATACCCAACCAGCAATAAATCCCTGGAAACTTCAAAGAGCGATAAGCTCACTGGAAGCATTGAACGTGTCCGTGTCTTAACTATGAACAGGGCCATAAAGAAGCGCTATTTGAGCCGTGCGCGGTTAAATAAGAATAATAAACCCAATGAAGAAGTAGTAACGGCACGGACGAACGGCTCATTTGTGTTGAACGGTCGTATACGCATGAAGATGAGCGGAGAGCTTTCAACTTTATCCGTGCAGAAAAGCGAACGCGCATCGTGCAGGATTGGTCCGACCGTGCTAGGTAAGGGTGATTGCCAACTGCAAACAACACAGAGGTTACTGCAAGAGAGATTGAAGCGTTCAATAACCCGGACAGCCGGGCCACAGCTTGGAGCACTACTTGAAGGACATGGAGCTAGTCCATCGTATTGGTGTAACGGACGATCACTGGACTCCTCGGTATTGCTCGTGCCGCTGGTTTTTCAAGCATAACTCATGTTACCACGTTATAGTTACAGCGGTTACAACTGGAAAATAACAGCTACGTCCGGAGGCGAAAACATCCTCACTGACTCAGAAGTTAAGAATAAAGATAAACTGCATTATGTTCTTACTTAATTTACTTGAGGTCAGATTAGAGAATACACTCACAGTAATCCATACTCATTCTTCACATGCAGTAGAACTGGCAAAAGAAAAATTAAGGGAAAATCTATAGGCGGTAGCTTACAGAAGTTTCGAGAGCTACCGGGAAATCTTGGATACAATTTGTAATATGTCAGCGTAAGTTTGCATGAGACTATTGTATGCCTTTTCAACCTGTAGTTAGATCATTTTGTTAGTCAAATGAATAATAACACTACTGTTATGCGGTCATATGCTCAACAATTATGTGGCTAGAATTGGCACCAAGGGCGGGCACCGTGAAGCTGCTTTCTACACAAATGATAAACAAGTACAGAGTACAATGCGAACAGCACCAGATAGCAGCTTTTATGAACGGGTTCATACAAAACTCTAAACGTGAGATGCGTCGATAAACGATGAAAAAAACAGTATCCGACTTCGAAAAAGCCCTAATCAACGAATTGTGGGCCGTTTCCCTCGGGGCTTTTTACCAGGGCTGCCTTTTTCATTTTAAACAGGCAAATATTTGGTTTAATATGAAATACTGTGTATAGATTTATTTCAACATACAAAATGTTATTACCGTACTGCATCAACGTTTTGAATTTTGATACAACTTAGCTTATTCGCACGCATTGCGCCAGTTACACCTGAACGTTTGGCAGGACTTCTTATTTCTGCTCGGTGTCGAGCTGATAAGATATGCCAGGTGATAGTGTAAATCACAATTAAATATTGCCTTCAGGCCATTTTCGACAATAACTACAGCCATTCCCTAATAAGAAATAAGGACAAGGTATACATTCTACAATTTATATTAAAAACAGAATCAGACGAGATGCCCATGTCAAACATTAGCTGTGAACGCAGCTGTAACAACTGTGCACCAAAAAGCATCAGCCCAATAAAACACTTCCGGGATGGACCCAAAACAATAAATGAAACCTCATCATCCTGGAATAAGACTTGTTATTCAATAGAGTAACAGGGAACATTCATGATAATTGTCGTGTGTTACAGGCGTTGTATTTTGTGTTGTTTTATTTTTCGCAATACAGCGCCCAATTTTGGCCCAACACGAAAAACAAAAAAAAAAAGCATTTGTAGGGCTCCATTTTATTAACGTTCAGCGCAAATACAGTGTCGGACAAAATAATAAGACCACCGGTCCTATTTCATACAAAATGTCCAAATTTGACGATATGGTACACGGTTTCTAGTAAACCGATTTGGCTGAAACTTTGACAGCCGTCATGAAATTACGGGAATTTTGATTTGTATTAAATTGATTGGGTTCTGTTCACTACTTTCAAAGTTACAGATATACGGTGCGACAAAATTCTAACATCAAATTTTCATGATGGTTATTTGTGGTTAATTAAATAAAAATGTCCCAAAGTTTAAATGGCATCCTTAATTTTAGTACTTGTATATCAATCATCAAGTATCAGATACTCGCATATATCCTTTGGTAATGGCAATCTGAAAGTAATCCTATTATTTTGTCGTTTCGTATATCCATAACTTTTGATGTAGTGAACAGAACTCAATCAATTAAATACAAATCAAAATTCACGTAATTCCATGGCGACTGTCAAAATTTCAGCAAAATCGGTTCACTAGACACCGAGTATCACGTCGTCAAACTTGGCCATTTTGTATGAAAAACGGTTGGTGGTCTTATTATTTTGTCCGACACTTTATATCACAACAATACAGGACTAGGGTAAAAAATATATTTTGGACATGTATGTAATTTGGACATGCACGGCGGTATATTTTTTTTTTTTTTTGTTTGTATTTATGTGTATTTTAACTTATGCTAATTCTACACTTACAGCGGTATATGTCTTGTTTCGGAGAGGTAATAAAAGTGGATACTTCTCAATATCGATTATTGGATCAAACAGACCCTATTCTGATGACTTACGTTGAAAATACGCTTAACAAATAAGAATTTACTTCAAAATTATCGAAAATGTAAATTATTTCACTCCTCCTCTTCTTGGCGTAACGTCCTCACTGGGACAAAGCCTGCTTCTCAGATTAGTGTTCTATGAGCACTTCCACAGTTTTTAACTGAGAGCTTCCTCTGCCAATGACCATTTTGCATGTGTATATCGTGTGGCAGGCACGAAGATACTCTATGCCCAAGGAAGTCAAGGAAATTTCCTTTACGAAAAGATCCTGGACCGACCGGGAATCGAACCCGTCACCCTCAGCATGGTCATGCTGAATACCCGTGCGTTTACCGCCTCGGCTATATGGGCCCTTTCACTAAAACCCCTCAAATGCACAGGTACCGTAATCCGGGGTATCATTGATCAGCCGGGTAACATTGATCGGCTTGACCGACCTCAGGAAATATTCAAACAAGCATTTCACATTGGATCAGTTTCTGCTATCGAATGGTATATCGTAATCTGCTATCATTTAGCTGTTAAATGACATGCAATTCATGAAAATTGAATTTCATAAACATTGAAATAAAACGATTTTTCCATAACTGCGTTTCGTAACGCAATGAGATATATTGTTAAACATTCATGCTTGGCGTGAATACTAGATACAATATGAGGTTTGAAATCACTGTATTACTTCAATATGATATCCTAGAGTTGGATTTAATGAACGAAACTTTTATGAAAATGCTATTTTTCAGTAAAATATACGATTTATTAAAAGTCGCCTATCAATTGCTTAAGCCATTGCCTACCTTTAGGCGTTATTCGTGGTTTAGAGGATTTTAATTTAAAAATAACTTAAAAAGTTGGAGGGGTTGTATACTAGACACGACCGCATGTCTGACGTTGAATAACGTCCGTTTATGCATTAGTTTCGGAAAGTCTCTTTAATAAAGAGAAATCAATCAATTAATCAATCATTAGTTTCGGTTATTGAATGCTGTATTATTGTGGATTTAGCACCAAATTGGTGTCGGAAGTAACTTCAATGACTTCCGCTGTCTTTCCTATGCGTTAAAGACAACGTCGGAAGTAGTGCGCTGTATAGTAAATCGGATGCTCTACATAGCGCACTACTTCCGACGTTATGTTTAACGCATAGGAAAGGCAGCGGAAGTCAATGAAGTTACTTCCGACACCAATTTAGTGCTAAATCCACAATAACATTGATAAAGACTGTGATGTGAAATTTTGGTTTGGTTTAGTTTGATTGTAGACGGCAATTGATAGTGGAGTTTATTATTTATCATTATTTTCGATCCGATTCATTCCTTATAAACTTTGCCGTTCAATTTGAATAGGTCGTAAGTTTGCTGGGATTCCTATACAGATAAGACCTTTTCAAATCGAACGTCAGAACTATTTAAACCTGTGTACTAGCCCAGCACTAGGTTTTCTTGGTTCACCATTTATGGGCAGCCCAGGTATTGGTAGTCGTAACTAGTTTCTCTTTCATTAAACTATGTTGTTGCTCTCGAAATACAGTGAGTCTTTGGATGCTAATAGGTAATTATTTTGCGAAGAAAATTGATGCAGATTTCAAATCCTCTCGCACAATTTCTCTGCTTTTGCTGGTTTATATATAGAAATTTAGAATGGACGCGACAAGACTTGTTCCGCGTAGTAGTTGGTTTTAAAATGTTTCCATAAACGAATTTGTCAAAACCATTTAACCGTTCATTTTATAAGAGTTTAAACAGATGCAATCTAACAGATCAATCAAAAAAGCAAATCATTTAGCTTATGCTAATTGGTGGACTGGAATTACCAATATGTAATTATATAACTAAGAATTTCTAGATATCATACAGTTTTCTTCTATATTGTGTGGCAAAAATGTCTGGGAAATATAAAGGATGCTACAACAATCTAATATATTTCCACTATTCCGCTTGCAAAGTTTATGCTACGGTTTTAAGACTTAGTCGGTTTTGACATATTTGTGACCCGACGCGTCGTCTAAGAAAATTATTCGATTCACTCTTGGGAGGAACATTTTTGAAGCCCTTAGAAAGGCTGTTTAATTTCATTTGTTGTACAATAATCGTTCAATAGTTGCATGAGGTGAAAATCGGTAGCTATGCCAACCAAATCCAGAGCGCCATCGGTGGCGTTGATTCCGATGGGGGTTTTGCGATGGCGATGCTGCGCAAACTTGGGGCAAAAGAAAGCGCTCGTTGTTGCCGCGCACCAGTTTGAACTGGCTGATTGCTCCATTGGCGCCGCGTACAACGATACGAAGGAGAGCGTAACAGCCGACAACCACCGCGCTCGGCTTGCCAAAGCATACTGATGGAAAATGCAAATGGAGAAACTGGCTAGCTCTCCTTCTATGTGATCCCCTCGACGGGCCAAGAAAGAATGATGGAAGATGAGAAGAAGCAGTTTGCCTTTATACGGCACAATGGCCTGGCTTCCCCTCTCGAACGTGATTGGTTAAATTTATCTGCAATAATTCATTATAGCGGAGTATTAAAATATACTAAAATGATTATTATTAGCCATTTCCAAATCAGTATGTAGGCTTAGGATTAACCAATATTATAATGTTTAGTAAGGAATGACAGTATATAGTACAAAAGTCATGTATTTTCGACCAAAATTTCTTAAGATTACAGATATTTGAAATTCTAAAATTGTTATTGATATTTAGCAACGCTGGTTAACATTTTCATTATCCAGCAAACCTGCCATTCTTCAAAGTTGAAGAAATTTTAAGCAGATTTATTATGCGCGCATAAGTTTAGGCTTTTGTCACCGTATCTTGAATTTAGAATAGATTCGACATCAAGCGGTTAAAATATTCCCAGTTGTTGCCATGCCCCATTCGCTACCGCACGGGGAAAATGCTAATAAGCCACCGCCGCTGCTGCTAGGTTGCTGGCGGTGCTTGTACCGCGCTCGGCGGTGCTCTCGAAGTAGGTTTCAAGATGTTTGCACTTGCGTTTCTTCAATTTCTAGTGGAATTCGAATCAACTCTTTTGTGGAATTTAAAATTGTAGCCCTAATAAGGGCTGTTTAATTTTCATTTCACAAAACCAAACCGCGTTGCTGCCGTGTCGTCGGCGCCCATCCGTTTCCGAACTGGGGAAATGATAAATTATTCCACCACCGCCGCTGCTGCTGCGTCCGTCCGTCTACCGCGGTCGACAGCGTGAAAATGTGCTGTGAGAATGCTGAGCGAAAATGCAAACCGAGCTGTGCTCCTCTGTTCTGATCCGGTGAACAACTCCGCTTAAGCTGCCGCGCGCGAAGACGCACCGCACCGACCACCGCGCTCGGCTTGCCAAAGAACACTAATGGCTGTAAGCTCCACGAGGTAATAGACGAGATTTAATCCAGATTTTTTTAAATCCAGGATTAACTTTAGTACCCCACTCGGTAAGCTCCAAAACCGGTATCTACGTACAAGAACGCAGCCATTTTAAACGTCACACGAAACTGTGAACATGTGTGCGTGAGAGAACGGACGTAGAAAAAGATTGCGAATCAAAACATCTGATCGCTGGTTTGTTTTGATTCAGACGGCCGGCAGCAACAGCAAGCTGCAACAGCAGTAGATTTCGTTGCAATTCAAGTGCGGAATGATACCAGTTGAACACTTTCTTGATCTGGTTTTTTGATTAATTCCAATCGATTTTCATTCTACCGGTACGGAACGGGCATCAGAAGGTTGGGCTTTCGGACAGCAAAAGCTTTTCGTCGAGACATCTTTGCAGGCAGCTGATTTTATGTGGATTATGCTGGGGGTGGCCGAGCTTGAAAGTCGGTTCTCGGAACTAGCCTTGATAGCCAAAATGTGATTGCGAACAAAATCTCGGTCCAATGCAATGGCTTATTGCAATGAAATGCATCGGAATGCAGCAGTTGGAGCAGTTGTGGCTTGCTGCAATAAATATACATTTGTGAAAGGTGTTTCGGAGATTCCTTCAGATATTTCCCCGGCGATACTTCCGGGAATTCCTCAAGATATTTCGCGGATTTCTCCAGGAATTCTATTGAGGATTCCTCTTGGAATTCTTTCGGTTATTCTTTGAGGAATCTTCTAGGGAACTTCCCCAGGAATTTCGTCAGGTTTTTTACGAATTCCTTCGAGGTTTCCTCAAATAATTCTTTTGGAAATTTTTCCAGAAGTCCTGTCGGAGATTTTGCCAGGAATTCCTTTCGAGATTCTTTCACAAATTTATTCGGTGATTCTTCTAGGAATTCCTTCGGGGTTTTCTCCAAGATTTCTATCAATGATTCCTTCAATTATTCCCTTTACGATTGCTCCAGGAGATCCTACGGGGATTTCTTTCAGAATTCGATCGAGGATTCCTGCAGAAATTCCTTCGAGGACACTTCTATAAATTACTTCGCAGATTCCTCCAAGGTTTAAAAGCTTCCTCCAGAATTTTTTTCGGGGAATGTTTCCGATTTTTTTAAGGATTTTTTCATAAGGGAACGTCTATAAATTACGTCACGCTTTCTGGGGGGAGGGGGGTGGTGTTTCGATAAAGTGTGACGATCCTTAGAGAAATTTTAGAGGTCTCATACCGGAATTCTGAAGGGAATTCCTGCATGGATATCTCTAGAAAATTCTGCGGGGATTCCTCCAAGAATTCATCCGGGGATTCCTACAGAAATTATTTCGAGGATTCCTCCAGAAATACCTCCATGGATTTCTCCACCATTTCCTTCGGAGATTTTTCTACGAATTCTGTCGGTGATTCTTTTAGGAGTTTCTTAAGGGATTTCAATAGGAATTTTTCAACGAATGCTTTGGAAACTCTTCAAGGAATTCACTCTGGGGATTTCTTCGGAGATTCCTCCACGAATTCTTTCAGGGGTTCCTCAGGGATCCTCCGGAATTTATTTCATTAATCCTTTGGAGATTCCTCGTGAATTCTTTCGTGGATTATTTCAGGAATTTCTTCGGAAATTCCTCTAGGAATTCCTTAGAAGACTCCACAAAAAACTCATTCAGGCAGAATTTCTTTAGAAATTTTTCTACAAATTCCTTTGGGAATCGCTACAGGAATTACTTTGATTATTCCTTCAACAATTTCTTAGGGAATTTCTCTAGGAACTACTTCGGGGATTTCCCCAAAAATTAACACGGCGATACTTCGGGAATATCTTCGAGGAGTCTTCCAGGCTTTCCTTTGGAAATTCATAAGCATAATCCTTGCGGATTTTCTCCATTTTTTCGGAAATTCTTCCAGGAATTCCTTCGGGGATTTCTGCAGATTTTTTTTCGGGAATTACTCCTTGAGGGATTCCTTGAGGCATTATTTCAGGGATTATTCTAGGAATGTCTTTGGGGATTTCACTAGGAATTATTTCGAGAATTCCTCCAAAAATACCGCCAAGTATTTCTTCAGGATTTTATTCGAAGATTTTTTCAGGATTTTTGACGTTGAATAACGTCCTTCGGCAACATATAGGGGTGTAACTTCAGAAAAACCAAAAATCGGCCGCGTCACGAAAAGTGGTCAGCTTTTGAACGCTAATAACTCAGTCATTTATGAACGAATTTTAAAAAATTTAGCACCGATCAGACGCAAATATTTCCAGCAATTATGTCAATTAATAACAACTATTGATTTTCAACAGCGAACTATTGAAAATTTAGGAAAAGTGAACCCATGTTTTATCCAGCCAATCACGTTCGAGCACAGTTTTGCACTTTTCCGTCTAGCGCCTGGCAGTATAAAAGCTATTTCTTCTTCCCCTCTTCTTTTATTCTTCATCAACACCTCGAGGGGAACGCATCGGCAGAGAGCTGTGCAGTTTGCTCCGTTTCCGTTTTCATTTAGTGTTATTTGGCAAGCCGAGCGCGGTGGTCGGTGCGGTGCGTCTTCGCGCGCGGCAGCTCGAGCGGAGTCGTTCACCGGATCAGAAACGGAGGGAAGGAGCACAGCTCGGTTTGCATTTTCGCTCAGCATTCTCACAGTACATTTTCACGCTGTCGACCGCGGTAGACGGACGGACGCACCGAAGACAACCGAGCAGCAGCGGCGGTGGTGGAATAATTTATCATTTCCCCAGTTCGGAAGCGGATGGGCGCCGACGACACGGCAGCAACGCGGTTTGGTTTTGTGAAATGAAAATTAAACAGCCCTTATTAGGGCTACAATTTCAAATTCCACGTAAGAGTTGATTCCAATTCCTCTAGAAATTAAAGAAACGCAAGTGCAAACATCTTGAAACCTACTTGGAGAACACCGCCAGCAACCTAGCAGCAGCGGCGGTGGCTTATCAGCATTTTCCCAGTGCGGTAGCGAAAGGGCATGGCAACAACTGGGAATATTTTAACTGCTTGATGTCGAATCTATTCTAAATTCAAGATACGGTGATCAAAAGCATAAACTTATGCGCGCATAATAAATCTGCTTAAAATTTCTTCAACTTTGAAAAATGGCAGGTTTGCTGGAAAATGAAAATGTTAACCAGCGTTGCCAAATTTCAATAAGAATTTTAGAATTTCAAATATCTGTAATCTTTAAAAATTTTGGTCGAAAATACATGACTTTTCTACTACTGTCAATCTTTACTAAACATTATAATATTGGTTAATCCTATGCATACATACTGATTTGGAAATGGCTAATAATAATTATTTTAGTATATTTTAATACTCTGCTATAATAAATTATTGCAGATAAATTTGTATGGCATCGTTGAATTTTACTCCCCTCACATTTAACCAATCACGTTCGAGAGGGGAAGCCAGGCCATTGTGCCGTATATGTAAAAGCAAACTGCTTCTTCTCATCTTCCATCATTCTTACTTGACCGGTCGAGGGGATCACATAGAAGGAGAGCTAGCCAGTTTCTCCGTTTGCGTTTCCATCAGTACCTATGCTTTGGCTAGCCGAGCGCGGTGGTTGTTGGCTGTTTGTTACGCTCTCCTTCATATCGTTGTACACGGCGCCAGTGGAGCAATCAGCCAGTTCAAACTGGTGCGCGGCAACAACGAGGGCTTTCTTTTGCCCCGAGTTTGCGCAGCATCGCCATCGCAAAACCCCCATCGGAATCAACGCCACCGATGCCGTTCTGGATTTGGTTGGCATAGCTACCGATTTTCACCTCATGCAACAATTGAACGATTATTGTACAACAAATAAAATTAAACAGCCTTTCTAAGGGCTTCAAAAATGTTCCTCACAAGAGTGAATCGAATAATTTTCTTAGACGACGCGTCGGGTCACAAATATGTCAAAACCGGTCAAACCATAGCATAAACTTTGCAAGCGGAATAGTGGAAATATATTAGATTGCTGTAGCATCCTTTATATTTCCCAGCCAAATTTTAATGTGTGTTGTGTCCGCAAAAACTAAACATTTCTATGCCCATTTTTGCCACACAATCTAGAAGAAAACTGTATGATATCTAGAAATTCTTAGTTATATAATTACATATTGGTAATTCCAGTCCAACAATAAGCAAAAGCTAAACGATTTGCATTTTTGAATGATCTGTTGGATTGCATCTGTTTAAATTCTTATAAAATGAACGGTTACCAAGAAAATTTAAATGGTAAAGATTTTTAAATGGTTTTGAAAAATTCGTTTATGGAAACATTTTAAAACCAACTACTACGCGGAACAAGTCTTGTCGCGTCCATTCTAAATTTCTATATATAAACCTGCAAAAGCAAAGAAATTGTGCGAGAGGATTTGAAATCTGCATCAATTTTCTTCGCAAAATAATTACCTGTTAGCATCCAAAGAAATTCAAAGGTCTAGCAAACTGCAGTTGGCCCGCTGAAATTATTCTGCAAATTGACTCACTGTATTTCGAGAGCAACAACATAGTTTAATGAAAGAGAAACTAGTTACGACTACCAGTACCTGGGCTGCCCATAAATGGTGAACCAAGAAAACCTGGTGCTAGGCTAGTACACAGGTTTAAATAGTTCTGACGTTCGATTTGAATAGGTCGTATCTGTATAGGAATCCCAGCAAATTTACGACCTATTCAAATTGAACGGCAAAGTTCATAAGGAATGAATCGGATCGAAAATAATGATAAATAATAAACTCCACTATCAATTGCCGTCTACAATCAAACTAAACCAAACCTAAATTTCACATCACAGTCATTACAATGTTAATACAGCATTCAATAATCGAAACTAATGCATAAACGGACGTTATTCAACGTCAGACTTGCGGTCGTGTCTAGTATACAACCCCTCCAACTTTTTTTGGTGACTCCTTAAGAAATTTCTTAGGGAATTTCACCAGGAATTCCTTTGAAATTCCCCCTCGACTACTTTCGTGGATTCTCCCAGGATTTGCTTCGATGTGTCCTTCAGGAATTCCAGGAATTTCTTCGAAGAAGCAAAGAAATTCTTCTAGGAATTATTCCGCGGATTCCTCCAGAAATACCTTCAAGGATTTCTCCAGCACTTTCTTCGGAGATTTTTTTTACTGGAAATCTTTCGGTGATTCCTGTAGGAATTCCTTAGAGGGTTCCACTAGGAATTCATTCAGGGATTTTGACAGGAATTCCTTTAAAAATTACTCAAGGAATTTTTCCAGGGATTTTCCCAGGAATTCCCTTGTGGACTTCTCCACGCATTTCTTCAGGGATTTCTCCAGGAATTGCTGCGAGGATCCCATTAGGATTTTTCCTAGGAATTCCTCCAAAAGATTCCTCCGGGGTTTTCTCCAGGAATTCCTCCAACGATTCCTTCAGGGATTCCTCCAGAGATTCCAGGGATTCCCCCAGGAGCTCCTCAAGGGATTCCTCCAGAAGTGTCCTCCAGGAGTTCTTTCAGGGATTCCTCCACGAGTTCATCCAGGGATTTTTCCAGGAATTCATCCAGGAATTCCTCCAGGGATTCCTCCAGGAGTTCCTCCAAGGATTTTTCAAGGAGTTCCTCCAGGGGTTCCTGCAGGAGTTTCTCTAGGGGATCCTTCAGGAGTTCCTCCAGGAGTTCCTCAAGAGATTCCTCCAGGGGTTCCTCCATCGATTCCTCCAGGAGTTCCTCCAGGGATTCCTCCAGGAGTTCCTCCAGGGATTCCTCCAGGAGTTCCTCCAGGGATTCCTCCAGGAATTCCTCCAGGGATTCCTCAAGGAATTCCTCCAGGGACTGCTCAAGGAATTCCTCCAGGGATTCCTCCATGAATTTCTCCAGGAATTCCTCCAAGAATTCCTCCAGCGATTCCTCCAGGAATTCCTCCAGGGATTCCTCTATGAATTTCTCCAGGGATTCCTCTTAGAATTCCTCCAGGGATCCTTCCAGAAAATCCTCCAGCGATTCCTCTGAAACCGTAGCCTACGATCGCACTCATTTTTAAGTTTGAATTACTCTAGAACCAACTATGCTGATAACCGTTGCAGAGTATGTGCAGTGTTTTCAATAGATGTTATGAGGGTTTTTGATTTTCATGTTTCCCGTGTAGTTAATAAGAGTAGATTTAGGAAGTTTTTATGTTATTTTAAGTAGTTGAGTATTAAGTATTTGCCATTGGGGTGTGTATTTTACTTGTTGGCAGTAATAAATATAAATATATTTGTGGGCTTCGTGGCCGTGCGGTGAGAGGAACTCCTCCAGAGATTCCTTCAGGATTGCTTCAGGAATTCCTCCAGAAAATCATCTAGGGATTCCTCTATGGATTTCTCCAGGGATTTCTCCAAGGATTTCTCCAGAAAGTAGTACTCTCTCCCTCTCTTCTTGGCGTAACGTCCTCACTGGGACAAAGCCTGCTTCTCAGCTTAGTGTTCTATGAGCACTTCCACAGTTATTAACTGAGAGCTTCCTCTGCCAATGACCATTTTGCATGTGTATATCGTGTGGCAGGCACGAAGATACTCTTATGCCCAAGGAAGTCAAGGAAATTTCTTTTACGAAAAGATCCTGGACCGACCGGGAATCGAACCCGTCACCCTCAGCATGGTCATGCCGAATACCCGTGCGTTTACTGCCTCGGCTATATGGGCCCAGAAAGTAGTACGTAGTACCTAGATAAGAAATGGAAGAAACTGCTGAAAGAAACCGTTGCAAAAATGTTTTTTTTGTGTTATTCCTAGAAGAATTTCTGCAGCAATTCTTGAGTTTATCAGCAACATTTGCAAAGATACTTTCGGTCATATTTTTCAGGAATTGTTTTACAACACTTCTCCAAGGATTTCACAAGTTATTCTTTCATATTTTCTCTCTAGGACTTTACAAGTTAACTTTAATCAACTTTCTCCGAAAAATCTTCCTAGTTTCTTTCCAAGAAACATTCATAAACTCATTCGGAGATTTATTCTAGAATTCATTGAGGGGCTTCAACAATTCTGTTTTTGCAAAAAAACTCTTATGCAGTCGGTATAGGAATTTCTGAAGAAGTTTTTGGAAGAGTCCCCGAAAATGTCTCTTAAGGAGTCCCTGAACAATAATTTCTAAAGCAAAAACAGGAATCCAAGTTTGAAATCACTGTAAAGAAAAATACCCCCTGATGGGCTTGAGATATTTTTTAAATTTCTGCGAGGACTCCAGGAAGATTTCTTGGAGTACCTTGGGCCAAAATCCAGCAGGAACTTAAAGTAATTTCTGAAAAAAGCTATAGGAAGGGAAGCAAATTTCTACTACAATTTATCCGAGAATTTTGTCAACAATTTCTTCGAGCTTCTCTTCTGGAATTCCTCCGAGAAATCCTTCTAAGTTTCCTCCGAAAATTCCTTCTGAATTCCCTTCGAAAAAAAAATCTTTCTGGAATTCTTATAAAATTTATCTGGATTTTTTCCAAGAACTGATCTGGGAATTCTGGTGATTCCTCTTAGATTTCCTACGGGAATTCCTCCAGGAATTCGTTTTGAATTTATCCAAAAAAATCCACAGAATTTCCTCTTGAATTTCTTAATTCTGAAATTTCTCCGGGAATTCCTCCGAGAGTTACTTCTAAAATTCCTCAAGAAAATCCACGGTGAATTCCTCCAGAAATTCCGAAGTAGTTCCCGTAGGAATCCCTGAAGGAGTTCCCGGAGAAATCCCTGAAAGAGTTCCCGGAGAAATCCCTGAAGGAGTTCCCGGAGGAATCCCTGAAGGAGTTCCCGGAGGAATCCCTGAAGGAGTTCCCGGAGGAATCCCTGAAGGAGTTCCCGGAGGAATCCCTGAAGGAGTTCCCGGAGGAATCCCTGAAGGAGTTCCCGGAGGAATCCCTGAAGGAGTTCCCGGAGGAATCCCTGAAGGAGTTCCCGGAGGAATCCCTGAAGGAGTTCCCGGAGGAATCCCTGAAGGAGTTCCCGGAGGAATCCCTGAAGGAGTTCCCGGAGGAATCCCTGAAGGAGTTCCCGGAGGAATCCCTGAAGGAGTTCCCGGAGGAATCCCTGAAGGAGTTCCCGGAGGAATCCCTGAAGGAGTTCCCGGAGGAATCCCTGAAGGAGTTCCCGGAGGAATCCCTGAAGGAGTTCCCGGAGGAATCCCTGAAGGAGTTCCCGGAGGAATCCCTGAAGGAGTTCCCGGAATAATCCCTGAAGGAGTTCCCGGAGGAATCCCTGAAGGACTTATTGGAGGAATCCATGATGGGGTTCCCAGAAAAATCCGTGAAGAATTTGGAATTGGAGTTTCTGAGGAATCCTTGAAGGAGTTACTGCAAAAATCCAGGAGGAATTCCCGTAAAAAAATCATGAAGGAATTCCAGTAGAAAATTCTCGAAAGAATTTTTAGAGGAATTGCCGTGGAAATTTGTGAAGGAGGATTTTTTAAAAGAATTCACGGAGGATTTTTTGGAGGAAATCCAAAAGGAATTCCCGAACAAATTTATGGAAGAATTCCCTGGGCCCATTTCCGAAGAATTGTCAGGAGGAACACCCGGAGGAAATCTCGGATAAATTCCTTTCAGAATTCCCAGATTAATTCTTGATGGAAGTCCAGAAGGAATTTTCAAATAAAATCAAAAAAGAATTCTCGGAGAAATTCCAGATGATTTTTTTTTGGAGGAAATCCAGATGGAATTCTCGGTGGAAATCCAAAAGGAATGCTCAGTGGAAATCCAAAAGGAATGCTCGGAGGAATTCCAGAAGGTATTTTCGGATAAATTTTAGAAGGAATTCCCGGAGTAGTACTAGAACGAATTCCCGGAAGATTTTCTGGAGTTATCCCCAGTAAAATGTTTGGAGGGATTCCCGGAGGAGTTTCTTGAGGAATTCCGGAAGAAATTTTTGGAGGAATTTCCGGAGTAATTTTAGAAGTAATTCCTAGATAAATTCGTAGAAGAATTCTCGGAGGAATTTCTGGAGGAAATCCCGGACGGATTTCAGGAGGAATTTCTGGAAGGATTCCCGGAGCAATTTCTGGACGAATTCCTGAAGGAATTTCTAAAGGAATTCACGGAGCAATCCAGAAAGAAATCACAGAGAAACTCCAGAACGATGAATTCCTGGAGGAATTCCCAGATGAATTTCAGGTGGAATTTCTGGAGAAGTTTTTGGAGAATTGCTTTAGGAATTCTCGGACGAAATCCAGGAGGAGTTTCTTGAGGAGTTCCCGGAAGAATTACTGGAGAACTTCCCAGACTATTCTCTTAAGGGATTCCCGGAGGAACTTCTGGAGGAATTCCCGAAGGATTTCCCGGAGAAATTTCTGGAGTTATTCCCGTAGAAATTTCTGAAGGAACTCCTATAATAATTTCTGTAGTAATTCCCAGACGAATTTCTGAAGAAATTCCTTGAGGAATTCTCTAAGAAAATTTCGGAGAAATTTCCGGAGGAATTCCCGGAGCGATTTTCGGAGATTTTCCCGAAAGAATTCCCGGAGCAATTTCTGGAGGAATTCCTGAAAAAAATTCTGGAGGAATGCTCGAAGTAATTCAAGAAGAAAGTAATGAAGAAACACCAGAACCAATTTCTCGGAGGAATTTCTGGAGAAATTCCCGAAGAAATGTCTGGAGATATTCTCATCTGGTGGATAAGAAATCCATTGAAGAATGTTCGAGGGATTCCTGGTGGAATTTCGGGTACTCCAAAAAGAAATTCTTCTTAGAATTCTCGAATTATCCTTAGAGGAATTTCGGAAGGGATATTTGGAGGAATTTATAAAAACATCTCGGAAGAAATCCAAAAGGATTTTTTGGAACAATTTTAAATAGAATTCTTTGGGGAATTCCAGAAGGAATTCTTCAGGGATTCCTCTGGGAACTCCTTCAGGGATTCTAGCAGTAACTCCTTCCGAGATTCTTGCAGTGACTTCTTTAGGAATTCCTCCGTTAACTCCTTCTGAAAGAATTAAAAAAACAATTGCGGGATAAATAACTGAGAGATTTCTTGAAGAATCTTTTTTTTTCATTTCATTTTATTTTTCAATTTAAATTTCCGTGAGAAATTCGAAAAGAGCTCTTGCAGAAATTCTATATGCAATCGGTATAGGAACCACTGAAAAAAATCCTGGGGGAGTCTCTGAAAGAGTCCCTGGAAATTTGTTTTGCCTGATAAAGATTCCTTAAGCAAAAGCAGGAATTCCTTGATAAATTTCTAAAGCAATTTGTGAAACAAAAACCTATAGGCAAATGCTGGAAAAACCACTGAAAAATGGACCTCCTGAGCGAATGCCTGTTGGAACCAAGATATATTAAAAAAGTTGATAGAGTTCCACGAAGTATTCGCAGAAAATCTCTGGTAAAAATCCAGCAGAAACTGAAGGAACTCCAAAAAGATTTCCTGTAGGAGTTTCATAACGATCCCCTGAATGAGATGTACAGGGTGTTCAATAAGTTCGGATACACCATATAACTTCAATTAATTTCATATCTGTAATTCAGATTTTGAAAGTAAATGTATTTATTGAAAGGTCATATAACACTGATCAAATATAGCATATGGTTTTGAATAAAGTGTTTTTCTCCTTTTTTTTTATAAGCCTTAGATGTATCTAAAGTTTGTTAGCTCTGGCACGCTGGAATAATTTTCGATAAGTTGCTCAAGCTACAGAAGTCTAAAACGTTGACTTTTGAGTTTACATCTCATTATACTATATTAAAATAACTAAATTAATAGACAAAACCTTTATACTGCTATTTCAGTGATGATATTGTGATAAATTTGCAAATTTAGTCAAAATGTGCTTAAATCTATGAAAAAGGCATAAAAACATTATATAAAGCCAATTTAGGTTCAAATTTGCCACAATAGGGATATAATCAAGTTTTGGAAAAGATAACTATGGATTAAACTGAGATATAACGCAGCCTTGCTTTTTGACAAAACAAAAATCATTAAACCAGGTACAGCGGCAATTTTAGCAATTTTAAAGATCAAAATAAAATGAGTCCGTATTTCACCGAATCTGAATCTTATAGATTATTTCGTATGGCCATAGTTGCTATCACTAATGCTGAGGACAACAACCTAATTTGATTCAACTTAACACCATTACTCAATAAAAGCTAGACGAAATACCAATGACAGACGTGCGTGCCGGCCAAAAGGAACTTGAGGCACATTTGCAATTATTACAAAAGGATAAAGGACAGTTTATTTCAAAACATATACTGTATTTGATAAGTATTATGTGAGCTTTCAATTAATACATTCACTTTGCAAAACTGAATTACAGATGGGAAATAAATTCAATTTTACTGTGTATCCGAACTTATTGAACACCGTGTAGAAAGATCTTCTGAAGATTCCGCCGGAATCGTGCAAAAACTCCTTTCAAAAATCTCGGCAATTCTTGTGGGAACACAGATATAAATGGCCGATTTAATTTTTGAAGGACTTCTGGGAGAATTATTCACTGAATTCCTGGAAAACTTATGTCTTGATTGTGCAATTTTTCATTGATCCACATTGGTGCTAATAGCCAGCGCTGCATCTTTATACGGCTCGCACATCATTGGCATTGTTTGCCTAATCCACATTCTGGAAAAAATCCATCGAAACCACCACCCAGCAAACTGAAATTTGAACGATTCCACAGGAACAGAATGTTATTTCACACCATCCTTGAGTACACTGCTTCCGTAGCCATTTAGCTCAATGTAGCGCGACAGTAGCACGACGGAACTGCTCCGGTAAATAAACCAGGTCGGACGGTTCGATCGGCGCAGCTCCAGACCCGTCCCACATTTCCAGCTCCAAAACACCGCAGTAGCTGCTGTTCTGTTTGTTTTGTTTTGTTTTGTTTTCGTTTCTCCTCTTTCTGACGTTTGCCAATATGAATTCATTAGTGTGCGGGTCAGCATTTACGGTACGCAGCCAGTGTTTTCGTTAATCCGAGATTAACTTTGATGCGCCGAAATCGGCGTACTAAAGTTAAATCTCGGATTAAAATCAAGGATAATACCGTTTAATGCTTAAGAAAATCGAGGATAATACGAGATTGGCGTCTAAGACGCTGTGGAGCTTACCGCCATAAATGAAAACGCAAACGGAGCAAACTGAACAGCTCTCTGCCGATGCGTTCCCCTCGAGGTATTGATGAAGAATGAAGGAAGAGGGGAAGAAGAAATAGCTTTTATACTGCCAGGCGCACGACGGAAAAGCCCAAAGCTGCGCTCGAACGTGATTGGCTGGATAAAACATGGGTTCACTTTTCCTAAATTTTCAATAGTTCGCTGTTGAAAATCAATAGTTGTTATTAATTGACACAATTGCTGGAAATATTTGCGTCTGATCGGTGCTAAAATTTTTAAAATCCGTTCATAAATGACTGAGTTATTAGCGTTCAAAAGCTGACCACTTTTCGTGACGCGACCGATTTTTGGTTTTTCTGAAGTTACACCCCTATATGTTGCCGAAGGACGTTATTCAACGTCAAAAGTACATAATTTGTAAAAAATTTTACAACATATTCGAAATCAGCGACCCCGAATTTATTTGCAACACAAAGAACATTGATCACTGACATGATCAATGTTACCCCAAATCAACACAATCAAAAATTAGATTAAAAAACCTATTTAAACATGTTTTAAAGTTTTACAATACTTTTTCGAGTAGCTTAACACATACTCAGAGGGCCAGTGCTTCTTTTAAAAATATAAAACATGTAACGTTTACTTTAACAAGAGAATTATTCAAGAATGTTAGAAAATTCTGATCAATGTTACCCCGGATTACGGTATGCAAGACGACATACACTTCACAGTCAAATACAATATTCACCTCAATCAAAATCGTCAAATTAATAATTGTAAAAAAATTGAAAGCCTTATTGCAATAAAATATGTTCAATTAAGAAACATTAAGCAGCCGAACTCTTAACATTCATCCAGAACGCTAAAAATAGGTGGTGTCCAAAATACATTACAAGTTTTCTACTGTAAATATATTTTGGTCATCTGGCGAACTACATGGGGATGCTGTGCGATTGCATACTTGGAGGCGTATTCTGTGGGTCTGGCGATATTTTCTCGATTTTATCAAAAACTGTAATAGTTATCAAAATAGATGCCTGTTAAGCGAAGAAATTTGATTATTTTCAAGAAAATATTTGATAATTTATGCTACTTTCATGATAAAGCAGTATTCATGGCTAAACATGGAGATAATTGCCCTGTCCAAATAATATATACCTGAGGGTGTCCAAAACATATATTCGGTGTCCAAAATGCAATTCTAACAGGCGATAGGAAATTGTGATTTTCTCAGCTTAAAATGCTTTCGTTAAGGTTTTTGCCACCAGGAACGCAAAGTACAATCATATTTTAAGCGTATTAGTAACTTTGGAAAATAAATAATTGCTTTCTAAGGAAGCTAGGGGACGAATTTTCCAACCTTGTCCTCAGCCTCTCCAAAATACATGAATTACCCTATCCATACAGCATTCATTGAGGAATCGCTTCATGAATTTCTCCACGAGCTTCTCCAGCAAAACCTTCAGAATATTCTCCAGAGATACTTACAAGCGTTTCTCCACGGATATCTGCATAAATTGAGCGATTCTTTCAAAAATTCCTGTCGGAATCCTTCAGGTCTTACCCCAGGACACTGAATAAAATTTCAACCATCGCGCAACAATAATGACAATGTCGCAACCTGAATTTGTTGACAATTCACCCAATGCGATATATGTTTGTCCCATCTTGAACAGAACAGGATAAAAATCGTATCGTATCGACACTGGGGTTTTGATGGTGCAAATAGCAGCAGTGCTGAAGCTACCTTTGTTTCATGTAATACGCTGCAGTTTTTACATAGACCGATTCACTTCAGTTTGAAGTTTAATTTGGTCGGAAAGAAGTGACTGTTGGCATATTAAATCCTTCATATTGAAATCCACACAAACGCGAGATTGGCACTCACTACATGTTGGAATCATATATTCAAGCGCCAAGTCTTCATGCTCTCATTTGAATCCAATGCAAGCAACGTAAACCGCTTTGAAAAGCTGTCACATTTCAATAAAAATCGGTTGTCGCTCACTCCGTTTTCACAAGTTCTGCAGTTCATTTGGAAACAACTAGGGGGATTAGGGGCATAATGGACACCCTAAGCAAATGAGTATGTTAGGCCTGTATAACAGACAAAAACTTAACATATTATCAGTTGGCTTACAACTTTAACTTGTTTCCTACGTATTTCAATCATTTACAGCAGGTAGAATGTCATCATTGTAAAGAAATAATGAATTGCAAACCGTGTGTTTTTTAGGGCTGACAAGAAAGATACGGGGCGAAATGGACACCCATCGGGGCATAATGGACACCCCTGCATATTTTATGCTAATTCTTTGGTTACATCGACCAGTTAAGTAACTTGCCTACGGAGATCAATACCACTCTCTAAAATAAAAACTCTAATTTTTTGAGTAGCGCCCATGCCGCTACTGTGTTGGAAACACACATTTTTTTAAATTGCTCGTACGCTCACATTTTTGCAAAATATCAATATTGCTGTGTGCATTCGAAATGCAAATATCAAATGCGGGAGCACCAAATGCGGTAAGATTTTCTAACAAGTAACCCGATGTCAGTGGGAGCTTTTGAATCCTAGGTTGGCGGTGGTTTTGACTATGGTTGCTAAGTTGCCTTTGGTAACACTGTGTTACCGCGTTTGGAGCGCATTTGGGCACCGTTTGCATCTTCAACGCACACAGCAATATTTTTCGGTATTTGAAGGTGGTTTATAAACCCAGTGAGGTTGCCATGTCGAAATTATTGCAAAATACATGCTCATGTGAGCGTACGAGCAATTTAAAAAAAAATGTGTGTTTCCAACACAGTCATGTGCGGCATTACTAAAAATGTGCAGGCCGAATACATTTTTGAGCGTAGCCGTTTTTGCGTGCACATATATAATACTCCATCTTAGACGAGTTTACATAACATCAAAGTTAATTAAATAAGTTTTAGGCTAAAAATATTGGATTGATTTTTTTCAAACTCTCTAAAACGCACAACAGTATGCAACGCGCGTACATCCATTCATAATTGCCAGTGTTAATTTCGCCCCGAAACGATTAAAACATTGAAATTGCTATTTTGAGTAAGTTCTGATCAAAAATATAATACTTCATCCATTGCTAAATCTGCGTATACATGTAGATAAGCTAATAATACACTTGTGTTTATAGTGGACATACTCAAACGCTCGTAATACCTTATTTGCTGCTGCTTCGAAATTATAAGAAATCCACCATATGAAAAACATACTTCAATTTCAATGATATTTTGGTTATTTGGAAGGATTATAAATGGTACTATTAAAAAATAAAACAGTGACTTGTTCCTTTACACTTATGCATTAAAAGTTTTACATAAAAGTCAACTGTTTCGGCAAAAACAGGGGTGTCCATTTCGCCCCGGGTGTCCATTATGCCCCTAATCCCCCTAGGTATTTACGCGCGACTCGGACCGAATTGAAAACGCGACCGCACTGATCGACGATACGATACAACGATTACTACATCTAGTTCAATTCTGCTATCTAACCTGATTTGCAGCTTTTTTGTGCACTAGGGCACTGCGAGAGCGATTCCAACTGGAAGCTGTACTTACACTTTGTACGGTGCCTAAATGTATTCTATTCTAATTCTGCAATATCGAACTGGCTGCCGTTGCGCTGCTTTCACTTTCTACCCTATCATGATAGAATGATGAGCACGAGGATGTTGATGTGTGAATGTTGGTTGTTCCTTTTTCCAGTCCGATTGTGGGTCCATTATGAGTTGCCGTTCGCCGATGTCCAAGTATCCAAGTATCCGGGTCCGTTTGAGCCATGGGCTCAGAAGAGTGTCAGTGACAGCTGCTCTCAGGGAGGAAACAGCAATGGCCGAAAGTGCCGGTCAGGATTCGAACTAATGACCATCGGCTTGTAAAGCAAACGGGTGACCAATTGCGGCACGGGTCCCGGCAAACCCATCCAGTTCTAGTTAATTTCAAAACATTCAAACCTTTTTCAAATGAAAAGTTAAGGGATATTCTTCAATAGTTCATCAGGACATTGTACAACTTGTCAAGTTTATCTATCTTTTCTTGATGTTGCTGTGCTCTCTCAGCTCGTCGTTTCTCTTTTCGCTCGCACCCAGCTCTGTACTCCTCCAGTAGCCCGCTTAGAATTTTTCTTGATCGCCAGATACATGACAGGTGCATCACTGGATTTGGTGTTTTCACTTTGTTTTGGAATTGACTCTGCTGGTTTCTTCCGACGGATGAATTAAGCCGACATAATCACTTCCGGTTCAATAGAATCGTCAACAGCCGCAATTTGATTTCTGAGTCGTACGGCGTGCCAACTATTGTTAAACCGGAGGTTCAACTATTTTTCAAAACATTTTTGTTTTTTTTTGACACATTTTTAAATCTGTTCTCGACTTGAACCGCACTAAACAGCACACCAAGTTATTCATAGAGCTTTTTTGCTATGTTCTCCCACATATCTCGTTTGTAGCGGAACTTCCTAAAAGAGGTCCCATGTTGCCCAGATAAGATCTGTTAGATACAGATTTGCTGATTGGTGTTTCGTTCGAGCTGATGTGGAAAACTAGCTTTATCCCAAATCGCCAGAATATCGCAAGTCATTTGGGGGATCAGGGGCATAATGGACACCCTACGCGCATATGAGTACGTTAGGCCTGTATAACAGAGAAAAACTTAACGCAAAAGGTCTGCAACTCTAAATTTTCTAATAAACTTACTATTTGTCTCGCGATAGTATTTGGTAGTATTTCTAGTATAACTGATATTTTCGGATCATAGCAACAGCTGTTTTTGTGGTTGTTAAGGGCGTCATAACGGTTCTATTTTCAATCGCAAGTTCAATCTT
Organism: Aedes albopictus; assembly: GCF_035046485.1. Lineage (NCBI taxonomy): Eukaryota > Metazoa > Arthropoda > Insecta > Diptera > Culicidae > Aedes > Aedes albopictus. The sequence continues at coordinate 237,764,774 of NC_085137.1, forward strand.
GAAATTTTCTGAAAGTCAGTTTATTGTTCAGTGTTAACACGTACAATTGAAAACCATTTAGATTATAATGTATAACGTTACGGTAAGTAAAATTCGTACTGTGGAAGGTTACGAATGATGCGTTTTATCAATTAATTTATTCATTCTAGTCATTGTTCTGGCAAGTAGTCTAAAAGGATTTTGGACTAATTCCTGTTAAAATTCAAAGAATTCTGGACCTTCAGGGATATTCTGGCAGCCTAGCGATTGAAGACCTTACATCGGAAATGATACCTGAGCTTAAAGCAGATATGCGAAAGTTGGCCAATACCTACACTAAGAAAAATCCGCATCTAGTTTCCATGTGCTCACACATAGAATTTTGCAATCAAGCTTTGCACTCGAAAAATAAATGCATCGCACATAAATTCAAATTACGCATTTAGAATATAAATGCTGCTGCACATATTTTCCATCCGACTACATATTAGATTTTATGTGCAACCTTGCGTGGAGAACGTTTATGTGCGCGCATATAGATTGTAATAATGGAGTGAGATGGATTTTTGCCAATAAATATGTGCGGATTTTTTTAAGTGTACCGTTTGAGAGAGGATTTCTCAACGCTTTATGGGGACTGTGTCGAAAATCCTACAGGTTTCTGTTTTTTTTTTGGCAGGAGAAAAATCGTGTATTGGCGCCCAGAAATACCTGAAGGCCAAATCGAAATTCCGCGACCTACAATCCTCCCAGCGCGATGACGATCCGGAACGCTTGTATGAGGCAAAAGTGTTGTAGGACAAATTTGTTTTAAACTTCCAATCACTATCGATGTAAGTTAGCTATATTTTGTTGCCCAGTTTGGTGATATTTTACTCTGATTTACGACTAACAACACAATTTCTATTTGATAGAGAAATGAATTCGGATCCAAAGTTCAAAGATTTTGTTGAAAAAACTGAAACAATCCAGACTAAAGTCTGCCAATTTGAAGATGGAAATTTCATCGGAATCGTGTGTTACCCAGTTTGCTCTACATCCATTAAGCCAAAGTGGCTCAAAGTGACCCAAAAGGCGGGCAAATCTTGGGTCACAGGCAATTTTGTGAAGCATTGTGAGAAGCAACATTATGCCATTCCACGAGAAAACAGGAAGCGAAAACGTCGATCGTCCAACTGTTTGGAAACCGAATCAAGTATTGTGTACGCTAACAATGAAATCTATGAAGAATTCGTCGCTTCGTCAAATGCTGTTGAAGAAATTGTGCGCAATAACTCAGCAATCATTCCGGATGTGTCTACTCAACCTAACGATCATGGTATATACTTTATCACTTATATTTATTGAGGCTCATTTTAGATTCAAGCATTTTCTAATTGTAAATTAATTTTTAATTGTTGATTATGAAAATGTTATTTCATTTTTCGTTTTTCTTACCATCTGACAAACGTGCTTTTTTGGGATATGCAAGAATCTGTACTGAGCCCTAATCACTGAACTTTATTACGCTGAATATAATTATTTCATTTAACTTTTAGATACAGAGCGTTTACGAAATGGAACGATGAGCGTTGACCTAAACATTGACCCCGTTGATCCAGAAAATCACAACCTGTCGGAAAACGAGAGCTATGGAATGATGTGGCCGATCATTCCATAAACTCCCAACAACAGGCCAGTTCAGCACAGAATAACTCTCATCTACTTGATATCGACAAACTCATAAATGCGTACCGTAAACCTCATATATTTCCGCATATTCGGATTCCTTGTAAAATTTCCAGTAAATATGATCTGTTGAACATTTAGTTTTCATTGAAAAAGTATATTCAAAATGGGAATTAGTAGCGTGTTGTTACAACGTTGTAACGTCACGCTACTATTTTCTATTTTAAGCAAGCTTTTCCAATGAAAACTAAATGTTCAATAGATCATACACAGACAAACAGACGTAACACCTTGAACGATTTTCATGGAAATCCATCGCCCAGTTCACACTACCATCACCTGGTGGAAAAGTTGCACGAATCTGTGTTGTGCAATATCGTCAACAGAAGGCGTTAGTGTGAAACGTCAAACGCCTCTGGTTGTGAAAGCCACTACTATGAAAATTTAAAATGATCGTTAAAAGCGTGGTCGATGTAAATTTCGCAAGTGTTACGTCTGTTTGTCTGTTTGTCATATTTACTGGAAATTTTACAAGGAATCCGAATATGAAAAAATATTTGATGTTTGCGGTATGCATTTATAAGTTAAAGTGAAAAATCTGGCCAAAAACTGGTCAAAACGTTGTAACGTCACGGTGGAATGTGTCAATAGCTTAATTGCTGCTGCTTCAAAATTATAAAATTTCACCATATGAAAAACATATTTCAATTTCAATGCTGTTTTGGTTATTTTGGAGGAATATAAATGGTACTTTTGAAAAATAGAACAATGACATGTTCCTTTACACTTATATGCCTTAATAGTTTAACATAAAAGTCAACGGTTTCGGCAAACACAGGGGTGTCCATTTCGCCCCGGGTATCCATTATGCCCCAATTTCCCCTATTTGAGCGGTTTGCCGTTCTTAGCTATATAAGAGTTGAACAAATATACCTTAAGCAACGTTTAACTTAAGAACTCAGCTATTTCTGTTTATTGGGAATGTCTTACAAAGTTCCACCACGTTCCATACCAGTGACACATAATGTCTTTAAGCAGATTCAGCAGTAAGTGCGCAGCTTTTTAGCATGATCAAGCGTGAGTAACTAAGATCGATTACCATTATCTTCCAGGACATGTTTTTAAAAAAGACGCGGACACCGTCTTCAGCCAGAGGCTGTACAGACTGAATTAAACTAAACACTGGACAAGGGACACATACACCAAACATGCACCAGTGGATACGGAGAAGAAACTATTCTCACGAAAAGTTTCATCGCCCGGAGCAGGAATCGAACCCTCACCCCATAGCATGGTGCGATTAGAAGCTTGGTGACCCTAACCACACGACTACGAGGCTCCACAATTAAGACAATATATAACGGGTCGGCAATAGAGGACACGCAGATGAGTGGAGCAGAGCTCACGCGTGCGCTGACCCGCAATAGGGATGGACTTCCGAAGCTGCTGGTGGTCTCCAAACAGCTCGACGAGCTGATCAGATACACCAGTGGGCGGAACAACATCAGCAAAGACCTTAAAAAAGGTCTGCTGAGGCTCCGCGATTCGGTCGCCCAGGCCCGGAGGGAGTACGATCTCCTGTTCGATCGTAACACGACTAGTGCGGGTAGATAAGAGAGGTCCACGCAAACGGACCGCTCCTCTACAGAGAGTGTGAGTAAGGTGCAGCCTGGTGGGGCTGCAGAGAGAGGAAAAATCTCGACCCAAACCAAACGGCCGAGATCGATTGATGAGGAGCGGCCGGTGAGTGGCAAGCGCCCGCGTAGTGCGAGCAACGCCAAGCCGGTGGCGAAACGGACTCGGGGCAGAGCCGAAACCCCGAGGCGAGGCTGCTAAGAGCGGTAGCAGTGACCAACCGGTCCAAGGGAAGGTGAACCCTTGGATTACGGTTGGCAAGAGAGGGCGTGTAGAGAGAGAGAAGGTTTTGAGCAAAACCAAGGCGAAGCCGGCGCGTAAGCGTACGAAAGGCGACGCACTGGTTCTCAAAGCAGAGGGCAACAGCTACGCAGATGTGCTGCGGTCTATGAGGAGTGAGGATCGTCTCTCGGGACTAGGCGCGGATGTTAAAAGCATCCGGCGCACTAGGACTGGAGAGATGATGTTAGAGCTTAAGAAGAATGCCGTCAACAAGGGCTCTTCTTACACGGCTCTAGCACAAGAGGTGCTCGGTGACAAGGTACGGGTAAGGGCTCTGACGCCGGAGATGACTATCCAGTGCAGGAACTTGGTTGAGATCACCACCGCGGAGAGCTCTCTGCTGTTCTTAAACAGCAGTGCAATGTGGACGCGCCAAGCGCATCGATCCACATCAGGCGAGGCCCAGCAGGTACGCAGATCGCAACGATCAAGCTTCCAGTCGGGGAAGCGAAGAAAGCGAATGCTAAGGGCATGGTTGAAGTCGGGTGGTCGGAGTGCCCGCTTAGTGTATGTGAGCCGCCGGAAGTGTGCTTCAGGTGTTTCGGACGAGGCCACAAGTCGTGGGCATGCAAAGGCCCTGATAGGAGCAAACTCTGCAGAAGATGCGGAGTAGAAGGCCACTTCGTCAGGGAGTGTAAATCGCCGCCAAAGTGTCTGATTTGCACGACGAACAAGGGCCATGTGACGGGTGGGCCTAAGTGCCCAAGCATAAGTGGACGTAACGGCCGAAAATGACACAAGTCACACAGTTGAACCTGAATCACTGTGAAGCCGCGCAGCAGCTGTTGTGGAAATCCGCCTCGGAGTCGAGTATAGACATCGCGCTTCTTTCGGACCCATACCGCATCCCCCCCAATAACGGGAACTGGGTTGCGGATAAGGCCAAGAAAGCGGTGATCTGTACGACCGATCGGTACCCGGTCCAGGAGATAATCTCCACGACGTGCGAGGGCTTCGCGATTGCGAAGATCGGCGGAGTCTACTACTGCAGCTGCTATGCCCCACCTAGGTGGCCGATAGGTCAGTTCTCGTCCATGCTAGATTCGCTGTCAAGCGCTCTAGCTGGACTGAGCCCCTTGGTCATCGGTGGGGACTTTAACGCGTGGGCGGTCGAGTGGGGCAGTCGCTCCACGAACGAGAGAGGTTGGGCTCTACTCGAAGCTATGGCGGGATTGAACGTTGAGATCGCGAATGTCGGCAGTGTAAGCACTTTTAGCAGAAACGGTGCGGAGTCCATCATTGATGTGACCTTCTGGAGCCCAGGGCTTAACCCTAGCTCAGACTGGAGAGCTGATAACGGGTACACGCATAGTGATCACCTGGCGATTCGATACAGTATCGAACAGGGCGGTAGATGGCAGCAGTCGAGGATAACCGACACTCACCGAGGATGGCTAACCTCGAGTTTCGATAAGCCGGCATTTGTGGAGCGGATGCTCATGGAGCAGAATACAGACTACTTGTCTAGCGACGGTCTAGTTGGTACCTTGAGACGAGCGTGTGATGCGGCAATGCCGAGGCGATCCATACCCAGGAATGGACGAAGACCGGTGTACTGGTGGTGTCAAGAAATCGCGGAGCTCCGTGCATCTTGCCACAGGGCAAGGAGAAGGATGCAGAGAGCCCGGACCGATGAGTCGAGAGCGGAGCGAGAGGTGGCATACAGGGCAGCAAAGTTGGCACTGAACAAAGAGTTCAAGGCGCGTAAGCGGGCGTGCTTCAACGATCTCTGTTAGACGGCCAACACAACCCCCTGGGGAGATGTATACCGCGTAGTCATGTGCAAAACGAAAGGCACATCTGCACCACCGGAACGCTCTCCCGCGATGCTGCAGAGGATTGTGGAAACGTTGTTCCCGCACCACGAGGTGAGACCATGGGCACCCACACCGCAAGACCATCCTGGTCCGAGTGAGGTTCCCCCAGTGACGAATGATGAGTTAGCCGCAATTGCGAAATCACTTAAGCTGAACAAGGCCCCGGGCCCGGATGGCATTCCGACGGTGGCTTTTAAAGCGGCCATCGAGGCTAGCCCTGACATGGTTAGATCGGCTATGCAGAGATGCTTGGATAGAGGCGAGTTTCCGGAGAGGTGGAAAAGGCAAAAATTGGTTCTGCTGCCCAAGCACGGGAAGCCACCAGGCGACCCGTCGGCTTATAGACCAATTTGCCTCTTAGACACGGCCGGGAAACTCCTAGAGCGGATCATTCTGTAAAGGTTATTGGTCTATACCGAGAGGTCGGACAACGCGGGGCTATCAGACAGCCAGTACGGGTTTCGCAAAGGTAGATCGACAGTGGATGTCATTAGGTCGGTGACTGGATTGGCCGAAATTGCGCTGCAGAAAAAGAGGAGAGGCATACGGTACTGCGCGATCGTAACGCTAGACGTTAGAAACGCCTTCAATAGTGTAAGCTGGGCCGCCATAGAGAGCGCCATATCTCGCTTAGGTGTCCCGGCTGGCCTAAGGCGTATTCTGGGTAGTTACTTCCAGAACAGGGTGCTGATTTACGACACCGAGGAAGGCCAAAAACAGTACAATGTCACTGCAGGTGTACCGCAAGGATCCATCTTGGGTCCGGTACTGTGGAACGCGGCATATGATGGAGTACTGAAGCTAGCACTACCACCGGGAGTAAAGTTGGTTGGCTTCGCCGACGACATTACCCTGGTGGTATACGGTGAGTCGCTCGAAGAGGTGGAATTGACGGCAGCGCATGCGATTGACATAGTGGAGGGCTGGAAGAGGTCGAGGCAACTGACACTCGCACACCACAAGACGGAGGTGGTGGTGGTGAACAACCGCCAGTCTGCACAGCAGGCAGTGGTCACCACGGGCGGGTGCTCGATCGAGTCCTGTCGCTCACTGAAGCTTCTTGGAGTCATGGTCGACGACAAGTTGAGCTTCAGTAGTCATGTCGAGTATGCTTGTAAGAGGGCGAGTGTAGCGATTATGGCATTGTCTAGGATGATGTCAAACAGTTCGGCAGTTGTCTCGAGTAAGCGGAAGCTGCTCGCGTCAGTCGAGGTGTCCATACTACGGTATGGCGCCGCCGCATGGTCGAACGCGCTCAAGCTGCAGAGGAATGTTGACCGACTAGAGCAGTGATTCCCAAAGTGGGCGAAATCGCCCCCTTGGGGGCGAAAATCAGACCCAGGGGGGCGAAAATTTGAGAAATCAAAATTGGGGGGCGAAAATTTTAAAAAGGGGGCGATTTTTTCAATGATTGGAAAACATCAAAAGTATTGAATTACAAGTCGAGAATGTGAACTGAATCATAAAAACGTGACTATTAAACATAAGCATCGACTTAGTTTTACAGAATTATTGGTATTTATGTGGACTCTTTGGCAAAATTGCTAGACAAGACTGCTACACGTATTTCTGAAAAGTTTGTGTGATTCTGGAAATCTAAATAAAAATATATTTGAAACTCCTATAATAAACATTCGTGAATCGTGATTAGTTATTGTCAAAATTATGAAAAGAACATAGTTTTTTTTCGCGAATTGATGAGAAAAAATGCGTTTCAACTCATAGGCGAACTTATTCATGGAATTTCCAAGCAAAAACATGAATATCAGATGAATTTCAGAACACTTTTCTGAAGAAATTCGTATCACAGTGTTAACAAACAACTGTGTTTGAAAATATTTCAGAGAAGCTTCTCGGAGGAATTCCAAACTTTAAAGTTAATTTGAAAACATTCCAAAAAATCTGCGTAAAATTCCATTTAAATATTCCATTTATATCCAGCCATAAATGCTGCATAGTTACTTATTTGATAATTTATTTGAAACACAGAAAGCATTCAAATTTATACGAAGCTCGTTTGAATCTGGATGTGGATTTGGAGAAACGTAACTACATTTGAAAATACACCAATATTTATTATTATTATTTTTCTTTATTTTTGAGATTTTCAGCCCTCGGAAACACACCGATATTTTTCTGAGTTGCACTTTTTTCACATAACATGTGATTGTAATTCTTTTCAAATTCTCCACCAGTCTTATTTGACTACTTGTGACCAAACATTGACTCTCAGTTGTTGAAAAAGTCCTTTTATGAACAATGATAAAACATCTGGTTGGAAATATCGAGTGTTCATATGTGTTCACAGTTCGTTCTATTTCGATTAATAAATGTTCAATTAACAACGGTTTGAGAAGTAGGCATAAACACAATTACAATATGTTTGTAAGTACGATTAAAATTCACAATATATTTTTTCAAATGCGGAATATCAACGCATTTACAAAACAATTTAATAAAAATGAGAGTGACACAGAATTAGATAAACTGAATGACACTGTTAGATTTGCCACAGTAGCGCTTTTTAAGGTTTTAGCTAAGCACAGTCTCAGCCTTCTACTATAGATAAAACAAAATCTCACCTAGGGGGGCGAAAATATTTTTTTGAAGCTCCAAGGGGGCGATACCTCTTAAAAGTTTGGGAAACATTGGACTAGAGAGTGTACATAGGCTGATGTGCCTCAGGGTGACCAGTGCATACCGGACTGTCTCGCAAGACGCGGTATGCGTGCTAGCGGGCATGATGCCGATAGCATTGGTGTTGGCCGAGGATGTTGAGTGCTACGATGAAAGAGGTACGAGAGGTGCGCGACGAAACGCCAGAACTTCGTCTATGGTGAAATGGCAAAGAGTCTGGGACTCTTCAACAAAGGGTAGGTGGACACACAGGCTCATACCGAGCGTGTCCCGGTGGACGTGTAGGCCCCATGGCGAAGTGAACTTTCACCTGACACAATTCCTGTCGGGCCATGGGTGCTTTAGGTGGTACTTGCACAGGTTCGGGCATGCAAACTCACCCTCATGCCCGGAGTTTGCAAACAGGGCGGAAACGGCGGAACATGTACTCTTCGAGTGCCCGCGTTTTGCGGAGCAGAGGTCGAGCATGTTAGAGGTATGCGGCAGGGATACTACTCCCGATAACATAATTGAGAGGATGTGTACGGGGGTGGACGAGTGGAATGCCGTGTCGACCACGGTATCCACAATCGTGCTCCACCTCCAGAGGAAATGGCGGGCCGACCAACAGTTAGTCGAGTTGGCCCCCTAGAGATATGCCGTATGTGATGGCTGACAGATGATAGCGAGAGTGCGAAAGCACAGTCCCCCCCCCCCCCCCTCCTCTACGAAGTAATCCCTAACGGGCGTGCCGCGGAGCAAGGTCAGGTAGTGCAGAATGTGGTTTTCCTACGGTGTTGCTAACCAACAGGTTTCCTCATTCTATAAAAAAAAGACAATATATAAGGCTTTCTTGGAAAACTACATTTGATACAAGCCACTCCCATATAAGATGGCATTTTGAAAAGACATGCAATTCTTCTAATGACTTAATCCCGTTTTCCACAAGCCAACTAAATACCCATTACGCTGCCAGAATATTTAATCAACAGCAAATCCTTCTGCTGCGAAAGTGTAAAACTATCACGTTTGAAAGCCATTAGTAATCGGCATCGAATATCGTTTCCACAGCATCCTACAAAACGCTTCCACTTAGTCGTGTCGTTACCAGTGTGCACTGACATCCTTGTTACATCGACGATATATGGATTATTGATACTCTGCCCACTGGCGACTACTGTAGTAGAACTGCTGCAGTTAAACGACGACGATAGCCATCGAAGAAGCAAATGAAAAAGCTCTGGCCAACCTTTGCCACCGCCTCCGTCACTCATATTGGCTGGCAGACGTATAAGGAGGTTGGACCTCCACAAGTCCAATCCATGAGCCCGTAACTGATCCGGGAGAAAAAATCTACAGCTAATTGCACTTTGTTTCTGCCAGTCGGCGGCCGGCGTCCGGCTTTAGCAGAGTTGAATTTAGTTTTGAGCCGGTGGACACACTGATCGGCCCTCCGACGGCGGACGATGATAAAATGGCGAAAATTGAAAGCAATTTAATTTGGAATTCATTGGTTGATTGGATGAAGTGCAATATTAAATTTCACTTAGTGGCGAGGAATTTATTGGCGCTCCTTCCGATCTGGGCTTGAAAGTTTTACATTCGGAACAACGTTGGTGCGACTCTTGAGAAACTATTTTTGGATGTAATAAATCAAATGTGTTCTTTGTATCCGGTAATAATTTGTTTTGCTCTATAGCACTTGTTTTTTCTTCTTTTCATTGTTACGTCCCTACTGGGACAAAGCTTGCTTCTTAGCCTATTGTTTTATGAGCACTACTACAATTTATAACTGAGAGCTTCCTTCACATTCCAAACTAAAAATATTACAGATGGCACTTTTTTGTGTGGTAGTAAAATCGAATTTTCTTGGTGAAGAAGTTGTTCCGGAACACTAGGTAAACATAGAAAGTTGTCCTTTCAAACCATTCTTGATTTCTATTCACTAACTTTTCACAAAACTAACCCGTTTCCTGTTTTTCGCGATTTTTCCATACGATATGACAGTTCTTGACTACCATGCTTCCGTGAGCTTGAGGTGAGAATTTGAGAAAGTTAAAAACCGAGAGTAGCACAGACGATGCATTGAATACAAGCGATGGTGTCGCTGCCGGGCTGTCAGCGCTGGAATCAAGATGCTATAAAAGTTCTTGCATGCAATTTTTAATGCTGGCGCCAACTGGGAGCATTCAATAAAAATGTAAACAGCAGTCATTCCATTAACCATTTTGCAATAATCCAAAGGAAGTCAAGAAAATTGTCATTAGGGAAAATCCTAAACAGATCGGTAATCCAAGACTCCGACGATTGGAAGGTCGGTGTCGCTGTCCAGCCTGGTAGCCGCGGTTTCACCGGAGACGCCGATCGCTACGGAATGGTACCTATATGGAGGTGGCGGCCATTTTAACCTTCACGTATCCGACCTCCGACAACTCATTTTCAAAATGCTGGCATTTCGTCAATTTTCAATCGATTTTTTTGAAGTCGCCCTCAATCGATCATAAATTGGTGCTTGTTTATTATACTCAAGTGGCCATGCAATATCCGGAACCATACCGGGGATATTCCGGATTATGCTGGGGTCAGGGTGGTTGCCAAAATGGCTAAAAGTGATTATTTCGTGTGTTATTGTTTTCGAATCACCGATTTCAGCGAAATTTTTGTTGTGAACAGTGAAACACAACTGCGATAACCAGATTTGAATAAGTTGACCTATCCGGATCCCAGTGACAGGTTCCGCGGGGCCTCAATGGGGACACTAGTGGTTTTCAACCTTAACATGCCGTGCGACATATCAATCTTCATGATTTCGAATGACTGTGTCAGAAACGATAGACTGAAGTCTGTATCAAGTAATATGGTCACCCCGGATCATCTAGCATAGGTTCCACGGGGGTGTCCTCGGGAACATTTCTGATTTGTAACCAAAACATTCCGTGCGACGACATTCTTCATGATTCCAAGAGAATGGGACAGAAAAAAATGACAGAACCATGTATCAACTGATGTGGTCGCCCCGGAACACCTGGAACAGAATCCGCTGGGGCCACTCAAACACAATGACACACGAAATAATTACTTTTGGCCATTTGGCAAAACAGATAATTCCTCCACCCCCTGACCCCAGTACAATCCGAAATATCTCCGGAATCGTTCCGTATGTTACATATGGCCACTTGAGTATAATAAACTTGCACCAATTTATGATCGATTGAGGGCGACTTCAAAAAAATCAGAAGAAAATTGACGAAATGCCAGCATTTTGAAAATGAGTTATCCGGGGTCGGGTACGTGAAGGTTAATCCACTTGTATCGCTGCCTTAGAATGTTATCCTTTGTGCTCTCCTCGATCCGGTGGACCTCTTGGAGGGCCAGCACCAGGGGTAGTTTGTCATAGACTTGGAGCTACAGGCAGGGAGGTTATTCCAGAAGGTGGGTAGTGCTGTACCAGCCTGGTTTTCATGAGGGCCGATCAACGACGGATCAAATGTTTATCCTGCGGATGATTCTAGATAAATTTCAGGAATATAACTTGAAGACTCACCATCTGTTCATTGATTTTAAAGCAGCGTACGATTTAGTGAAAACATATGAGCTTTGGCAGATAATGTCAGAACAAGGTTTTTCGGCGAAACTAATTAGGCTGATACGCGCAACGCTGGATGGATCAAAATCAAGTATTCGGATCGAGGACGAAGTGTCTACCTACGTCGTTTATGACCTTGGATGGATTGAAGCAGGGAGATGCTCTTTCAAATTTATTGTTCAACATTGCACTCGAAGGAGCGATTAGGAGGTCAGGCGTGCAGAGGGATGGCTCTATCATCACACGGTCGCACATGCTCCTCGGTTTTGCGGACGATATTGATCTCATCGGCATAGATCGTAGGGCAGTGGAGGAAGCTTATGCTCCTTTGAAGAGAGAGACAGCGAGGATAGGCTTGACGATTAACTCTACCAAGACGAAGTACATGATAGCGGGTAGAGACAGAAGCAGGCCTTGTGGTGTAAGTGCTAAGGTAGGGGTTGATGGGGATGTGTTTGAAGTTGTTGAAGAATTTGTTTATCTTGGAACACTTGTGACATGTGACAATGACGTTTCCCGTGAAGTGAAAAGGCGTATTGCAGCTGCGAATAGGGCCTTTTGCGGATTGCGTAGCCAGCTTAGATCCCGTAACTTGCAAACGCAAACCAAAATTCGCTCTGTGTAAGACGCTGATTCTTCCGGTTGCCCTCTACGGTCACGAAGCGTGGACGTTAAAGGTGGTAGGCCGAAAAGCTTTTGGAGTTTTCGAGCGCAAACTGCTGCGGACAATTCTCGGTGGGAAACAAGCAAATGGAGTGTGGCGCAGACGCATGAATCACGAGTTGTACCAAGTGTACGAAGATGCGAATATTGTGAAACGTATAAAATACGGCAGACTTCAGTGGGCTGGACAAGTAATGCGAATGTCGGAAGAAAGAATAGCGAAAACAATATTCACCAGAGAACACGGTAGAGGTAGGCGACTTCGTGGCCACACATTTTAGGGGCCCCCACAAAAACTTTTTTGATTGTTAACATTAGCATTATTTTTCTCATATTGCCCAAGTACAGTTCGAAAATAAGGAAAAACATTTTTGGTCATCTCTCGGAGGGGCCTCCACATCCGCTCGGGCCCCGGGCCCCCACAATCCTTAATCCGGGTCTGGGAACGGCGTTGCCGCCCTTGTCCGTCCTCCATCCAGACCGGCGGGAAGGCCAGGGTTGTCCGTCAGTTCCGGTTTGGGTGTAGCGGCCGCACTGGGATTTTCGGGAAACGCTTGGATCCCTCGTGGTCCTTTGCTATAAGTGGGGTTGTCATTGTTGTTAGTGCCGTTGGAGCTGGTTGGCAGTCCCTCGTTGGCTCCGGCTTTGGGTTTTCAGCAGGGGTGTTGGTGGTGGCGAAAGGGCTTTGGTAGGAGTGTTAACCGATTCTGATATGCGTCTGCTGGTATTGTGGAGTGACGTGGGTGGGGTCATTAATCGGTCATCGTTTCAGCCACGGCGTCACAGGGGAGCTTTGCTCGGGTACTAGTCAGTGATTCGGGCTTCGTCGCCGGAGTTGGTGTTAGACTGTAAATTCGTGGAGATATCACTGGAAGAATCCCTGAAGCAGTTCATGAAGGAGTCTCAGGATAAATTCCTGAAGAAACGCCAGGAGGAATCCCTGAAAAATTCCTGATGGTATTCCTGGAGAATTTCCTAGAAGGATTTCTGGAAAAATCCCCAAAAGATTTTCTAAAAAAAATCCTAGGGAAATTGCTGACATAATTTCTGAAGGATGTCCAGGAGCAATTTCTGGATCAATTCCCAGAGAAATGCTGGAGGAATGCCTGGAGAAATTCCTGGAGGTTTTCCTTTGAAAATTCCTGGAGGAATCTTTGGAGGAACTCTTGCAACATTGTGGAAACGACCGACTGATAGGCAGAATTTATCCCTCTACAATTGGCTTTTCGGTCCGGAAAATTATGAGCGGGGTGATTCTATTACATCCGACGTTTCGGCCCTTGGTTTGGGCCTTCTTCAGGGAGGTCTAAAATAGGGGTGTTTTATTATCTAAATTCACATTTTGCATTGGGTTCACAAATTTTAGAAAAATCTTACTATAGGGGTACCGCTACTTGTATGTCGCCGGTTGCTTGGCGTAGCGTTGTCGGATTTGGATCTGGAAGGTGATCATCGGTTGATGTTAGTGTTCGGCGCAGTGGTAAATCCAAGTTTAGATAACTACACCCTCACCATCTACCCACAAATAGCCAACACAAGGTAAACACACGCTGTTAAGTATTAAGAACTCCCACACATCAACCGATGATCACCTTCCAGACTAAATCTGCCAAATCCGATAACGCTACGCCAAGCAACCGGCGACATACAAGTAGCGGTACCCCTATAGTAAGATTTTTCTAAAATTTGTGAACCCAATGCAAAATGTGAATTTTGATAATAAAACACCCCTTTTTTAGACCTCCCTGAAGAAGGCCCAAACCAAGGGCCGAAACGTCGGATGTAATAGAATCACCCCGCTCATAATTTTCCGGACCGAAAAGCCAATTGTAGAGGGATAAATTCTTGCAACAATTACTGGATGAATTGCTGGGATAATCTCTAGAGGAACCCTATGAGATATTTCTGAAAAAATCCCTAAAATTCTAGAGAAATTTCTGGAGGAATTCCTGGAAAAATCCTTGAAGGAATTTCTGAAAGAATCCCTGGGGGAATCCTTGGAGAAATTCGTGGAGAAAGCCCTGAATTTTTAGCAGAATTTCTAGGGGAACTCCTGCAGCGATCCTTGGAGGAAAATCTGGAAGAATTCTTGGAGCAATCCCTGAAAAAATGCAAGAAAGTATTCCAACCGAAAATTCTGGATAAATTTCTGAAGGAATCCCTAAAGGGTTTTCCAGAGAAATTCTTGGAAGAATTGCTGACATAATTTATGACGGAATTCCTTGATTACTTCCCAGTGAAATTCTCGCAAATAATTCTGGAGGAATTCCTTGAGGAGACGCTGGAGAAATTCCTGGATGAATCCGCTGGAAACAAATCCTGGAGAAATCTCTGCACGAATCCAAGGAGGAATCCCTGAAAGAATTCCAGAAAAAATCCTGGTAGAATGCCTAAGAGATTTCCTGGTGGACATTCTTGGAGGATTCTCTGAAGTAATCCCTGGAAAAATCTTTGGAGAAAATCATGTAGCAGTCTCTGAAAAAAAAATCCTTGGAAGAATTTCTTGAAGATTTCCTGGATAAATTTCTGAAAGAATTCCTAATGGAATTCTTGGAAGAATCCCGAAAGCAATTACTGGAGGAATCTCTGGAGGAATGCATGGAGGAAGTCCTGAAGGAATGCATTGAAGAAACCCCGGAGGATTTTTTAGAGGAAGCTCTGAAAAAATCTTGTAGGAATTCCTGAAGGGATCCCTGGAGGATATCCTAGAAAAATGCCTGTAGGAATTCCTGAAAGAATCTCCACAGAAACTTCTGGAGAAATCTCTAAAGGAATTTATGGAGGAATCTCTACATGAATTCCTGGATGAATTTTTAAAGAAATCATTGCAGCAGTTTGAGAAACACTGCTCTAGGAGTAAACAAGCATCTTTAGGCTCCGTGTTTTTAATATCGCTTTTTCCGTCGCGATCGCGTTAAAAATCGGGTCCTGGGGAAACCTAAACCCGGTAGCAACCAGGAGAAGCAGGATGGGGCCACCAGGACGTCTCAAAGGATCATCAACAGGAATGCATCAAAGGCTACCAACAGCCTAACCTCAATTCCCAAAGATAGTATGGCAGAGTATGTCAACAAAACACTGCTTCACCCGCTTAGTTCTACGCAAAGTCCAACCCGTGTTCGCTCTCTAGACCGAATGTCGGGGTCATCGGCAGCTTACCGCAACGCAAATGCCGGCTGCAGTACATCAGGCGGAACTGCCGGTACAAGCCAGTCAACCAATGGATCTGCAACCGTAGCTTCACCATTCATTTCGCTGAACCAGTTCGATGTACTGAGTGATGACGATGAGGGTGAACTGCAAAATGATGCATTAATGAGAAAACCTCCGAAAGTAAGATTGCCCCCGATTTTCATCGTGGATCTATCGATTGCTGACGTCTTCAAGCTACTGAACGACTGTTCCATACCACAAAGCGAAGATTTTCTGTTGAAACGCAGTAGAACTTCAGTGCAATTCCTGACAAAGTCAAGGGTCATCTTCGATAAAACCGTTTCGGCACTGAAGAGCAAGAATGTGCAGTTCTTTACTCATGGTACATCAGACACCATATCAGCCAAATTTGTCCTAACTGGTCTCCCGCTGACTGAACCTGCTAAGTTGAAACAAGAACTAGCAAGGTCAAACATCAATCCAAGTGACGTCAAGGTTCTTTCCACAACCACATCATCGCTCGGTACGTATGCATTGTACGTTCTCTACTTCCCTCGTGGTTCGGTGAAGTTACAGGACCTGAAGAAAACGAAAGCGTTGTTCAATGTAGCTGTATCGTGGCGGTTCTATGAGAAACGCGTAGATGACGCAGCACAGTGCTTCCGCTGCCAGCGTTTTGGACACGGCTCGACCAACTGTAACCTGGCTCCCAAATGTGTGAAATGCAGTGGTAAACATCTCTCCAACGGGTGCACACTTCCTAAGAAAGCAGCACTAAACAGTAAACATAATGACAGAAGCCAGCTTAAGTGCGCGAATTGTGGTGCCAACCACACTGCTAATTTTCGTGGGTGTCCAGCCAGAAAATCCTATCTGGAAGACCTAGAGAAGAAGAGGAACAAACCAACCCATCTACCCCCTAGGAAGACTAACGTCGATTTCCCGCTCCTCGGCAACCAAGGACCTCCAGCACCACGCCGAGCTACTCCCAATGCGAACAGTAATGCCACCTACGCACAAATTGCAGCGCTTGGTACTCATTCTCCGGCATCTGACCCGCATTCCAACGGTGGCCTTTTCACCATCACCGAGTTCCTATCCCTCGCGAGAGACATGTTCATCCGTCTCAAAGGATGCCGAAGTAAGGAGCAACAATTCTTCGCACTCTCTGAGCTAATGTTGAAGTATCTGTACAATGGGTGACTTCAACACGTTAAACGTAGCTAATTGGAACAGTAGGTCGATCCTACCAAAACGAATCGAATTTTTTGATTTTCTTATTCGGCACCAAGTTGATATCGCCACTGTGACAGAGACTTGGCTAGCACCACAAAACTCATTCCATCATCCCCAATTCAACTGTATCCGAGCCGACAGGAGGTCGAGAAACAACGAGCGAGGTGGAGGCGTTCTAATTGTCGTCAAGAAAGGTATACAGTTTTCCCAGTTAGATCTCAACACAAGAGTAATTGAATCGGTTGGAATAGAGATTAAAAATGCAACACTAACGATTCACATCATTGCTGCATATTTTCCGGGTCAACACAGAGGAGTAGTTTGGAACAAATTTCGGAGTGATATTGACAATCTAGTACGACGCCCAGAACCCTTTTTCGTCGCGGGCGACTTTAACGCACGCCATCGTCTATGGAACTGCTTGAGGGCGAACAAAGCCGGAAATATTCTGGCTACTCGATCGTCATCTTCTGATTTCTTCATCCACGCCCCGAACTCGTTCACATACAATCCGCACAATGGTCGTAAGCCATCAACGCTAGATCTGGTTCTTTCCAATAACCTGGTCAACATGTCAGCCCTGTCTGTTGTCAACGATCTGTCTTCGGATCATCTTCCGGTACGTTTCGACATAGATCTAGTTGCACCACCAAACTCCGTCAATCTGACTTCACGATGCTACGCTCGAGCTAATTGGAACCTTTTCAAGCGATTAGTGAATGAGAAGATCGACCTCACATCTGCTGTGGTCCATAACTTGAACAGCCCCGCAGCAATAGACAGCTCTGTTCAGTTTCTCACCACAACCCTCCAAGAAGCAGAAGCTGTATCAGTACCAAACGCTCCCGTTAAACCATATAAGGATGCAAAGGTTTCAACTTCCACGCGGCAACTGATTCAACTACGAAACACTCGTCGTCGTCAATGGATGCGCACTCGTGATCCCTTGCTTTTGACGATAGTTGAATCACTCAATAGACGGATACGAGAAGATTGTTCATTAGCAAGGAACCATCACTTTTCTAGAACGATTCTCAATTTGGACAACGGTGCGAAAGATGTGTGGAAAATCAGTAAGGCCCTTCGAAAGAACGTAAAATACAGTCCTCCGCTGCAAAAAGTCGACACTAACAGTTTGATATCATCTCCGCTAGAAAAAGCTAACCTACTTGCTGAATGCTTTGCTAGCACACATCGCAATCCTCTGCCAGGTGACGTCCAGACAACCTATGCAGTTGATGCCTCGATCAGTTTCATCGAAAATTCAGCTACCACAGAGAACGATGTCCCACTGATCCGTCCTAGAGAGATAGAAAGGATTATTAGGTCGATGAAACCAAGGAAAGCACCTGGTCAGGACAAAATTCGTAACTTACTCCTTAAACATCTACCACGGAAAGGTCTAGTAATGATTACGAAAATTGTTAATGCATGCTTGAAAAACTGTTATTTTCCGAGCAGTTGGAAACACGCCATTGTCACTGCCATCCCCAAACCAGGTAAGGACGTTACACTACCAACAAACTATCGTCCAATCAGTTTGCTACCTAGTATGAGCAAAATTCTTGAACGTGTTATTTTGTCTCGCATCGAAAGACACCTCGAAAACCACAATATAGTTCCTCCTCAGCAATTCGGATTCAAGCGTGGTCACTCCACAAACCACCAGCTAGTTCGACTAACACAGCATATTAAACAAAGTTTCAGCCGTGGCCAATCGGCAGGAATGGTACTCTTGGACGTGGAGAAGGCCTACGATTCTGTATGGCAAGAGGCTATTTTACATAAAATGAGAGTTGCTGATTTTCCACTGTATATCCTGAAACTATTGCAGTCATTTCTTATGCAACGCAGCTTCCAAGTTATCGTTAATGGTGAACTGTCACGGGCCCATCAGATACCCTACGGTGTCCCACAGGGTGCTGTTCTGAGTCCAGTGCTATACAATATCTTCACCGCAGATATCGTGACAGTGAACGACGTAGAATACTTCCTCTTCGCAGACGACACTGGTTTCGTTGCTGCTGACAAGACACCAGAGGTTATCATCGAAAAGCTTCAATCAGCTCAAGACGCAATTGAAAACTACCAACGACGATGGAGAATCAGGATAAATCCGATGAAAACTCAAGCTATCTTTTTCACCCGCCGAAGAAATCAACGTTTTCTTCCACAAACGCAAATAACGGCCATGAACCACGCTGTTCCTTGGTCGGAGGAGGCAAAATATCTAGGTTTGACGATGGATCCAAAACTCAAGTTTGATAAACACATTGCAGCTTCACTGTCAAGATGTGATAAATTAATAAAAATGCTTTATCCTCTTATCTCTCGACGATCGCGACTCAGTAACCAAAACAAAATACTGATTTATAAAATGATCTTCCGTCCTATAATCACCTATGGATTCCCAGCTTGGCACAGCTGCGCTCAATCTCGTCGTTTGAAGCTTCAAGTAAAACAGAACAAGATTCTGAAAATGATGCCAGATCTACCGTTCAACTTTCCATCGGATGAACTGCAAGAGTTATCACATACCGAATCCTTGAGTTTGTGGACTACACGGCTGCTCCAAAAGTTTTGGACGGGATGCACAATGTCGGAGAACGAGTTGATCGTCGGTTTGGTGCCATAGTATATAAGTTTTTTTTAGTGTCTCTGTGATATAGCTTTAAGAAAACGTCTTTTCCTCTCACTATCTCAAATCTATCAGTAATGATGGCAGGTTTTTTGCGAGTATTTTCCTGCAATTGAATAAACATGAATTTTGTATAATGCATCAAATGATACAGTGAATTATGGTATAGTTGTAAGGCAAACCAAAACTCTACAATGAACCAATGTAACTACTTTAGTGAATTGATAAAACAACAAATAAATATGAATTGAATTGAATTGAAATCATTGCAGGAATTCCAAGAGGAATCCCTGAAAAAATCCTAGAGGAATTCTGTGAATCTAGTGAGGAATACGTAAAGGAATACCAGGAATAACTCCTGAAAAAAAAACGCAGATGGAATTCTTGAAGAAATTTTGGAGGAATCCTTTGAAGAGTTCCTGAAGAAACTCCAGAAGGAATCCCAGAAGCAATTCCAAAATAAATTCCTAAGGGAATCTCTAAACAGTTTCTGGAGGAGTTTCCTAAAGAATATAAGGAGGAACTCCTGAAGGAATCCTAGGAAGAGTTTCTGGGAGAATCTTTGGAGGAATTTTTAAAATGAGTTGTTCCAGAAAGAATCACAAAAGTAATTCCTGAGTTTAGCCCTGCAGAAATTCTTGGAGGAATCCCTGGGGAGAATATCCTAGAGAAATGCCTGTAGGGATTAATGGAGGAATCTCTAGAAATACTGCATGAATTTTAAGAAGAATTCCTGCAGCAATTCTCAGATTAATCCCTGGAATAATTCCTGGAGGAATCTTTGAAGAAATTCGTGGAGGAATCCCTTGAGAAATTCCTGCAGGAATCCCAGGAAGAATTCCTGAAGAAATTGCAGATGGAATCCTTGGAATTTCGAAAGCGATTCCTAGAGGCATTCCTAAGGGAATCCCTAAACAGTTCCTGTGGAAAGTACTGGATTGATTCCTGAAGGAGTTCCTGAACGAATTCCAAGAGGAACTCCTGAAGGAATTCTAAAAAGTGTTCCTGGGGGAATCCTTGAGGGATTTTTTGAAATAATCCCCGGAGAAACACAAAAGAAAACCCCGGATGAATCCCTGGAGAAATTCTTGAAGAAAAACCTAGAGGAATGCCAGAAAAAATCCCATGAGGAATCCCGGATTTCCTAACAAAATCCCAGGAAAGCTTTCTTTACAAATTCCAGGAAGAATTTATGAAGGAAAAAAATATGAAACACATGTCAGCAACAATTTTTGGACGAATCATTGTTGGAATCTTTGGATGGACTCCCAAAAGAATGTTTTATACAATGCTTTAAGTAACTCCTGGATTAACTTTGAGCTTATGATTTGGTAAAATTTCCTGTAAGGGCTTCTGGAAGATATTCCTGCTGAAATAGTTCGACTTATTCCAGATTGAAATATTGGAGCAATCACTAGTGGAATTCTTGAAGGAATATATGGAGAAAGCTATGAAAGAACACTTACAGAAATACCTGAAAGAATTTCTGTTGATGGGAATCCCTGGAGAAATTCCTGGAGAGATTATCGAAAAAAGCACTGGAACAATCACAGGAGGAACCTCTATAGATATCCCAGGAGAAATTTCCGCAAGAATGTCTGGTGAAACCCATAGAGGAATTCTTGAAAAATTCTCTGTAGCAATCCATGATGGAATCAATGAAGGAAGCTATGGAATAAAAAATCGGGAGGAATTCGTTGATGCATCCTTGCAGAAGTATCTGTAAAAAATGCCTGAAAGAATCGTGGGATGAATTCTTTAAGCATTTCTTGGAACAGACCCTGAAACCATCACTACCGGAACCCTGTAAAATGCCCATGGAAGAATTCACGAAAGAGAAACTTCTGGAGAAGTCCCTCGTGGAATTTCTGAATAAATGCCTAAATTAATTTCTGAAGGTGTCCTTGAAACAGTTTCTAAAGAAATCCCAGGTATTTTGCTATTAGCATGACGTTTGTTTGAATTGAATACTTGATTGAATACTAGTGAAAATTCGTGTTGCAGTAGCACATAACTGCATTTTAAATATAGCAGCATATGGTTCTACAAATATGTACCGGAGCCGGTTCCTGTATATTTGTATTCCATGAATAAACATCACAATATTTAGCCATTCAACCAAGCTTTTTATTTGGTAAAATTCTATGATAAGATTGAAGTGGTTCTCTTGGCGAAATTTCCTGTGGCTCTCGAGTAAAAAGGTTTGATAATTGAGGATAGTAACCTTAATTGTTAGAATAGTTTATTTTTTGAGAATTTTTTTTTCTGGGACTCTGAATTATAGATAATCTTTGAGTTGGCTCGATTTAAAAAAAAATAAATCTGGCGGCCAGGGGGGGCCACGGCTCCCCCCTACCCCCCTCTGACTACGCCCATGATAATGGGCGTTCCTTTACTTCGGATGAATTTGTTACTTTCAAACGATGGGTTATCATCTTTGCTTTGATGCTATAAACCATCAACCGAAATGGAAGTGTTTCAGTGTGGAATTGCACATTTCGTCGATAATTGCCTCTCGAAAAGTTTTATTTAAGATTTAGTAAAATTTGTTTTGAAATGATAAATGCAAAAATTACCATAATAAAAGCTTTGAGTCTATTGGCACACATATTTACATTTGCTGTTCCAACATGTGCACTACATAAATATCCTGCGACTATAAAAATAATGCATACCCATCGTTTGTGAAATCAATCTTCCTAAGAACCCACTACCCAGTCGAACTTCCGGGGGCAAAAATGCAATCACAGAGTACAACCCATTGAATCACAAAGCCATCATGAATGGAAATGCATTGTTCCATTTGATATACTTGTCCAGATTGTTTCTTCCATTCGAAACGTTGTTGTTGGTGGCGGTGCTTGGTTACTTGCTTGGCTAAAGCTTCCGTTCGGCTTCTCCCCGGTTTACTCCAAGAGGAAATATTCAAATCCTCTTCGTGGACGTCGGCGAAAGTGGGTGCTTTTGGCTTCTTATGCTTACCATAACGATCTCCCTCGATTGAGCTTCAATCGAGCACCTACCTACCTACCTACCAGCTATAATATTTATTTCCGAGGAAAAATCTCAATATCTTCGATTATCATAATATTTCGAAAAGGAATGGCTCTTTCCCCACCTCGGACTAAGGTTCCTGCATTCGGTTGTACATTCCTCCTGGCAGCTGCTAGGGGATAGCGAGGGCAAAGTGTCTGAAGTCATACTTACTCGAAAACCTGAGTGACACTCGTTCAAATGTTACTGGGAGTACTCGTATGTTGTTCGGGACAAAATCAATCGTTTGGAACGAGCTTTCTCATAAGTGTTAACTAATACTGAAATGCCTACATATCCGGCAGTGAGCTTTATCAAATCACCTGCCTAATTAGTATTGTACTGGTCCCATATTTTTGTGTTTTTTGAACAAGTCAAATTGTAAACTACCAACGGACAAAACAAAAGTGGATCGTTTTACCCCATCTTCCAGCATCACCTACCGGGTAAAACAAACAGAAGAATCGGTTCAACCTTTTCGATGTTGCCTGGTTGGATATTATTTCGAATACATTTTTATTCCATCTTATCTTCTCTTACCTTATGCTTCGGAAAACTTTCAATGGCTTAGTTTCCCAATTGCTGAGTTCAGCAATGGACTCTCTGTCTTTCCCGGCGTCGCGTCGTACAGCGGAAGCTGGAAAAGGTTTTCCCGCTTCCAGAAACATCGAAAAGCAATATTTCGATTTACCTTGATTTTGCGTCATTTTTTCCCCGGCTTTGGTTGATGCTCAAGAGGATTTTGTCCTCTTTTGTGCTCTCCAACTCGAATGTATGTATGTATGCATGAATCTAGTGATTGGAATAAATTTCTATAGTGGGGTACATTTCTTATGATCTCAGCAGCACCAACCGAGTTTTGATGTAACTGAAAAATATACGAAATCGCGGACAGTTTTTAATTTTTAGTGAACAATAACTAATGTAACTTAAATACCTTATAATATTTGTCAAAATAAGCTTGTGATAGTGATAAGCAACAAATAATGTAGTTTTCTGTAGAATAGTGCATCTATATCGTAATTACAAATAACTTATCCATTCAGTTTATGGGTTCTTCATGTTTAGTACTACAAGGTTAAATAAGATGCCTATGAAGCGTAATGATTGCAATGAACGTGTATCTACTACGGCTAAAGCAAACGTTTTCATCATCACAGAACTAATCTGCGATGGAATATCGATTGATGAACTTTATGAAAGACCAACACTTTCCAGCTGATGGCCACCTACTTGACCCAATTTGCTCCCATTCAAACAGTAGCACAACTCTCTTCAAGCATAAGGTGCAATTGCAACAGTTCTCCCGATCCCACTCGAGTGTTTTCCCAACGAAATCATCCAATGTTACCAAACCGACCGAAAGCCCGACCGACCGGGTTTATGCTCTATCTAATCCATTTCTGCAAGAATTAGAATATGAGATTGTTTGGCATCAGAAACCATCCCGGTCATCGCCAGCTTCTTGAAACCACTCCACTCACCTACATACTGCATCTGAGGACGACGCATGGCCAGACGATGCGGCATCTCATTTGTGCGGTGCCTACTTGTATGCAGGGTGGATGCGGCAAGCGTCCACACAACTATCGGCAACTGGATTGGCCGGGGAGACACTGCTTTTCAAAATTAAATGTACATGTCGAGGGGTGAGTAGGGTAGAGTAAAGACGAACCGTTTTGGATTCTGTCACATTTCCCCGAAAACCATTCGCCCGAATGTCAAACGCCCGAATGACAAACGCCCGAATTCCATTCGCCCGAATAGACCATTCGCCCGAATGACCATTCACCCGAAAAGACCACTCGCCCGAAAGACCATTCGCCCGAAAGTCATCCGCCAGAACGATTCCATACTATTTCTTAGAACAAGTTTATTTTCTGGTTCGCCATGATAAAAGTTTAAGGTCAGACGCATGGTGTATTTAGTATCCGACCAATCGCAAGAACAGCTGGATTCGCGCCAATAATAATCATATTAGCTTAGTTTGAAAGAACGGCCTATGCTTTGAAGAAGGCCAAATTGCTTGTGAAAATATTACATAATAGGACATTAATTGTTGGATAAAGACAAAACTTCAGCACAGAGAAGTCAACACTTTTAAGTTAATAGTGTTCACGACTGATCTACTCGGAATAACTACGTTCCTATTCTTATCTAAACAAGCTGTTCTTTTGGAAGATTGTGCGATATTTGCCAGAAAACCGTTCGCCAGAAAACCATTCGCCAGAATGACAAACCCCAGAAAACCATTTGCCAGAATGCGCCACAGCGTGATTGCCTCCAAAAAGCAAGTTTTTAGGCCACATTTGGCTTTCCAGAATTTTAATATTTTTTGCTCAACTCCTACAGCATTGGTGTCAAAGAAGCAAATAACCAAAAAAACATGAGAGAATATGATGCCGTTTTAAAATATCAAACTTAATACGTATATTAGGGTGTTCAAGAACAAAATCTATCAAAAAATCAACTTTCTAAGGTTTTTCTGATCACAAATGTGATAATTACACATGTTTCCTTCCATTTTATTGGCACACGTTGTTCGGAGAAATTGTAGCAAACAAGTATAGCTTTCAATTTCTGCCGAAAGAATTAAGTTTTGACATGTTTTAGTGTAGTTATGTGTAGTTATGTGTAGCACCTCTTAATTTCAATGAATTTGGCTGAAATTTTGACCAGTTCCTTTTTTTAGGATGCCAATCAAAATATGGGGGTGGACTTGAGAATCAAAGAACATGTTTGAAAAGCTGGACAGGCCTAATATATATATATATATATATATATATATATATATATATATATATATATATATATATATATATATATATATATATATATATATATATATATATATATATATATATATATATATATATATATATATATATATATATATATATATATATATATATATATATATATATATATATATATATATATATATATATATATATATATATATATATATATATATATATATATATATATATATATATATATATATATATATATATATATATATATATATATATATATATATATATATATATATATATATATATATATATATATATCAGTCCATTAACATAAAAATGTCGTCAGTTTCAATCTTTTACACTAACTTAATCTGTTTACTGCTAGGATGATCTCTTGGTTTGTTTCGATAAAGGTCGACTAGGGCTAGAACAACGAACATGACAACGAAAACAGCTGGAAATGACTCACCGGTAGTTATTGAGCAAAGAGAAAATCTATGAAGAGAAATCGATCATTGCAGATACGCCTGTATGATACTAAGCGCGAGACTTCGATGTGACTAGGCTAGAAGTGCATAAGTCCACAAACATCTGGTATGGCAAAAATGCTGCTGACCGAAGTCCATTAGGCCGAATAACCAATGGGTAGAAATGATGATCACGAATCGCAATTCAGTGATTATGGAACAGAAATCGGAAAGGTTTCTTAAATTTGTTCGGTTTTCCAATATTTAGCTGATACTTCTACAATATTAATATTGCCTTATTGTTTTTCCGCAATCAACAATCTATGTCAAAATCTAGTCTTCCTAACGAAGAAGAACAGCCTATGTTTAAAAGAAGGCAAAATTCACTAGTTGAACATCAACGGTTTCGGTGCAAAAAAACTATTTTTCTACAATGAAACTATTCTCTCTAGTTCAAAATTATTTAATAGTTAATTTACCTTCTTCTAAACACAGGCTGTTCTTTCTAGTTTCATTGTAATACTAGTTTTAGGCATAAATAGTTGATTATATCAGAACCATAAAGCAATATTGGTATTGCGGAACTAATAGTTTAATCATTGAAAAAATACAGATCTTAAACCCGTTTATTGTTCCTATATTTAAAAGAAGGAAAGATTCATGGGTAAAATACAGTAGCTCCAATTTCAACAATTATTTTAACAGTATAAAAGGAGAAAACGAAAAAAATATGGCCGTTTGGCAAAATAACTTTTTGACCTAATGAACTGCTATCAAATGACATTCGACCCGACGGCCTTCAGCCGAATGCTCTAACATCATTGATATTCAGATTCTATAACAGTAGCCGGAGCGCCATTAGCCATAATACCATAAACCCAAATATGTTAAGCTCACATGTTACATCGTGATAAAGGAATATATTGGTTAAAATTAGCGCAAATAAAGTAAGAAATTCATCTAGAAAGAACAACAGATGATTAAAAGAAGGAACAAACTGTGCTGGAATTATTAGAATAAATTTCCTCAAGAACAAGCTTTTTATAGCATTTGATCAAGTGATATTCGGCCTAATGCTACATTCAAGCTTGTGGTTTTCGGACAGTGACAGTCACAGTGGTATAGTTAAAATCGTATAGTATAAAACCGTCGCTTAAGTTATTATTTCTGTGTATTCGAAAAGGTTTCTGTTTATGGTATTCGATTGACTTAAGTGTGTGATCAACAATTCCGGGTAATTTAGCTGTTCGACACAAAAATTATAATTTAAAGTGATCAGGTCATTGTTATTATCAAAAATAAGCTTAAAAAATTAATTTCAATTGAAAGAAGGGAATCTTTGAAAAATATAAGTAAATCAAAAAATTCCATATCAGTAAAAGCTGGGAAGAACATCCTATGTGTTGAAGAAAGGAGAATCTCTGATGAGCATTGATCAAATTCCGTCAAAATAATATTTCATCAATTGCATCCACATCATGATCAACTTGTCCACAAGATAATTTGAGAAAATGTTCTAATTGAAGAAATAAGCTGTTGTGCGCAATAGAATAATTAAATAACATAAAAGTTTAAAGGTATTGTGAAGTTTGAAAGGTTTGAGTTCACACTTTTTTTTTGTTTCAGAGTGATGTGCCCTTCTTCAAACTATAGCCTTTTCTTTAAAAGTTACTATAAAACCATTTCTTGTTTGCTCCTACATCAACTCCAATTATTTATTTAACTTTCGTATATAAAACTGAACATAAACAAAATTTTTAATTTTTAAAATCGTTAGGGTGATTCTGGTAATTTGGACAGACCGTTACGCGTATATATTTTGGACACTTCCATTTGATTTTGCCGTAAATGTCCAAAATATATACGCGTAACGATCTGTCCAAAACAGTGAATCAAAATTCAACCATCGCGCAACAATAATGATAATATCGCAACCTGTATTTGTTGCGACAAACAAACCCATGCGACATAAGTTTGTCCCAACTTGAAAATAATGGGATTAACATCGTAAACCACGAGTTTAGAGATTTTTAAGCCTTGCATTGCGATTTTCGAACGGTAACTTCGAGTCGGTAAACACTGCAACTCTGGTGAAGCTCTATCATCAAACAGTTTCGACTTTGGGTTAGCAATAATTGATTATTCACGAGTTGAAAAGTACGCTACAAATTCAGCTTACGTTTTGTCTGCAACAAAAAAATTCGAGATCATGTCATTATCTGTTACCAGTAGGGATAAAGAGTAATCGTCGCACCTTCTTTGTTGCTTGTTTTGTGCCTCTTTTGTCTGACATTTCTCTTCACTGGTCCAAAATAACTGAATTCCCCTATCGTGGGCTAATCGATCCCAAACAAATAAAAAAACACGATTTACTTTTCAAAAAGATTGTTTTAAATTATCATTAGATTGGAAACACTTCTGGATTGAGAACTTTGGAAAATTTCTGGGAAATGGTAACTTTCTGGGGAATGGTACATTCTGCCAAATGGTTTTCTGGGAAATGGTACTTTCTGGCAAACGGTTTTCTGGGAAATGGTATTTTCTGGCAAATGTCTTTCTGGCCAATGGCATTCTGGCGAATGGTTTTCCGGCAAATATCGCACAATCCTTTTGGAACCATGATTGGAATCCAGAATTTCAAAAGTTACATGTACATATAACGTTACGGTTCCCTACAACAGAACAAAAGAAAAAAAAGAACAGCTCATGATTGAAAGAAGGGCAAATTTCTGGTAGAAAATGACACCAAATTGAATTTAATTCCCTTGGAGATGAAACTAGAAAGAAAAGCCTATTTACAAAAGAAGGGACAATTCAATCAATGTTTCCACAGTTATATTGCCGAAAATGTCTGTAACTCTTACATCAGACTGTGTTCAAAGAAAGCAAAACCCTCTGATGAAAAACATTGCAGTTACTTTTAGTTGATAT
This sequence comes from Aedes albopictus, assembly GCF_035046485.1. Lineage (NCBI taxonomy): Eukaryota > Metazoa > Arthropoda > Insecta > Diptera > Culicidae > Aedes > Aedes albopictus. The sequence goes on from NC_085137.1 coordinate 237,793,234, forward strand.
TGGCATTCAGAAATACGCGTGGACGACGCCTAAATTGATTTCAGAAAAGTGTTTTCAAGATTATTATGGTTTTCGGGCAAATGGTCTTTTCGGGAGAATGGTCTTTCGGGCGAATGACTTTCGGGCGTTTGTTACATTCGGGCGTTTGTCATTCGGGCATTTGGAATTCGGGCAAATGGTTTTCGGGCGAATGTGACAGAACCCCGTTTTGATAGCAGATGACGTATTATATTGCTTCAACTGTAAAATATTTGCATTGTCAGTATAAGTTATAATTTGCATGATTTCGAACTTACAATCCGGTGGCCTCTCTGTTTGACACACCCTACTAGTTCCTTTTCTCAACGTTTTCCTTTTTCGACTCCGACGGAGCTAGCGAACTCAGACCTATATAGAACTAGGTACTAGAAATCATATGTACTGCGAAACTAACCTCTAATTCACTCACAAACAAGTTCACAATTGCTAGTTTTACCGACCGAATTGCTTCACGACTGGAATCCTATTCCTCGCTACTTGTCGCAGTTATAATTTGTCTGCAAAATTAAACTGAATTCATATGTTTAATTCACTTAAGGTAAACTTAGGGGTACACTATAAGTTTCACCTTGCATTCTGTCTAACTATTCTGTGTAAACGACCACTGTGAAAAGCTTATGATCGGTCGTCCACCACACGATGACATCTGTCATTCATTATGCCGCGACGCTTTGACAGATGACTCGTCGCTTTAGGAACGGTGGCTGACAGGGTTGCCAGCTTGCCGACTCCTGCGCCGACAGTCCGTCTTCAAAAGTCGAAGAAGGTAATAGCCAATGCGATAAACCCAGTGCAGTGATTTTCAGCAATACCATACGGAGCTGTATTGGATTTGGCCCTAGAATTTTAGGCTTTCTGATGGACTGAAGCGATGGTGAACCTTCGCCGCCCCTGTCTACGAGCTACGCGGCGGATGCAACGAACACGATATGATGAAAAGCGAAACGAACGACGGGTGTTCGCCGCTGCAAAAGCCGCGCTGAATATCGAGATATGGGCAAGCAAAAAGGCCTGCTTCAAGGGTCTTTGTCAAAGTGCCAATGCGAATCCGTGGGGTGATGCCTACAGGATCGTGATGGCCAAGACGAGAGGTGCAATGGCTCCTACCGTGCTCCGTATCACAGAACAATTAAAGCATCTGATGCATGCTTTATCGCGTGATGACCCGTTATCGGATCATGTTACAAGTCATGGGGAACGTCCATAAATTACGTCACGCAAAAATTGCCCATTTTCTACCCCCCTTATGTCACACTTTTTGTATGAGGCCTTTGAAATTTTTGTATGGGTCGTCACATTTTGCTGAACCCCACCTCCCCCCTCAAAGCGTGACGTAATTTATGGACGTTCCCATGATAAATTGTATTCATCACATTGTTTGCCACTTATGCACCCGTAAGCCGCATTCATGATTCGAAATGATACGTTCATAAGCATATCTGGAAGTTAATTCACCAAGAATGCTCAAAAAGTGAATGAAATCACTAATTAACATTTCGACTTCATGATAATGATTGCTATGATGCTATGATTGCTATGATCGCGCGATGCCGTTCGACCGCGACACATTCGAAATCTGATCATGATCACTAGATTTCCATCCTTGGCTCCTACTAGTCCTTGGCCTCATTTCGTAGGGCAGCCGGGGACTGGGGCTGGCGATGAGGAGAGGGTCACCGATGTTAAACTTGCGGGGATGGCAAAGTCGCTTAGCGTAGGTAAGGCCCAGGTCTGGGCGGTGATCCGAACCTGGTCTTAAAAGTAGCCATTGCAGAGGCTCCCGAGATGTTGAGATCTGCTATACAGAAATGCCTGGATCACAGTGTTCGAAATCGATGATTTTACGATCAAAATTAAATAACTTTTTTTAGGTTGGTTCTAGAGGTTTGGCGTGTTCTACAATGTTTTTCTGCATGTTAAAAGGCGTCTTTTGATAAAATGTAATAAATGATTAATCCCCCTAGAAGTGAGATAAAAAAATTATTTTTTCGAAATATTTTTTTAGAGGCTTGACGTCTTCGGCAAAGTTGTAGCCCATAATAAGAGAACAAAAATCGTAGAACATGCCAAAGCTCCATCTCTTACGGTTTTCGAGAAATGGAGCGTTTTGTGCGAAGTACCCCTAAAACTAGTTTTTTTAGTGTAGCTTCAACAGATAAAATCCTACAGTCTTGTGATCTACTACAAACTTGTTCAGGACGTCGAATTACACATTTCTTCCGAAGATGTCAAGTCATTATATCTTAAAACAAAAAAGTTATAGGCAAATTTATCATATTTTAAGGTGTACTTTCACCTTAAGTAATTATTTCCGGCGCAAAATGGCGCAGATGGGTCAGTCGGTAGTTGAAAGATTAGACTTTTTAATATCACTTGGAGGTGGAAACCCTCGTGGGCAATAGTGGGAAAGGTGGTTTAAATACATTACAAAAACTAATTATTTTGCCTGTAATACAAGCAAAATAAATAAAAATTATTTTTACTGCAGTTTTTACCCGCAGTAATTTTTACTGCATTGCGTTATTTCCAGCAATATTTTACAACATTTTTGAGCATGATTTATTTATTTATTTATTTAAATTAGCGACACTTTATACCAAAGTTGCATTCGTGTCGTTTTTGAGCATTGTTTTTACTAAACAGAATATTTTATTCATGATTTTGAATTCATATTGTTTACTATCAGATGGCCAGACAATTTCTGATAAAGTTACTTTAAAATTACCTGTTTGAAGTTTTTTTTTTGGGGCAATATTCAAGTTAAGTAGCGCTAGAAAGAGGAAGAAGGAAATATTAAACAGTTCAAGATGTGCATCAAAACACATAGCAGATTTTTTTGTTATTTTTATGTATTTATATTTATATTTGTTGTTTTACTTTTCAACTACGGAATCAGTATCGGAAAACATCAGGAGAAGTTTTGATTCGTCCGATAGCAGATTAACAGCTTTTTCGGTAATCCACGAGTTTGACTTACAACTGGGAAGCAATATAAATATATCAGATATAAATCAATAAAATACAGTGGGTGCCGAGAAATAACACGATAGTTTTTTTTTAATTTCAAACATTATTTTTAATCTCTTGATGTGACGTGACGTGAAGTACTTTTCATATTTTTAACAGTACTTTTTACAAAATTCGGGTTGAAAATAAAATTTTATATCAAATTGACCATCTGATATAAAAGATTAACTTTATTTTCACCAGGAAATCGTCAAAATATGTATTGAAGAATGTAAAATTACAACTACCTTAATAAGAACTGCGAAGGTATTTATCAAAACGCATTTGATATTCTAACCACCGTAGCCATTCAGTTTTATGACTATTGAGTAGGTTCATTTAGGCATAGATATGTTGTCATAAGTTTAAAGAAATTCAATACTTTTGTTTAGAACTAGCTTTAGTTATAACTCTCGGGAACAATATTTTGTTCTGATGTTTTAATTTTTAGTGATAAAAACTCACTAGTTTTTGCAAAAACGTTGTAAACTATTGCCGGAAGATACACAGTGCAGTAAAAATTACTGTGGGCTTCTTAAATATTATTTTTTTTATTTATTTTGCTTGTATTACATGCAAAATAATTAGTTTTTGTCATGTACTTAAACCACCTTTCCCACTATTGCCCACGAGGGTTTCCACCCCCAAGTGATAGTAAAAAGTCTAATCTTTTAACTACCTACTGAGCCATCTGCGCTATTTTGCGCCGGAAATAGTTACTTAAGGTGAAAGTACACCTTAAAATATGATAAATTTGCCTATAACTTTTTTGTTTTAAGATATAATGACTTGACATCTTCGGAAGAAATGTGTAATTCGACGTCCTGAACAAGTTTGTAGAAGGTCACAAAACTGTAGGATTTTATCTGTTGAAGCTACACTGAAAAAAACTAGTTTTAGGGGTACTTCGCACAAAACGCTCCATTTCTCGAAAACCGTAAGAGATGGAGCTTTGACATGTTCTACGATTTTTGTTCTCTTATTATGGGCTACAACTTTGTCGAAGACGTCAAGCCTCTAAAAAAATATTTCGAAAAAAAAAATTTTTATCTCACTTCTAGGGGGATTAATCATTTATTACATTTTATCAAAAGACGCCTTTTAACATGCAGAAAAACATTGTAGAACACGCCAAACCTCTAGAACCAACCTAAACAAAGTTATTTAATTTTGATCGTAAAATCATCGATTTCGAACACTTTGTGGATGAGGGAGTTTTGCCGTAAGTTTGGAAGCTGCAGAGCCTGGTTCTATTGCCAAAGGCGGGGAAACCACCCGGAGACCCGTTGGCATATAGAATGTTGAGGATGTAAATGGTCTCTCGAGTAGCCAGTACGGCTTCCGGAAGGGGAGGTCGACCGTAGACGCTATCCTGTTGGTTACAAAAATCGCCGAGAAATCACATGAACATATGAGAAGGGGGATCTGTGCTACCGTGAAGTAGTGACTCTGGATGTAAGGAACGCGTTCAATAGCGCCAGTTGGCCAGCTATTGCCGATGAGGATACCCGGGTACCTGTACAAGATTCTCGGAATTTACTTCCAGAATCGAGTACTAGTTACAACATAGAGGTGGGTCGGAAGTGCTTTTACACAACCCGGAAGTGCTTTCAAGAATCCCACAAGGCTCCATCCTGGGTCCGGTGTTATAAAATGTCATGTACGACGAGGTTTTGAGAAGGTTAGAATTCCCGGTGGTCGACCGTAATGTCGCTGACGACATTACGGTGGAAGTCTACGGTGAATCGATGGAAGAAGTGGAGTTGACTACTGTCCACTCGATCGAAATTGTGGAGGCGTGAGGTAATGCCGTCTTGGTGGTTCCGAGAAAGACGAAGAGTTTGGTGACCATAGGAATGTGTTTAGTTGATCGGGGAGAGAGTTGTCCTGGGCTTTCACTTATGTTGTAGAAGACGGCCTCTTTTATTCTTCAATCACTTAACCTAATTTATAGCTCTTTTGTTAACAAGGGCACTGCGTGAGCGATTCCAATTGGAAGCTGTACTTATACTTTTTACAGCGTCTAAATCTATTCTATTCTGATTCTTCTATATCGAACTGGTTGCCGTTGCGCTGCTTTCACTTTCTACCCTATCATGGTAGAATGATGAGCAGAAGGATGTGTGCTCGAACCCATGTGGAACCCGATGTGGATGTTCGAACCCATGACCATCTGCTTATGAAGCAAACCTGCACGCTCAGAAAACCTTTCTGATAAACGTGAACAAACAAACGCAAATATGAGCACAAGCAAATATACACCGTGAACTGGAACTAGTTCCAGCTGTCAATATGGGCGTTCTGGAAAACGTGATATCTAGTTCACGGTGTACATTTCTTATTGTTGTTATCGTTGCTATGCATAGTTCCCGTTTGTTCCCGTTGCCGTGACTGGGAGTTCACGTATATCGGAACGGAGTTTTTTGCGTGTGTGACTAATTGCGCCACGTGCCCCGGCGTCTCTGTTTCTTCAATTGGATATTGGTTGGGTACCAAAGCTGGGCTGTTTGCAGATTTCGCGGTAGTAGTGACAAGTTCCGCTCGAAGTTTTCGGATAGATTGTCCGCGGTCGCGCTTGTCGGAAGACTCACTGCACTCTGCTGGCACATGAGAAAACAAATCCACGATTAGAGCGAGTAAATCCGCAGCGTACTCCATGTTCATTTCTGATATCATTAGGTTTATCATGAATTATAAGGCTGAAGTTATGATCTGCCTAAGATATGTTGGTTAAGTGTACCCACATTTAATTTCGGGGCTTCCCAGACCCGATTGAACAATTCAATGTCATGAGCCATGTGTCGTGTTGCGCCCGAAATCGGCTGATTCTTCGGCCGCTGCAGTCCTTGCATCGTGCTTTTCGTCTCGTCCGTTATCGTTGTTTCAGTCGCAAGTCCCATCTGCATCGGCAAGCAAAGCCATTCTGCGGTCGTTGTTTGGTGCCATCTCCCGACTCCGCTGCCACCACCCGGACCGTCTGCGCAGTTGCATCTCTTATGGGCGGGATTGTTACACTCAAAGCAGGTTGCCATCATTGCAATCTGATGCTCGAAATCTTCCTCTTGTCGAAATCTTAACACCCGCCCTGTTCGATGTCGCTTCTGCGTCTAAAAATTTCCGTTGCAGTTGCTCCTTCGTCATACGATATAGTTCTTCTTTGCGAATCATTATCAGCGCGATCAAGTTGTGTTTCAAATTCTCTGTTAAAGCCACGAGTAGGGTGTCAATCATCTCCTTATATGGTACCGCCCCGGCTACACTGCGCAGCTGACGAATCAACTCCGAATGAACGGAGAACAGATCCTTCAGCGATGTGAAGCTTTCAGTACATATATAGCCGCGCTCGCACACCCAGCATGGCCGTTGTGTCGTGGCTCTGATCAAATCGGACGAGGTGGCACATTATTTCTTTTGAGTGTTGGCAATGGAAGACTTGCCCAATGGTATCGTCGTCCAGTGCCATTTCCAAAATTCATTAACGTTGGCGCTATCTTCTTTGAGGCGTATCTCCCATTTTGCATTCCGAACGGCTTCTTGTCCAGCGGTCGCGTTCGCATTCGGCTGTGTTCTTCTTCTAATGGTATTCTTTCCAGGGTGTGAAGCAGTCCTACGTACCGTAATCTGGGGTATCATTGATCAGCGGGGTAACATTGATCGGCTTGACCCACCTCATGAAATGTTCAAACAAGCATTTTACATTGAATCAGTTTCTACTATGGAATGGTATATCGTAATCTGCTATCATTTAGCTATTAAATGACATGCAATTTATGAAAATTGAATTTCTTAAACATTGAATTAAATCGATTTTTCCATAACTGTTTCGTAGCGCAATGAGATACATTGTCAAACATTCATGCTTGGTGTGAATACTAGATACAATATGAGGTTCGAAATCACTGTATTACTTCAATATGATATCCTAGAGTTGGATTTAATAAACGAAACTTTTATGAAAATGCTATTTTTCAGTAAAATATACGATTTATTAAAAGTTGACTATCAATTCCTTAAGCCATTGCCTACCTTTAGGCGTTATTCGTGATTTAGAGGATTTTGATCCTAAAATAACTTAAAAAGTACATAACTTGTAGGAATTTGGACAACATATTCGAAATCAGCGACCCCGAATTTAGTAAGTAAGTGTATTTTCTACACAAATGAACATTGATCACTGACATGATCAATGTTACCCCAAATCAACACAATCAAAAATTAGATTAAAAAACTTATTTAAACATGTTTTAAAGTTTTACAATACTTTTTCGAGTAGCTTAACACATACTCAGAGGACCAGTACTTGTTTTAAAAATATAAAACATGTAACGTATCCTTTAACAAGAGAAATATTCAAGAAAGATAGAGAATTCTGATCAATGTTACCCCGGATTACGGTATATCGGAAGTTGCTTCATCCTTTTTCTCTCAACTGACGCATGAGCTGACACCCGTAGATTCGTCGAGTTGTATGGAAAATAAAAAAATACTGATTGACTTGTCCGACATGCAATTCGCCTCTGGACTGTATTGTTTGACAACGATAGGTACTTACCGCATTTTGACCGCACTGGCTTCACCAAGAACCAAACTTACCATTTCCAGCAAGGTGGGCTTGATGGGTGTTTCCCCGATAGTGTGAAGCTTCTTATTTTTCGTGGTTTCCAGAGATGCTTCGTATGATGCCTGAAGTACTGCACCATTTTGCTGCTGAATGCCGCCTGTTGCATAGAATCTCGCACGTTTGAGGCTTCATGGCGTTGGAAGAACCGCATCTTTCTGAGCATGCTCAGCATTTGTCTCCAAATGTCGTTACAGCTTCGATGGCCTCAAAGCTTCGACGCTCAACACAACATTGCACAATACACATTGCGGTTTTTCGATTCCGTTGGCAGCCAGAAATCCGCATTTGATGTATTCTTTGGAGTAGGTACTTTCCTTTCTTGTCTATCTTCCGCTAACTGTAACATTACTTTAGTAAAAATTTACCGAGCCAGTTAATGACACGGCATTTTAGTTGGCATAAGGTAATTCAAATCTCATCGATCATGCTTCATCTTTCCCTTAACTTGCACCGAAAATATATCCATCTCTTATGACCAAATATGTATATGAAGAGCGAGAGCAATTTGTTTACTGTTGAAACTGTTGCCTATCTTACAGGCGTCTCTTCATCATCAACTGTGATGAGGAAGACCAATTGAAACTTGGAAGGCCATCAAACTTGTCGTTTGCATTCTTTCATTTACGACAGATTACTACTAACAGAAGAGTAACGTATGTTGAGTTCAATAAAAAATCTTCAATTGACCACACGGATTGGTACACCGAAGACTTTGCCCTTAAAGCAACGTCCATCAGGTACCTATACCGTTGGCCTTTCGGATGGGTTGTTGCGCCACAGGAAACGCCGGAAGTTATTCTCAAATTTGGATATGTTGGAACATTTCCTGGATATCGTAACTGGCTGCGAAACAGTTGGAAACGGAAGAAAAACACAGGAAGTGCAGTGATAAGCGATATACGCTGTCGACGACCTTTGGCCGTCACGAATTTGGTGCCCTACTCCAAATTTACACCCGTCATTCGAAAGATTTACTATTCTAGTATATACTCCGAGAATTTGAAAATATTTTATCGAGGGAAACCCAAGTTTTTGTTATTTGAAGATTTTGAGCCATTTCTATAGGATTTTTATATGAGTAAATATAAAAATATTTTGTAGACATTTTTATTTGTTAATAACGGTTTTTCCCACACCGTGAAGCGCGTTCATTGGTCGGTTCAATGTGGTTGCACAATAACTACCTTGCCAGTTTACAATCGATGAGCTCTTCCAGCCGGTCGGACCTCGAGGGCGTTGATGAACAACTCGGGTCGTCAAGCGGGTCGTCCAAACCGTAAGCGAAGCATCTCGAACACCTGCGATACTCCTGCTGGTAACATCAAACGATTGCGCACTGCTTCGAGCGCAGATACAGTCAAAATTCATGTGCGTATCCAAACGCGGTTGCAGTTTGCGGAAAGATTGCCAGCTGGCAATCTTCTGCGTCGACAGAACGCAGAGAGGACGAAGAAGAGTCTGTCCAAAAATTCGTGTGGGATTTATCACCACAAGCTAACAAGCTAAAACCACGAATGATACAATTCAGAGTTCAGGGAAGTTTGTAGTAACTTCCGGAATGTTCTGGAAGTCTACCACCCTTTCCCAGCTAAACTTATCTCTCCTTATCTTGTAGGGATGCGGCAAAGGTTGAAATATAAAACCAAACGCATGAGGAAGTAAAACACGAATTTGCTAAATTTAGCTACATGTGTGTCCGCCTCCGACCTTATATGGCACATCGCGAGGTACCCGGAACTGTGCCGCTTATACGACAAGTGGTGCCGCGTTTTCTCCATAGGCCTGTTCAATGTGACCGTGAGTAGTATGTTGATCCATCTGATCGGCAATTCCAACGCTCATCGAGTCTTCGACCTCTTGCTCAAAGATCGTGCGTGTTGTATGGACGCCAATGACTATGCCAAGCTGCTTAAGGCGTTCAGTGTTGCCTTACGCCGGACTGGTCGTTGGCCCGACGGGAGCCCCGCAACTCTGGAGGAACGGACAGGCGCTCTGGCAATAAGTCTGATTGGGCTGGCTCTGGCAATAAGTCTGATTGGGCTGAAGAAAAGTTCAAACGAACGGCGGTTGTCGTTAATCTCGGTGACCCTATCCTGCCGACAAAAACCGAAGAGAGCAACATCGCCTTTTGCACCCATCTCCGCAGGCACGTGGACGAAACGATGATCCAGTTGGTCCGTAAGCCTGGCAGGAACGATAGTTGGGCCGAGTTTGTCGAGTCGCGGCAGCGCTGGGTTTCCTCAGGTAGTACCGGAGGCGCGAAATTGCACCTGCCTGACGGATCCGTCCTTCGCATGAACAAACAAGCGTATTTTGATTCCATCACGAGTGAGGAGATGATCAAGTGGCTGGATCAGGAACCGCGTATGCAGGCGACGGCGAGTGAAAAATTCGAAATGGGAAAGGCCCGTGCTATTTACGGAACTGGTGTTAATGATTACGCCATCTGCTGTTATGCGCTAGAAGGGATCGAGGAGCACTTGTATAATGCGGACGGGATCGAGAGCGGGCTTGTCGGAGTTGATAGCTTAGCTACGCTAATAAGACGTGTTCAGACTGCAAGTAATCCAGAAACTGAGTGCACTATGGTGGATCACACTGATTTTAATTACCAGCACACGCTATTAGCCCAGAGCTTGGTTTTCCAGTCGCTGGAAGACGCTCTAGAAGTAAAGAAGTACCATCCGGACAAGGTCCGAGCAGCCAGATGGGTCGCCGATGCTCTGCTCAATCAACACTGCAAGTTCCCAGAGGATAAGGGTGTCTCCGTTCGAGTTGTACAGGGCATGTTTTCCGGATGCCGTGGCACCAACTTCCTGAATACCGTGCTTAACCGTTGCTATTTCGCCTACGCACGTGAATGGGTGTTGTTGAGTTTGGGCCTGCATGCTAAGGACTTGGTGAACATACACCAAGGGGATGACGTGTGGATATCTAATAAGAGCCGTTTGTGGGCTATATCCTTATACAACGTCTGTTCAGCTATCGGGCTCGAATTCCAACCCTCGAAGCAGCTGTTTGACGTCGGGCTTGGAGAGTTTCTACGCGTGGTATACACTGGTGGATCTTGCCGCGGTTACGTGGCCAGAGCTGTCGCTACCACAGTAATGAAGCCTATCCAAGGTGCAGACGTCGTAAGCCCAGCTGAACGTGCCTCGGCCTTGAATAGCCAGTTAATGACCTTGGTTCGGCGCGGTTTCACGGAAGAGGGGGCTCGTATCCTGTGGAGTGCTATCATCCCCTACGCCGCCAGGGCAAAGTTGGTCGAAGGGGTCTTGACCATACCGGTCGGTTATCTCAACCTGTCCTTCCTGGACAACGGATTAGATCTAGGTCCTCCCTTCACTGCCGCGCATCGGGCCGCCGCCGTTACACCGATCCCCACTATGAGGCTGGCCTGTCCTGAACTGGAACACAACGTTCCCAACAACATGGCGCGCGATTATGTAGACGCGATAGGCGACAAATTGCAGCGAGCTTTCCTCCGTGACGAGCTAGTCGAACGCATCCATGCTTCTAACGTCGTCGGCTCCAATCGAGCCTCTGATAAGGTATTGTGTTTACGCGAGCACGAACGTGATTTGAGAAAGTGGCTGAAGGATTTGAAGCTGCCGCCGGTTCGTAGAGATCGATCTGCATACGACGCACGATTTGAAAGGCCTGGTGGAGGGTACTTGATTGAACAACAGCTGCGCACATTGGCCGAGAAGTGGCTACCTAAGGTGTCAGGAGAGAGGAGAACCCAAATGGCGACGATCATGGCGGCCCTGGCACTAAGCCCGTTCCGGGGCCTGGCCAACGCGAAAACCGCTACCGGACTTGATGATGTGGAGGCCGCATTCGTGGCTTTTAGTGAGTGTCCCAATCGCACGATGGCATCACGCGCAGCCAACCTACTCAATGTGCTGACCCGTAACAGCGGGCATGCAGTAGCCAAGCTCATTCTGGGTGGGCTGCGAGCAGGGGCAGGGGTGTACGAGTGTAAATATCACCCCAACCTGCTATCATGGGTGCAAGATCTTGCCCTCGACGAGCTAATCTTATTAGTGATTAGCCAACGAATCTCGGACGTGGAGAGAGTTAGGAGTATATTTCCCGAGATCTTGGACAAGTACGTTAGGTCGTTGGAAAAATGGCCTGTGTTCGGGACTATTAGCCAATACTGAATTGGCTGGTTTTATTTTGTTTATGTAAATACGTTTTTTTGCAATAATTTCGACATGGCAACCTCACTGGGTTTATAAACCACCTTCAAATACCGAAAAATATTGATATTTTGCAAAAATGTGAGCGTACGAGCAATTTAAAAAAATGTGTGTTTCCAACACAGTCCCAACACAGGCGCTACTCAAAAATGAGAGTTTTTATTTTAGAGAGGGGAACACTTCAATAGTGTCAAAGCCTGAGTCAACCTAATCAAAACCATCTCAAAACTTCACCGGTTGAACAACCCCGACCTACACGGAAAAATATTATAACCCAAAGAATAAGTTTTGAAAACTCAAATTTGACTAAACTGCTTAAAGTTTTAACTCAAAGTTGGGTTGTTTTCTCCCTCGCCCCACCGCAATGTTGTCGAAAACAAAGAGAGAAGCACCGACGCATCCGCTGCTCTTCCGTGGAAGAAGCCAAATTTGGGTTTTCTTGAATTAACCCAAATTTGCGTCATATGAGGCCTCCATTGGGTGAAAATAACTTACCACTGGGTTAATTTTTTTGCCGCTCTCAAACGAGAACTACTCACTCACCACTTTCGCTGTTTAACGTAAATTTGAGTTATTCCACGGAAGACCGGGATTGCGTCAAAACAACTTAAATTTAGGTTGATTTGTAGTTCAGTGTAAGACTACGGAAAAATAAATTGAACATTACAAATGCACGATAAGTAAACGTAAGTTTGCCCTGTTACCCTGTTTCAATTTACTCACAAGATAACGAGGTTTCATTTATTGGCTTTGGTCCATCAGTCAATCCTGGAATAATGTTGTGTTTGGCTGATTGCCTTCTTGGTCACAGTCATTTGTTTTCTGATACGATGCCTCCTCCTGGGGTGGACAAGCTATGGCGTAGTTGACCCAGCCGGTGTTGGATCGAACAACCATCATGCATTGCTGTGCTCCAAAAACGATAACATAGAGCTTATAGATCTGGTAAAGCAGATGTACAAAGTTGAAGACTTCAGGATATCTGGCCAGTCGGTAAACATTAGCCGATGAAGATAAGCGTGCACTGGATATGGTGCGCGGTACCATCCCAAGGCGTCGTGAGCGTTTCGATGTCAGTCGATGTCTTCCCCGACAGCAAACCTCAAATCCTTCGTCGCCTTCAAAACATCGTGAAGAAAATGGACTCAAATCCTGATTTTGCTGATCGGTATTTACTGCGTCGACAAAGGGCACGCTAGACAACTGCAGCCTGTAGAGCTAGCTAAAAAAAAAACGAACACCTGGTATCTGTCGCATTTCAGCGTTGCGACCGGTAAGAAGTTCCGCTTGATAATGAACGCCAAGGCAAAGTCACCGGCATGGGTTTTCTTTGAAAGACCTGCTGCTAAAGAGTCTGGATTTTGTTCCTCCGTTGATCACGATCCTGATATGTACCGTAAAACGGGGTACCGTGATTTCGGGTGAAATTGATCAGTGGGGTGAAATTGATCGACGTGAGGGCAATTTTTATTTGTCAAAAATAATGCTTTGAACTTAAAACAATTTGTAAAAAATGACCATCATCTGGCTCAAGGGTTGTTGAATGATGAGTTTACATGTTTTACAGATAATTAGTCACATATTTCTGTATTAAATTTAACATTTTCCGAAACTGTGTGTTTTGCGATTTTCAAAGACACTTTCAAACTTTTGTTACCGTAGCTGTATCGCACATGGAATTAATATTCGAATGAATGTTTATAGTTGCCAAGTGTTCGCTAAACTCGATTTCGTCATCAAAAGTTCTATAAATATTGATGTTTATGCATAAAATTGTACTTTTTCTAATGTAATGACTTGTTAGTAGGGAAATTGCATACTTTGAGGCGTTTTAATTAGATTTATTAAACTTTAAATTTAAATAACTAAGAATTTACTAAACTTGCACAAGTTTCACAAAGCTTTTCGCTTTCTGGGGTGGATAATTCAGATGGAAAATTTATTTCCAGCACTTACAAAGACATTTCACTGACTGATCAATTTCACCCCGAAACTAAAATTTCTGATTTTTTATTTTAAATGATATTTATTGCAATAAAATGATTTGCAGTAAAAGTTTCAACCTCGTTGACTGATGAAACCCGTGGTCGTACTTGTTTTAAAGCATTGAGTTTGACCATATCGATAACTATTCAAAAATAAGAAGCAAGAAACTGTGAAAAGTGATCAATTTCACCCGAAATCACGGTATCTTTGATAATGCGGGTAACTTTGATAGTGCGGCAGGCATTGTGTAATTTATCTTATAACTTATCTTATAACTTTTCCTTCAACTAGTTTAGAAAAAGGTAAACGTTAATCAATTCTATACATATTAAAGTTCATCTTAGACGAATTTTCATTAAAATCTAGTTTATATACAACTTTTTGGACAAAAAATAAAAATTGTTGATATTTTTGTCATTTATCAACCCCTTCAAACAATCTGCTATACGACTTCGTTAAAACTATTTTTTCAATGAATGGACTTTTATTCTCGATAGATTCATCATAGTAGATTCCAAATCTGGCCTTGAATCTCTTAACGAAGTGTGTTTTTTACGAAATGGAAGCAATTTTGTAAATTGAGATACTAATCTCCATACATTGATAAACGCCTAAAAGTATGCAATGCCCTTGTAATTTCATGTAGATAAATATCTCTCTCTCTCTCTCTCTCTTCTTGGCGTAACGTCCTCACTGGGACAAAGCCTGCTTCTCAGCTTAGTGTTCTATGAGCACTTCCACAGTTATTAACTGAGAGCTTCCTCTGCCAATGACCATTTTGCATGTGTATATCGTGTGGCAGGCACGAAGATACTCTATGCCCAAGGAAGTCAAGGAAATTTCCTTTACGAAAAGATCCTGGACCGACCGGGAATCGAACCCGTCACCCTCAGCATAGTCATGCTGAATACCCGTGCGTTTACCGCTTCGGCTATATGGGCCCTATTGTAGATAAATATGTGTTGTTCAAAATTTGTTAATAAAATATTAAAAACTACTCAAAAAAAGAAAATTAACCATGAATAGCATGTAATCGTATGTTGATGTACCGTTAAGCATTTATCATTACAAAGATAATGATTTTTGATAGCTAAATTTATTGTGTTTTGCACTCAATACTCCACAAACTCATTTTTATATGTAGAATTTAGTAAAATTTCAATGTTTTGACATAAAAAATCTATCTAATATATTACACAAGCCTTCTCTTATCATGTTCATACTCCTAAGATTTCAATCTGTGATTATTTTATGAGATTTGATGTGTTTCTAGGGCATTATCAAAGTTACCCCAAAATGAAAATCTGATTTCCGGTTATATGAAAAACTAAAAGTTATCCAAAATATTTCAGATTATCAAATCTTTTAATTGCAATTGATAACTGCTACCCCAGTCCTTGTTTTAAAAATATAAAACTTGGGGAAATACTGTTACATGTAAAAATATTGAGAAAATTCGCTGAAAAACTATCAAAGTTACCCCATTTTACGGTACCCGAATAAAGAAGGATGCCTTGGTTCGGACACACAGGAAATGATCCATCAAGTCCTCATATCATCCGTAGAGAAAGTCAGGACTCCCAACGTTTCTTGTGGCGTGGCATGAACCGCACGGATTTTCCGAATGTGTTTGTGATATTCGATGCTGTGTCGATTCCATCGATGGCACAGTTCATCAAAAACTTCAACGCAAAACAACTGGACGACAAGCATAATGGCGTTGAGCGAACTGTCGTGAAGCACGTCGCGAGCATGTCGTGCTCACGAAGTGGCAACCTGGTGGCAACTATTGAAGTTTATAATGGGTATCATCGATCCGCTGTGCTTACTCAGCCCGATTATCAGCTGAAGATCATCTTTCAAGAATTGTGGCGCCTGCAGTCTGGATGGGATGCGTACGAGTGACAAGGCTTATGCCTGAGTGATCTACATGGTTTTCCGGCGGAAGGACAGATCACACGTTGTTCTGGTGTATGCCAAACAAAGAGTAGCGCCATTGAAGTCGCAGACTTTACTGCGACTAGAGCTCCAATAATGTGTTTTAGCAGGCCAAACTATGTCGGTTTTTGAATCGGAGGTTATGGTGGATATTAAACCCGGATGTACCTACTTCTGAATCGGTTCAAAGATCTGTCTGAGTTGGTTGATGTCAAATCAAGAGCTAACGGTTTACGTCGGCGATCGTATGCTGAAAATACGTTGTGTATTTGGCTACGAAGTGATCAAAGTTTGGCAGCATTCAGGAATGGCTACGAGGTTCAGACTTTTGCTACTGAGACAGTGCTACCTGCCCGAACGATGAGCCGTTGGAGATGTCCTCTACCGAGTTCGACAATTTCCGTTCTGAACAGGTCTTGAACGAGGTGGCCAAACAGTTGTGCTGTACGGCGTTCCAAGAAGAAGCAATTGATCTACCCGACATCGCTAGGTTCTCTGATTTCAATCGATTGTTGAGGTCAACCGCATACTACCTGGAAATGAGGAAGCTATCAGGTTGCCGTAACATAAGAAGCCTACATGATTGACGATGACTGTGAGAGACCTGGAAGAAGCTAGGAAGACTTGGTACAATGAGGTACCTACAGTCAGAGGCCTTCGAATCCGAGCTGCGCAGCCTGAAGACATCAGTTTACAAAGAGTATTTGCTACTTCACGTCTGCCCGTGGACTACCACGAACATCACCGGTGCAGATCTACAACTGAAATCACTTGAGAAGTCACTGGACCAACTAACTGCAGATCTAAGAGGTGTGCAGTGGAAGCTAATACCACCTGGTGGTCGACACTTTGGAGGATGCTGGGAGCGATTAGTCCATTCCGTCAAAGCGGCACTTGAGGCAATACTGCGGGATCAACATCCTACCAACTTGGTTGAACCGCTGACGTCCAACATACTGTTACTCGAACGGAACAACGTAATCCAATTCGACCAATGTTTTGCTCAAACAGAATCAAATTACATCGTTCAACACTAAATTTTGTTATGGGATGAGAAACAAAAATAACAGGGGTTTGGGACCCTAGAAGTGTCATAGTGAAAGAATTTTTGAAAAATATTGGACCGGGCCTTCACAGTTTAAAACCGAAGTTTGTATGGAAAACTTGGGTGTTCAATTGAAATGTGCATTAGAAAGCGCTGTGCATATATTTAGGCGTTAGACAATAATGAAACTAACCAAAATACCGAAAACGCCTTAAAATATGCACGGCACGTTCCAATGCACATATCAATTGAACACCCCAAGTTCTCCATACAAACTTCGGTTTTAAACTGTGAAGCAGGGATGCCAGGTGAAATTTTCAAATGTCCTCACAAGGCACGCTAAAATGTCTTCACACCCCATATTGTGGCTTTAGTATAAAATTAATGTTTAAAATCCAAGTTGAAATCAAAATTATTGTTTAAAATCAAAATTTATGTTCTCACTTGGCTTCACATGAAGGAATAAACCATGAGGTCATCTAACAATAATGCATGGTTCTCCAGAAATTCCATGGTAATTTTAAGGGGTTTTCCTGAAAATTCCTAAACAAGCTCCTGGAATTTATTTCCATGAGTTGCACAAAAAAACGGGAATTTCTCGGAAATTCCCCCAGAAAGTCCTCGCGAATACCTTCAGAAGATCCCAGGAGTTCTTCCGGATTTCCTGCAGAAGATCCTCAGCAAATCCTCCTGTCCTGGAGATCCTCGGGAGTTCCCCCAAAGATCCTCAGGAATTCCTCCAGAATTCTTCGAAAACTCCTCTAGGAGTTCCTCTGGAATTCTTTCAGGACTTTCTCGGGAATTCCTCGAGGAGCTGATAGGAAATTTCTCCACGAGTTCTTCGCGAAATTCTCTAGGAGTTCATCGTAGATTCCTCTAGGAGCTCTGTAGGAATTCCACCAGGAGATCCTCGGGAACTCCTCCAGAAGAAGGAGTTTCTCGAGAATTTATCCTGTAGATCCATTGAGATCCTTTGAGGAAATTTTCAGCAATTCTTACAGAAGTTCCTTGGGAATCCTATCGGAGTTCCTCGGGATTTTTTTTCCAGTAGTTTATCGGGAATTCCTCGAGAATACCTTCATGAATTTCTTGAAAAGTTTGTCGGGAAGTACTCCTTTAGATCCTCGATTCCTCCAGGCAATCTTTGGGAATTCCTGCAGAATTTCTCCTGAAGATCCTCGAAAGTTCCTCCAAGAGTTCCTCGAGATTTCCTCTATAAGTTTAGCAAGAATTCGCTCAGAAATTGCCCGAGATTATTTCAGGAGCTCCTCGGTATTTTTTCCAAAAGTTCCCTAACAATTCCTCCAGGAATTCTTTGGGAATTCTTCCAGGAGTTCCTCGGAAATTCCTACAGGAGTTCTTCGGGAATTCCTTTAGGACTTTATCGGGAATTCCTCTAAGAGATCGTAAGGAATTCATGCAGGAGCTCTTCGCAGTGCCAGGATAACTCCTTAAGATGATCATCGAAAAATCCTCCAGGAGTTTTCCTCAGGAGATCCATGCAGATCCTTCAGGAAATCGACTCGAATTTCTCCAAAAGATGGTCAACAATTCACCCAGGAGTTCCTTTAGAATTCATCCAAGGATCTTCTGGAATTCCTTCAAGAGATCCTCTGGAATTTATACAGTAGATCTTAGGTAAATTCTTTCCCGAAGTTCTTCGGAAATTCTTGCAGGAGTTCCTCGGGAATTCCTCCTGAGAATTCCTTCAGAAATTCCTTAAAAAATTTCTAGGGAATCCCTCCAAGAATTCCTTGAGCAGTTCTTCATAGTTTCTCGAGGTTCTTTTCCGGAAGTTCCTCGGGAATTCCTCTTGGTCCCCAGAAAACATACTCCAGGAGTTTCCTGGGAATTCCCTACGATTTCCTGGAGGTATTATATGTATATCCAGATGAATTTCTCTCCTGATACATTTCCCAAAAATTTCCTGAAAGAATTTCCTAGAAAATGCTATTGGGATTCTCGATGAACTTTTGGAAAATCCTTTGAGAAGTATAAAGAAACTTGTGGAGGAATTTACGAAACTCCAAGATACCTTCTCCTAGAGGCATACTCGAGAATCCTTTGAAGTAGGAACTTCTAGAGAAATCCCCAAAAAAAAACTCCTGGAAAAAAATTCCGATGAACTCCAGGAGCAACTCTCGAGGAACTTCTTTAAAAATTCCAAGGAATACATGGAGCAATTTTCCAAGGAACTTTCTAGCAACTCCTATGGGAATTCTAGAGGATCTCATAAAGGAATTCTCAAGGAATTCCTGGGAAATTCCTGAAAAAGTTGTTGGCAAATTCCTGGAGGAATTCTCGAGGAAATTCTGGAGAAAATTCCGAGGAACTCATGTAGAATTTCCCGAGGAACTCCTGGAAGAATTTTCGAGGAACTCTTCAAAGAATTCTTAAGGAACACCCAAAGGAATTCCCAAAGAACTTCTGAAGTAATTTCTGAGGAACTTCCGGAGAAACTCTTTTGGAACTCCAGAATGAATTCCAGAGCAACTCCTAGACGAATTTCCGAGAAACTCCTAGTGGAATTCCTGAGGCATTTCTGGTGGAATTCTTGAGGAATTTATGATGGAATTCCTGAGGAACTTCTGGAAGAATTCCCGAGGAACTCTTGGAGGAAAGGAATACTCGAGGAACTTCTAGAGGAATTTCTAAGAAGCTCCAAAAAATTCCAGAGGGGAGAATTTCTGAGGAACTCTTGGAGGATTAACTGAGGAATTCTTAAAGGAATTCCCGAGGAACTTGTAGAGGAGCTCCGAGGAATTTCCAAAGGGATTCCTTGAAGAAATTCTCGAGGAATTCTTAAAGGTATTCTGTAGGAGCTTCTTGAGGAATTCCCGCGCAACTCCTGAAAGAATTTTCAAAGAACTGCTGGAGTAGTTACCGATGAACTCCTGCAAGAATTACCGAGGAACACCTAAAATAATTCTCGTGGAACACCCAAAGGGATTCTACAGGAACTTTTGAAGAAATTCCCAAGAAACTCCCGGAGAAATTCCCTTGGAACTCCAGGATGAATTCCCGAGGAACTCCCGGAAAAAAATCCGAGAGAGGTTTTCTCGAGGAACTCATGGAAGAATTTCCGAGCAACCCCTGAAGGATTTCTCGAGGAACACCTAATTCCCGAAGAACTCCAGGATGAATTCCCAAGGAACTCCTGTAGAAATTTTCGAGGCTTTCCTGAAAAAAAAAAAACGGCAAACTCCTGGAGGAATTCCCGAGGAATCGAAACAATTCCTAAGGTACTCCAGGTGGAATATCTGAGGAAAACCTAGAAGAATTCCTGAGAAACTTTTGAAGGTATTCCTGATGAAATCCTGAAGAAATTCCCGTGGAACTCCTAGAGAAATTCTCGAAGGACTACTGGGGAAATCTTAACAGGCTTGGACAAATCTTCGAACATGTCTGCGGAAAATTCTGGATGAAGCTCTGTTTAAAATTCAAACGAAGTTCTGAGAAGAATTTCCGAAAAAAAATCATTGGTGATAATTCTGGATGCAATCTCTGTTTTTAGATTTTTTTTGCAAAATTAGAGAATACCCAGTTGAATTCCCAGAGGAGTTTTATTGTAGAAAATTTTATTTTCTATAAACAATTGCTGATGAAAAATTATGTCAATAGTTCAGTATACTTCCTAAAAGTTCCATGAAATGGTGGTCGTCTAATTTGATTCGTATTCTAACTAAAAACTACGTCAAAATTTCCGCCTATATGAAGATCGAAAAATTTCAGGGTTTTAGAAGTTTAAAATTTTATTTGCCTACAAAAATTTAAACGCATTTCATCTAAAATTGTTCCAAGATTTTAATTATTGGTTAAGATTAACAACATGAACATGTTCACAAATTCAAAAGTCTTCAAAAGTCTTCACAAAATTTGAAATGTCTTCCATATGTCTTCAAAAAAATAAATGTCTTCACAGAAGTTCAAATGTCTTCGAATCGAAGACATGTCTTCACATCTGGCATCCCTGCTGTGAAGGCCCGGTTCAATATTTTTCAAAAATTCTTTTACCATGACACTTCTAGGGTCCCAAACCCCTGTTAGTTTTTTTCTCATCCCATAACACTAAATTTTTCAAATCCAGCTCATTACTTTCAATCTAATACTTCACTGATTCTGTCCTATTAATCAAGAAATATCGAAAATCAATGCCACCCTGAAATAAGTAATATTGCTGTGTTCACGCCAATTTGAACAGCACTATACTTAGAAAGACGAAATTATTGGATTGCTTCAGCGCGTTTCGAGTATTGTCTGGGAATCACTCAGTAGTGATGCTACAAACTCGATGCTGCCGAGGCGCCTACCGGAATCGATGATCATGCTAAACAAAATCGTAGAGCGTTATTACGAAATAATCATCTCGAGAGCTCGATAGGAGCGCTGCACGGGTTCATTTCCATCTTGTTGAGTGCCGACCTCGGCTAATCTCTGGCCAGTTCCAACCAAACCCATGCACCCGGAACCGTACAGAATTATTTAAGTGCAATTAAGCAAATCTCACTTTCGACCTCATCTAATGGTAATTGTTATTATCGTTATCCGAGCTTTTATGATAATTGGTTGCCGTGTGCAGATTACACTAGTTTACAAAATAAAACGAAAGTCGTGAACTTCTGTCAACGACCAACATTTTTGAAGCATAATTTAGCGCTGATTTCGAAACCGTGCTTCGAAAAATTTAAAGTAGAACAGTTTTTGAGTTTTAGCTCAATATCGAGTTTTACAACTTTTTAAAACATGAAATTTAATAAAATTTAAATATCTTGTGTTTTGTTCAACCAATTTAAAATCTTTTTCCATAAATTGAAAACTGAATATAATACCATTCGATCATCTGAATACAGGTTTTGCGTCAGATTGATGAAATTCAAAATATTGAGGAGTTTTGGGGACGATCTCCTTAAATTTTAGCAAAATTTCCAAAATTAAATGAAGAAATGTATATTTTTCAATAAGAAAAAAATAATTGAAAAATTCTTTCTCAACATTTATTTGACATATCATATGTAGGCGAGTTACAGTAAAAAAATCAGCTCAATTGGAGCATTGATTACGGAGAATGAGATGTGTGAAGTGAGCGACTTTGCTTAAAAATAGAACAAAAATCGATTTCAAATCATCAACCTTGTATGGAAAGTCGAAAAAAATTCCGCTCTACTGTAATTTTTTTCCTTCGCGTTTTCGAACTCAGGGCATGATTCTACACCAAAAACAATCATCAGCTTACCGAGTTCAAAAATGCTGTAAACTAGTGTTATTATTCGACGGGATATTTTGTCACAGTTTTCCGACGACAAAGAATCACCGGCACAAGTTTTTGAGAAAGCTATAGTAGAAGGACGAGCAGACCTGGTACTTTTCCTAGCGAAAATCAAGAAAACTTCTTACCGCCTGTCACGCTCGAGGAAAATAATATTCTTCGGCACAGAAGAAGCAGATTGTGTACTTTAAGTGCCTCTCCAAATATTATTCTTCCCATCGAAAACCGTTTTAAGGTGCACCGGCGATTTGACCGGGACCTGGCAGAAGCATGGTCGGACCATGTGGAGGAGCAGGCAGAAAGTCGTAATAATTTTCCTCTTCCAATCGTAAATCCGGGTTCGATTTTGTACCTTTTCAAGCATCCTTCATACTGTTGATGATTTATTTATGCCAGCGCATCGAAGACGAGGAGAAAATAGTTCAATGTAAGGTTCTCTGTGCTGTCCAAGTTTGGTGATTGATTTTGAATCCATCTGAGAGAATATAGGAAAAGAATAACTCAAAAACTTATTTAGGTTACTAAAGCTTAAAGGTACTTTGGACGAACGGCTCTGCGATATAAGTCACAAAAATATGTTATTTTTAAAACTGACAGTGACACTACGGATTAGCTATTCCACACATACATAACAGAAACCAACAGCTTGACTTTGCCTGAATAATGTTTTAGACAAACTTGGCCCTGCACCACCACAAACGAGGAAACCATCATATCGATTCTAATTTGAGCGAAACTGACGGGCCCGATGGCAAAATTCCCAGGTGCATATTTTAAATTGCTGCTAGGTATTTGTTGGAATTCGATTTGATGATGGGATCAATGCCGGAAAATTGCCGGTCATCCAGATCTAGCTGACCCCGGTACGAAGCCATCGGTTTTTCCAATGACTGTTATTATGCATCATAGCCAACCACAAGTTTCTAACCCGCGACTCCCGCGGCGTGTGACAGAGTCCGTCAAATTCCGTCCAAAAGAATGACCAACTAACGAGCAGAATAAACATTGCAGCCGGCGCTCGACTGTTCCGATAAATAGAGTCAATTAACCATGCGGACTGTATTTGTGAGTAGAATTTAAAGTTTGCGTTGAAAACATAATTAGGCTAGAATCAACAGAGGAAAGATAAGAGACAAGCGACCGATTAAAATCAGTCTAAATTAGGACGGGGCGGTCGTGCCGAGCGGGAGAATCCCCTGCGGCACCGTCGTTCAACAATTCACCATCTATCTCGGAGGCAGCTCACAACATAAAAACAAATGAATGAAGTTAATTATGATAAATGAAGAATTTTGGGTTCATTCATTAGGCTGCTTGAAATTTGTTAAAATAACGGATGGAATACATGAATACCGCAAGAGGTGGGTGGAGATGAGCCACAGCTACCTGCGTAGATTCACACCAAGCTAAATGGTAGACTATCTTTCGTCTTCGATGAATTGCTCGATGGTAGTACTGCTTAAGAATTTTTTAGTACCGTGATTTCGGGTGAAATTGATCAGTGGGGTGAAATTGATCGACGTGAGAACAATTTTTATTTGTCAAAAATAAAGCTTTGAACTTAAAACAATTTGTAGCCAAATGAATCATTTGGCTCAAGTGTTATTGAATGATGAGTTTACATGTTTCACAGCTAATTTATCACATATTTCTGTATTAAATTTAATATTTTCCGAAACTGCGTATTCGACGAATTTCAAAGACACTTTCAAACTTGTGTAACCGTAGCTGTATCGCATATGGAATAAATATTCGAATGAATGTTTATAGTTGCCAAGTGCTCGCTAAACCCGATTTCGTCATCAAAAGTTCTATAAATATTGATATTTATGCATAAAATTGTACTTTTGCTTAAATAATAACTCGTTTAGTATTAAAATTGCATACTTTTAGGCGTTTTCTTTAGATTTATTAAGCTTTAAATTTAAATAACTAAGAATTTACTAAACTTGTATAAGTTTTACAAAGCTTTTCGCATTCTGGGATGGTTAGTTCAGAAGGAAAATTTATTTTCAGCACTTACAAGGACATTTCACTGACTGATCAATTTCACCCCGAAACTAAAATTTTTGATTTTTTATTTTAAAAGATATTTGTTGTAATAAAATGATTTGCAGTAAAAGTTTCAACCTCGTTGACGGATGACACCCGTGGTAGTACTTGTTTTAAAGCATTGAGTTTGACCATATCAATAACTATTCAAAAATTAGAAGCCGAAAACTGTGAAAAGTGATCAATTTCACCCGAAATCACGGTATCTACACGGACGATTCTTCTTCCGAATCCTTACACGATCCAACACGGCGCGATAGAGGGTAAGATAAACACTGCTTCAGAATGACATCTAAAATTGCAAACTTTTTTTTTGTTATTATAACCTCAAAGTTGATGCGATTCTGACTTAACTTGCAAATGAAACAACGGAAATCAACTGCCAGTGCCAAAATCGTCCAGCCCAAAATTTGGTGCCAGAAGGAACGCTTCATTTACTGTAATGTCGAATACCTGGATCTGGACCGCAGCGATGATGGAGAGGATCATCCAAATGCATCCCACTGAGCCACAAAATATTGGGTTATCGCTGGCGCATATCATTCAATTAATGAATTTCTCTGATACCGTAATCCGGGGTCAAATTGATCACTGTAAAACAACTTTTGCGGATAACTTCAGCGCCAATTCAAATATTGCTAAAAAAATTTCTGTAAAACCAGTACCCTGTGGATCTCCATGGAACCATGTGACGAAATTTTGTTCAACACATTTAAATTTTAAGTTAAATAACTCCAAATATCAAAAAATTGGAAATGCCACTTTGGGGCGAAATTGATCAGTATACAATTAAGCATCGGTTGGAAAGGAAAATTTCCTTCTCCGCTTAATTTTGCTCTTCTAAAACCGAATAACGCGTTTAAAATCCATCAATTAGTGAATTTAATAATTTAAATGCAAAATTAAATTTTGATATTTCCCCTTAAACGCCAAAAGGTAGGCAATATAATTTGAAATAAGTGATTTCTATCTTAATAAATGACTATTTCATCATAAAATGAACTTTATAACTATTTCATGTTCTGATTAGCTACATAACTTCCTAACCAAGGTTCCACAAAAATGTTAAAACAGAGAATTAGCCGGAAGTCCTATTATCAATCGATTGTTTAGTAGCAATGATTTCAGCTAAATGAGAAATACATTTCAAATTCCTTAAAAAAAATAAGGCAAAACTAACTTTTTTCTAAAAAATAAAAGTCCACACTCATTTCTAGACAGCTACGAACCAGATGACGTAAAAAGTTTAAGATCATTACGACGCTTAAGAGTTCTTAGTATGGAATTACATTGTAGTACCCAAATGATCAATTTCACCCCGCTGATCAATTTGACCCCGGTTTACGGTACCATGAATAGTCCGAGAGAGGTTGACGCAGACGACATAGTGCTGTGGGGATATCCCTAGACAGACGGGTCTTATTAACAAACACAAGCTAAACAATATCACGGCTCACGGGTCTCAGAGAACTATCGATTGACAGACAGGCCATTCGAATGGAAGGAAGCAACGAACTATTATTGCTGGATCATCCACATAGCTTGCGTGAGCGGAGATTCTTGATTTGATAAATCCGTCTGAAAATATCAAGTATTCAGAAGACACTGCAGCAGATAGCATTTTGCTAGATGAATCCGTCAAAGTGCATCAAAAGAAGGTATTTGATGGACGGAATCATTAACACGAACAACACGGAAGCAGCAACATTTGTGTCATTGAAAAGAATCTTGAAAATAGAAAGAGAGAAAATAGTGAAACCTAAAGAAAAAGTGAAAGAATTGGA
Source organism: Aedes albopictus (assembly GCF_035046485.1). Lineage (NCBI taxonomy): Eukaryota > Metazoa > Arthropoda > Insecta > Diptera > Culicidae > Aedes > Aedes albopictus. The sequence goes on from NC_085137.1 coordinate 237,819,176, forward strand.
AGAAAAACTTCGCGCCAGTGAAAGAAAATGTTATAGGCGTCTCATGATGATTAAATCTCTCTGGAAAAAAAATTCGAGCCTGCACAAAATTTTTAAACAAATCCGAAAAAAAGTCCCAACGCAAGCAAATGCTTTAGGCAAACCTTAAACAAAACCCTTCTATCTGGAATTGTCTGAGTAATGCACGAAAAAACTAAAAGGAAGACGGTACAATGCAGAGCTCAGGAAGTTTACATTGTCTTCCTATCTATGCGGGCCTCGTGTGTACCGCATGATGAAGAAATCGAAGGTGATATGCTTGCCAGTCAAAAGAAAAGTCTCGTAGCATCAAGGTACCACCCAGTGTCAACAAATTATACTGTTCTGAGTCGACTGCAGCAACAATTCGATCTGATTCCAGCTTATCAATACATGAGACGTTCTAAGCTATACCAAGTGCTGCCGACCAAATTTTCGTTATTACGAAGAGTGCTGGACGAAAGCTGCAGAAAAGGCTGCAAGGCAATACTAGTGACTCTCGGTATCAAACAGACCCGGTGTCAAACTCAACAGTCGACAGGATATTCCGAGCGTGCTTGGAAGAAATAACAGTATGGTATAGTCAGTAAACGCAATCGCTTGTACATGGTGTTAGGTCCGCGATTGCAAATATTTCAGGGGATGATAGAGGACCATGATTGGTTCGAACAAAATGTCCTTCTCATATGGTCAAATCTCAACCGTTACCAAGTTATTGAACTTTTCATGTTTTTGACTATGGTTGCCTTCCCTGATTTTATACCCAAGAAACATTTTTTAGTCAAATAGACTAGAAGAGGCTCTTAGAACCATCTGTTTACAACAGATACACAGGTGTAGTATACCTGGCTACGCCTATGTGTTCCACTTTGCTATGCGAGGTCCATGGACCTACGATGTCGAACGGTGATGAAAGATGAAGAGAGCAGATTTCGCCTGTACCTGAACTCGTCGTATCGATGTCAGGGAGATGGTTCGGATGTCGGAGTTGGGTTTCGGGATCGTGTGTTAGGCTCTTGGTTAGGCTAGCAGGCACATTAGAGATGTAGAGCAAGTCAGTTATCCTCGGACTACTCGGTTGTGCGGTGCACACATATTTTACCACGTAGGTGTTTTGTTAGTGCTTAAGATTCAATAAATGTTAAATGTAGTGTGTAGTTTTCATAAATAAACTGTTTGATTGCTTGTACGTCGCGTGTGCATTTTATGAAGAAGGAAGAGCCGCTATAGTGGGAATTCGCCAGTGTCGGGATAGTGTACCACATCCCATACAGTCCATACGGCACTCAGATCGCTAGGGAACAGCGACAACCATCTCCTGGATTGGTTTCACCGGTTGGTAGGCCCGCATACACCCCGACACCATTATAAAACCAAAACAATAAGTATAAGGTATTACGAGGGTTTTAGGTTACATAGGTCCCATTATTCCATCCAGCAAGGTGAAAGTTTACGATACCTGCATCAGTGTTTAACTGCCATAGCAAACGATCGGTTGTGTTTAATTTTTGTGGAATATAAAGTTCAAATTCGATAGTAGTGTTTAAAGTGCAGTGAGCTCCTGGTTCATCCTTCTCCGCCACACTCCGTTCTCCTGCACACCGCCGAAGATCGTCCTTAGCACCCGTCGCTCGAAAACTCCGAGTGCTTGCAGGTCCTCCTCGAGCATGGTCCATGTCTCGTGCCCGTAGAGGACCACCGGTCTTATTAGCGTTTTGTACATGGTGCATTTGGTGCGTAGGTGAAACTTTTTCGACCGCAGTTTCTTCTGGAGCCCGTAGTAGGCCCGACTTCCGCTAATGATGCGCCTCCGAATTTCACGGCTCACGTTGTTGTCAGCCGTCAGTAAGGATCCGAGGTAGACGAATTCCTCTACCACCTCGAAAGTATCCCCGTCTATCGTAACATTACTACCCAGACGGATCCGGTCGTGTTCGGTTCCGCCTACCAGTATGTACTTTGTTTTTGAGGCATTTACCACCAGTCCGACCTTTGCTGCTTCGCGTTTCAGGCGGGTGTACAGCTCTGCCACCGTTCCGAATGTTCTGGTAATAATGTCCATGTCATCCGCAGAGCACACAAATTGACCGGATTTTGTGAAAATCGTTCCCCGGCTGTTGAGCCCGGCTCGTCGCATCACACCTTCCAGAGCGATGTTGAAGAGCAGGAATGAGAGTCCGTCACCTTGTCGCAGTCCCCGGCGAGATTCGAATGAACTCGATAGTTCACCCGAAACCCTTACGCAGTTTTGCACACCGTCCATCGTTGGTTTAATCAGTCTAGTCAGCTTCCCAGGAAAGCCGTTTTCGCCCATGATTCTCCATAGCTCTGCGCGGTCGATTCTGTCGTATGCCGCTTTGAAGTCGATGAACAGGTGATGCGTTGGAACCTGGTATTCACGGCATTTCTGGAGGATTTGCCGTACGGTGAAGATTTGGTCCGTTGTCGACCGGCCGTCGATGAAACCAGCTTGATAACTTCCCACGAATTCATTCGTTTAGGTGACAGACGACGTAAGATAATCTGGGATAGCACTTTGTAGACAGCATTCAAAATAGTGATCGCCCTGAAGTTCTCACATACCAAATGATCACCTTTCTTGTGAATGGGGCAGATTACCCCTTCCTACCACTCCTCCGGTAGCTGTTCGGTTTCCCAAATCCTGACTATCAGCTGATGCAGGCAGGTGGCCAACTTTTCTGGGCCCATCTTGATGAGCTCAGCTGCGATACCATCCTTACCCAAGCAACACACATGTTATATAACAGTTGCGACAGCGCAAGTTTTGGTTGTATAGAAGTATATTTTACGTAATTCTAACACAATGTTGAAATAACGTCGAATTAACTTCTATACAACCAATACTTGCGCTGTCGTAACTCTAATATAACATGTGTGTTGCTTGGGTACCAGCTGCTTTGTTGGTTTTGAGCTGGTGAATAGCATCCTTAACTTCCTTCAGCGTGGGAGTTGGTTTATTTCCGTCCTCCGCTGCACTGGCGTCGTCGTTTCCTCCGTTGCCGTGGGCTCCCGTGCCTACGTTCTCCACGCCGTTCAGGTGCTGATCGAAGTGCTGCTTCCACCTTTCGATCACCTCACGTCCGACCGTCAAGAGGCTGCGAGATGTGTTGAGCTTCTGATAGAACTTCCGTGTTTCTTGAGAACGGCGCACAGCAGTTCCATTTATTCACACTCCGCTTCTTCCAGGCGACGCTTTATCTCCCGAAAGAGGCGGGTCCGCTGTTTTCCGCTTCTGTTTTTAACGTTTCACGATCTGTCGAACCCCTTGCTGCAGCATTTCCGCCCTCGCTGCATTCTTCTCCTCCAAAACCGTTCTGCACTCTACGTCGAACCATTCGTTCCGTCGATTCCGTACCCGATGGTGCTCTCGGCTGCGTCGTTGATGGCTGCTTTCACTGTACTCCAGCAGTCCTCTAGAGGGACCTCATCGAGCTCGCCCTCGTCTGGCAACGCGGCCTCGAGATTCTGCGCGTATTCTGAGGCGACATCCGGTTGTTTCAGTCGCTCTAGGTTGTACCGTGGCGGTCGCCGGTACCGTACATTGTTGATAATGGAGAGTTTTGGGCGCAGTTTGATCATCACTAGATAGCGGACGGAGTCGATGTTGGCGCCACGATAGGTCCTGACGTCGATAATGTCGGAGAAGTGCCGTCCGCCAATCAGAATGTGGTCGATTTGAGCTTCCGTCTGCAGTGGTGATCTCCAGGTGTAACGATAAGGGAGGCTGTGTTGGAAAAAGGTGCTACGTATGGCCATATTTTTGGAGGCAGCGAAATCAATGAGCCGTAGGCCGTTTTCGTTCGTCTGCTGGTGGGCACTGAACTTACCAATCGTTGGTCTGAATTCCTCCTCCTGGCCTACCTGAGCGTTCAAATCTCCTATGATGATCTTGACGTCGTGGCTTGGGCAGCGATCGTACTCGCATTCGAGCTGCGCGTAAAATGCGTCCTTGTCATCATCAGTACTTCCGGAGTGTGGGCTGTGCACGTTTATTATGCTAAAGTTGAAGAATCGGCCCTTGATCCTCAACCTGCACATTCTTTCGTCGATCTGCCACCAACCGATCACGCGCCTCTGCATATCACCCATTACGATGAAAGCTGTTCCCAGCTCGCGTGTGTTGCTGCACCTCTGGTAGATGGTATGATAACCTCTAAACATTCGCACCATAGATCCTATCCAACACACCTCCTGCAGCGCTACGATGCCGAACCCGCGGTCCTTCAGTAGATCGGCGAGTATGCGGGTGCTCCCAATGAAGTTGAGAGATCGACAGTTCCACGTACTGAGTTTTTGTTCGCTGGGGTCGTTGACGTTGATCTCGGTTCGTATTATTCTGTTGCTGATTTTACGTTACAATGGTTTTTTACGGCTGGTTTGCAGGGCCTGACACCAACCCCCTACTTTCCGGAGGACCATAGTGCACAGTTGAGCTTAGAGTCCTTCCCTGGCACTCGGACGTAGATCAGCCGCCCCTAACATGGGGATCAGACGCTGTTGTGAGCCGCTCCTCCTGGAGAACAGACGCTCAGGTTTGCCGAAGCAAACCCCCCCTTCCCTGTCAGCCTACGACCAAAGTTCCCACCGGGGTTGGTTACCCGATCTTCCCTAAGGTTGCTCATAGTTTCCGGCCGGTACCGCGAGGAGGTAGGGATAGGAGTTACTGGGCAGAGGCTAGTGGATCACAATGGGATCTGAACTGCGCAGCATACCCAGCCTTTACCGTGCCACGGTTTTATGTTATAAGACTTATTGGTCATTAAAATGTTACTGAGGTCTAATTCCGTAAAAAGATTTTTTTTCCATGTGATTATCCATAACAAAATTACATTTACATTTATTATAATTTTAGTAGAAAAACCAACAAAACGTGTTTCATTTATTCAAACAGATGTGTTACAACAGTTGATATATTATGCATTATAATATAGTTCCCTCTAACATAAATTCGTAACACGTTTATTGCATTCTTTGTTATATTTTTTGTAGAAAAATTATTTCAGAATTTTTAAGATTTTTTGTGTTGCCGCGAATTGATAATTTTTGTTATTTTGGTCACTCACGCCAAGAGATTTATAGCAAAACTTGTAGCAAATTTGTTCTGAAATATATAACAGAACTTGCATTTTTTTAAGATTTCGCATGTTTAGTCTAACAAAATTTGATATAATCTTGTTATGAGTTCATATAAATTTGTTATGTTTATGTTTAAATTGAAATGAGCTTTGTTAGAAATTTTGTTATTTTAACTACTATCGGTACATGTTCAATAACAACCGTTGGTACAAAAATCATTGTAACAAAATAACACAACCTGTAATAATTTTGTTTTTCCCATCTAGTCGGTTTAAAATGGGCATAAATTAATAATGTTTATGAGTTTCCGTAGTTTTTCACCCCCACTTGAATGATTATTAATTTAACATCTTTGAATCTATTTGTTTAGTAAAGGGTTAACATTTTACTAGAGCGAAAAAGCACAAAAGTATGTAGTGGCTTGTAATATATTGTTATTAATTGTCTCTGAAAATTCGTTGTTAATTTGAATTTTCTTTTAGGCAATGTTGTGGCTCCTATTCCGCTTTACTATTTGTTCTTCGACACAAAGCTTGTAGCTCTTATCGTTTCTTGCTAATTCGCTTTAACTTCAGCCACTTGTGGAAAAAAAACCTCCTAGTTTCCAACCTTCGTGAGTTGTTTCACGCAACTTTTAGGTTACATCATGGTTGAAATCTGAAAGAACAATTCCAGCATAATAAAACAGTCGCTGGAGAATAAAGCAGATAGGATTCTATCAGCAAAACCCGTAGTAATTTCCAATTGTACGTCGCATCTCACTCTTGTTTCCATTTCTACCAGTAATCAAACACAGCGTGATCACCTAATCCTGCACATGTCGATAGAAATGTATATCAAACTTCCGAGTTCTCAACTGCTGCTGCACTGTCGTTATTGCTGTCAACCACCAAGGCATTGCAAGTAAGGGTGATCAATTTCAATCCACCTCACCGAAGGACTTTTCTTTTATGTCTCGTTGTAAAATAATTGATGGGCACGCGAACAGCAGGAAAGAAGTTTTCCCCTTCCATCGCAAATGCACGTCTTTTTTTTTTGTTGCCGCTCGTTTTTGCCCCTAACCTGCGTTCATGATTTTTCCCCCTAGTGATTGTAATGAGGCACATCGGCAAGTCGTCGTTTGAAGCGGTGCGGTGGTGGTGATGGCAGATAAACGGTTGTGGACTTATAAACGTTTCTAATATCCAAAGGCAGCAACGCTATAGGGGTGGCGTGGAAGTTAACAGCAGCGACAAACTCGTACAAAACGTCACCAGAAGGCCACCGTTTCCGATTGCGTGCGGTGATCTTTGGGATTTTTATTACATCAGGAAGTTGGTCTGATTGCGATTGTAAAAAAATAAATGGTCTGTGGAATTTTCCCCGCCTCCCGGGGTGTCTTTCTCTGGGCAATGCTACTTCTCAACCGATGGGATTTATTTCTTTGAAAAGAAGTTTTGTTGAATAAGGCTTCGTTTCACACATGACGACGTTCTAATCCAACTACTTTCAGCTTGGTTGTGATTTGTAGAAACTGGCTTTACCGCAGGAGTAGAAAGAATAGCATAATGCATTGTGTTTAAAACCTTATAATCCACCCCATAATGGCTCTACAAGAAAGTTTCTTACTATAAGAATCAAACCTTTTTCAGGAATCAAAATGCAAATTAAGCTTTGTTAAATGATTCATTAATTCAGCAACGATAGATGGATTCTACAAATTTTCTATGAAATTTTAATTCTGAAATGAAACAAAGAGAAAAAAATAGTTCAACTCATAGTATTGAAAAATAAAACGGAACGAGCTCAACAATATACAATTGATTGATTTGTCTTTATTAACCCTAAAAGGGATACCTGGGGTCCATTTGGACCCCAGGCGCTTTCAGAGCTCGTCTTTGATGGAACACACTCAGCGAGGTGGCGAAACTGAGGCCATGAAGGTATCCCTTTTAGGGTTAAAGAAACAATACAGAAGCCTTTGTTGAATCTTGTAAAACATCATCTTCTTACTCACTCCTTTAGCGCAATTTCTTCAATATTTTGAATGTTTGAAATTACTTGCTTTAAATATTTGTTATGAATGTCTACCTATAATCACTGATTATTTGTAGTTTACCACCTGTGTTTGCAGTTTATAAATGTTTTTTTTTTTTTAATTTTAAGAGTACATATGTATATGCATTAAATGTTCAAATTTCTGAAATTAAACCAAGCTACTACCCACCCACTTAAACTTCCCTGGTAATATAGCACAGATAGACTACAACACGAGAAGCCGGTCTCGGCTTTTCGGGCCCGTATGAAGTTGATCACCAATATTAACTTCTTTTCCCGATCAGCCTAGATAGCTGTGTAGTGTCGGTAGCGCTTGGTTCAACTGGCTAAGAATAGCACTACGGACCGCCTGTTTCAGTGGTAGGAGTCTACTAATCAGGTGACCCCTAATTCAAGGTGTTATGCGGCTTAACGCTAACCGTGCCTAGGAATGAATGGTTAGGGGGTCTTATGAAAACCATATCGCCAACGGAGCCTGTGGAGTACCAGGGCACCCTCCACAGTATTTTGCCCTTACTGCGCTAACCGGAGCAATGGTGCGGTGGACCTTGTGTTTCTCCGAGACAACCAGCTGCCCTTCTTCAATCCCATACTTGAGGCAGAATAAGGGCGGGATTATAAAGATGTTATTAATTAGTTTAAATTTTCACCTATATGGTTTCGCATTATGCGTTTTACACAGCGTATTCTGTGCATCCTCGCCTTTGGCGCACTCAAATCGATACCGATCTGGCTTTATTGTTGCTGTTCTTTTTTGTGCTGTGATTGTTAAGAGTTTAATCTTGCCTAGTTTGGGTAGTGGCTACGGTTAGGATAGCTCAGATCGATCTTCAGCACAAAAGAACAGCAACGATCAATCTTTGTAGACTTATGCAAAATGGTACAGCCCAAGTGGCGTTAGTCCAAGAACCTTACTTTCGTAAGGGGAATTTCTATCTAGGAAACCGTGTGAATCCGGTGTTTGCTACTTTCAGTAAAATTGAAATGGCAAACTCGCGTGTCATGCCTCGAGCATGTGTGCTTGTCAACAACGCAATCGTTGCTACACTCATCTCTGAACTAACTACAAGAGATCAGAGATGGCATGCACCTCAGAGCGCTAAGTGAGAAGATAAAAAAACACACATTACACACAGCCTTCATGATGAGAAAGAGTGCGTGTAAAGAATTATCTTCTGCGTGATCCGACTGCACGCGCTCGGTATCGTTGTCGCATCGCGCACGACGTTGAGCGCAGGAAAGCAAGAGAAAGTACAGTCCAACACACAGCTCACATCGCAGCGCTGCGCTACTCTGTACTTCCGAGAGCGAGCAACTTGCAGCTCAGACAGCGCAGATGTGTAGCACATTCCTAGAAATGAGCGAAGCTCACGCAGAAGAAGTTTGAGCTCTGCGACGTCTCGCGCAGCTGGTGTGGCAACTTACACATTCGCACTCTCACGCAAAGTTTTACGGCTGAGCGATGTGTGTTTGTCGCCGGTCCACATTCGTAGCAAAACAGAGCGGCGCACATTTTATTGAAGATGTGTACGCAGAGCTGTTTATCAGTGTATCTATGCCATCTCGATGTATGTGCTATCACAATCGATGTATCTGTTGGAAACCTCAACAGGAAATACGTATATTGTTCGTTTTATTTACCGCATGATGAACCATCCCCTACGGATGCTTTCAAGCAAGTCATTGCATACTGCACTTCAAAATGCCTTCTGCTAATTGTTGGTAGTGATGCTAATGCTCACCATATAATGTGGGGCAGCTCAGACATCAATTTAAGAGGTTCCAGTTCGATGCAATACTTAAGTAGTACCTACAGATCTTGGATTACTTAACATAGGCAACCGCCCAACCTTCATGGTATTTGAGAGGAAGTGTTAGACCTAACGCTTTGCTCTAGCAGAATTAGTCACGAGCTGACCAATTGGCATGTGTCAGATGAAGAATCGTTATCTGACCATCTTGTTTGAACATGTGAATGTTACTTCGCAAACTTTGCGTTTCAGGAACCCCCGGTCAACCAACTGGGATCTCTTTACCGATTTAGTTCCAAATTTCATGGATACTCACCATCCATTGACAATCCAAGTGATTTAGATGATGCCGTTGATACTACAACGGCCTTCATCATGGAAGCTTTTGAAGAAGCTTGTCCTCTGCGGTCTGTGAAGACCACAAGAGGAACCCCTTGGTGGAACTCTGATCTGGCGAAGCTCAGGAAACAATGTAGAAAGAGTTGGAACAGACGACGTTCGGCTGGTTCGGAGGCTTTCAGGTCGGCTCGCAAGGCCTACCAGAAAGCTCTTCGGTCTGCTGAACGATCCGGCTGGAAAAACCTTTGCACAAATATTTCCAGTCTGAGTGAAGCCAGTCGGTTGAACAAAATCCCTGCAAAATCTAAGGATTTTCAAGTGAACGAACTTCGTTTACCAAATGGTGATTTCACTTCCTCTGATGAGGAAGTTTTGGAATGTTTATTCAGTACACACTTCCCCGGATGTGTGGATATTACATCTTCGGATGAACCTGATGTCTTTTCTTGTAGTTATGATTCTTTAGCTTCGGCTCGGAGTATCATAACTTTAGAATCGATTGAATGGGCACTTAATAGCTTTGCTCCTTTCAAATCTCCTGGGGCAGATGGAATTTATCCTATTTTGTTTCAGAAGGGATTTGATCATTTCAAACATGTTTTGAAAAAAAAATACTTGTTTGCAGTTTTGTTACAGGGTATATTCCCAAATCCTGGCGGGATATTACTGTAAAGATTATTCCGAAAGTGGGTCGTGCGTCGTATGAAGAAGCAAAGATCTTCAGATCTATCAGTTTGACCTCTTTTCTTCTGAAATGCTTAGCACGCATTGTGGATCATCGCATCCGTGATGTTCATCTGGCCAATGTGCCTCTTCATGTGAACCAACATGCTTACTAATCTGGAAAGTCCACTGTGACTCTTTTACACAAAGTTGTTTACGATATCGAGAAGGCATTCGCTGAAAAGCAATCTTACTTGGGTGTTTTCTTAGATATCGAGGGTACCTTTGACAACGTGCCTTTCGATGCCATATTGGAAGCCGCACGGGGTCATGGTATATCTCCAATGATTTCCTATTGGATTCACCAAATGCTCAAAAACCGATATCTCTTCTCGACATTGCGTCTAGCAGGGATTAGGAAATTGAGTGTTTGTGGATGCCCCCAAGGGGGAGTCTTATCACCGCTTTTGTGGAATCTCGTAGCAGATACGCTATTGAGGCAACTCAATACTAGCGGTCTTCCTACTTATGGTTTTGCCGACGACTACCTAACATTGTTAGTCGGTATGTGCATCAGCACCCTTTTCGACCTGATGCAAAACGCTCTTCAGGTAGTTGAGGGTTGGTGTCGCCAATATGGCCTTTCGGTAAATCCAAGTAAAACATCTATTGTTCTTTTCACGGAAAAGCGAAACCGTAATGGTGTTCGACCTTTACGTCTCTTTGATTCTGAAATCAATGTGACTGAACAGGTAAAGTACGTTGGAGTCATTCTTGATTCCAAGCTATTCTGGACACCTCATGTTGAGTTCAGAATCAAGAAAGCTTGTATGGCCTTCGGGCAATGCCGGCGAACCTTTGGTACAACTTGGGGGTTAAAACCCAAGTATATCAAATGGATTTACACAACTGTTGTTCGTCCAATATTGGCCTATGGATGTCTTGTGTGGTGGCAAAAGGGCGAAGGAAGAGCGGTCCAATCAAAGTTTGGCCATCTCCAAAGGATGTGTTTAATGGCGATGTCTGGAGCGTTCTCTTCAACTCCTACGACAGCGCTCGAAGTTCTCTTTGACGTTGCCCCACTACATCGCTAAAAATAAATTGGCTGATGAGTTAGCTCGCACTGGAGCATCACATGACTTCTTTGGCCCTGAGCCACCTATTCCGATATCGAAGTGTTGGGTAGAGCTTCAGATTCACACCTGGGCTGCCACTCAACACAGACAATACTGGAATAGTTTGGAGTCATGTCGTCAAACCAAATTGTATTGTACTGAGCCATCTCCAAGGGTGGCGAAGTATCTTACAAATCTGTCAAAGCAGAATTGCAGCATTCTGGTCAAAGCATTGACTGGCCACTGCCGACTCAGCTATCACATGGCGAATATTCAGCAAGCTGATTCATTTGCCTGTGATAGCTGTGAATCCGGAACTTCGTATCATTTAATATGTAACTGTCCAGTTTTTGCGCAATTGCGTTTCCGAGTACTCGGGAAACACTTATTAAGTGAAACTGACTTCAGAAACCTGAATCTTCAGGACGTTCTGTTGTTCTTGACCCGATGTGGTAATAAAGAGCTATAGGCTCTCTTTACGCTTTATGCGTTATCACAGTGCCCTTCTCAGGGCGCTGTTTGAACCCATTGTGGTACGCTTATGCGTTATTACAGTGTCCTTTTCAGGACGCTATGTGAACCCATTGTGGTACGCTTTTGCGAGTATGACGATCCTATTCCCTTACCTGTCCTTTCACTTGTCCTATCCTTTTTCCTTCCCTTCTCCGTCAGGCAAATGATGAATAGGCTCGTGTTCATGGCGGCGGCACAAATTTCCCAAATGGAGGAGAACGTGCCTCTAGAGCCGACCTATTGATTCCTGATACCTGATGTATATGCGTTAAATGCATAAATTTCTGAAATTAAACCATGCTACTGCACACCCGTTCAAACTTCCCTGGCAATATAGCACAGATAGACTACAACTCGAAAAGCCACCCTTAATTACTGTTGATTTTTTGAAATAAAATCTAAATGGATCACCCGAAAAAAAAAGTTATGCAATCAAAAAGTTAACTCCATGATGCTGGAAAGTGACTTTTTTCCTCATCCATTTCCAGCGTCGGTTTCGGTTTGGATGGCTCAAGCTTTGATAAATGGTTGCTTCATCAATTATCTCTCGTGGGTATATCGAATCGCCTGTTGTACCCTAACTAAATGCTACCTACGCGTAACTACGTAGCATTGCACCGAACAAAAATGGATCTAATTTTATTTGGAAAACTTTTCGGATGGATTCGATGAGTTTTTGCAAAACGAATGGAATGGATGTACCTTCCACCGGTTTGTCACCGTTGTAGGCCTCCCCGCATACAAAAAAAACCTGTTTGGTCATTGTTTAGCAGGTTGGGTCGGGGATCAATTATTCATCGGAAGTGTCCACTTTGATGGCCTGGACGATGAGAACTTTGGGTTCGATTGGGGGGGAAATAGGGCGTCATGTCACACCCCTGCAGCCAGGCTGTCGGATTGTTGGACGTACGCAAACTGAGTTGACAGAGGGGTAAATTATGCATGGTGAGGAAAACGGGTGACGAATCGATTGACGCGACACGATAAGCAGTTTTCATAGAACTATTTGCGCTGGTTTTGCACTCGGTATTAGCTAGGCTAGCCCGTTCAACGGGGATTGATAAAATCAAGTTATATCAATACAACAATTATGTAAGACTTTTGTTTCTTCAAATTAAAAGTTATCAGAAGGCCGGCTCCAAAAACACGTTTTTCTCCATTTGGGACATTTATGCCTTCGCAATATTAAGAGCCCATTTCATTATCTACCTGAAAGAGAAGGAAGGGAATTGGCCTTGGGAGGGAGATAGGGACTGGTAGGGAAATTATAAAAATGCCCTGAAGGAGGGTACGAACGCATAAGCGTCTAACAATAAGTTAAAATAGCGCCCTAAAAAGGATAACTGTTAAAACGCATAATGCGTAAATAGAGCCTGAGCCTATTCATGATCTACCCGAGGGAGATCAGGTATCAGGTATCAGAAGGCCGACTTCAGAGGCACGTTATCCTCAATTTGGGACATTTGTGCCATCGCCAAAATAAAAGCCTATTTCAACATCTACCTATGTACCTGAGAGAAAAAGAAAGAAATAAGGATTAGGATGGGGATATGGATGAGTAGGAAATAGGTACTAACGCACAAGCGTACCACGATGGGTTCAAACAGCGCCCTGAAAAGGGCACTGTAATAACGAATAAAGCGAAAGAGAGCCTATAGCTGAAGATTCAGGTTTCTGAAGTCAGTTTCATTTAATAAGTGTTAACCGAATACTCGGAAACGCAGTTTTGCAAAAACTGGACAGTTACATATCAAATGATTCGAAGTTCCATCATCGGATTCACAGAGCTGTGATAGCTCTATCACATGCAAATGAATCAGCTTGCTGAATATTCGCCATGTGATAGCTGAGTCGGCAGTGGCCAGTACAGCCATTGAAAAAGCTCGGCTCATGAGCTAAACTCAGCCAATTTTATGCTAACTTGATGCTCAACAGAAAGGTTGCCTATGATCGATCAGGCTCATTGAACTTGGACGCTCATCAGCTAAGTGAGCTTCGAGCACCGCAGCTCACTGCACCAGAACTAACTGAGCCCGGACTATTTTCGCATTTTTTTTATGTACGAAACCTTCACTAACATAAACAACCGTAGAGATGGCTGATATATTTTGATATTTCTCTTTCACTGAGATAATCCTTTATTGGTTGAGGTTAGGCCGGTTGTCGCCGTCAGAACCGTATCAAAGGGCTGAAGGTACATAGACAAAACTCATCCAGCTTGAGTTTTAGAAAACTAAATATAAAAAGTGAGCTGAGCTATTTTGACCATTACTTATTTATAATTATATGTATGTAGTCGGTTCGTAGGACTGCTCGACATATTAATTCCTCGGATCCTTATCTTCAAGGAGAACCCTTTTCGTCCGTACCCGTCGATTGCGTCTTTCGTACCAATAAACCATTTCCCAATCGAGCGGCACGGCGTCATTGAGGTGTGCGAAGACCAATTCACGAAGTCAATAAGAACTTGACTATTTTCGCACCTGTTCTTCCGCCCAGCCCCTTCGATTTGTCCAGTTGCATGCCGGCCCTGCCACTGTCTATGTCCAGGGTCCCATGGTCCCATGGTCCCATGCTACTGAGCTAGTTATCCGGGAGTCGTGGCTCATCTGCTGGGCCTATTGAGCAATTTGTACCTAAGCCTCAGTTAGCCTGACAGTTATGACAGAAGTGACTGTCCTGTGCAAAAAAAATGATGGTTTGCTATGATTTTCGACTGGTACATAGAGGACCAAGTGACCAAGTAGTAAGGCGTTGTCAAGCAAACTCGAGCTCATCGTTTATTCCAGAAGTGAGCCATCGCGATCGCTGATTATGAAGGAGTTGAGCATACCAGTTCGCTCACAGCACCGGGACACTGCGATCATGTTAGGCTCATGCTCGTTGAGCTCGCTCGCAAGTCCAATGCCTGGCGCCAGTATATGCTTTGACCAGAATGCTGCAATTCTGCTTTGACAGATTTGTTAGATACCGTGATTTCGGGTGAAATTGATCAGTGGGGTGAAATTGATCGACGTGAGAACAATTTTTATTTGTCAAAAATAAAGCTTTGAACTTAAAACAATTTGTAGCCAAATGAATCATTTGGCTCAAGTGTTATTGAATGATGAGTTTACATGTTTCACAGCTAATTTATCACATATTTCTGTATTAAATTTAATATTTTCCGAAACTGCGTATTCGACGAATTTCAAAGACACTTTCAAACTTGTGTAACCGTAGCTGTATCGCATATGGAATAAATATTCGAATGAATGTTTATAGTTGCCAAGTGCTCGCTAAACCCGATTTCGTCATCAAAAGTTCTATAAATATTGATATTTATGCATAAAATTGTACTTTTGCTTAAATAATAACTCGTTTAGTATTAAAATTGCATACTTTTAGGCGTTTTCTTTAGATTTATTAAGCTTTAAATTTAAATAACTAAGAATTTACTAAACTTGTATAAGTTTTACAAAGCTTTTCGCATTCTGGGATGGTTAGTTCAGAAGGAAAATTTATTTTCAGCACTTACAAGGACATTTCACTGACTGATCAATTTCACCCCGAAACTAAAATTTTTGATTTTTTATTTTAAAAGATATTTGTTGTAATAAAATGATTTGCAGTAAAAGTTTCAACCTCGTTGACGGATGACACCCGTGGTAGTACTTGTTTTAAAGCATTGAGTTTGACCATATCAATAACTATTCAAAAATTAGAAGCCGAAAACTGTGAAAAGTGATCAATTTCACCCGAAATCACGGTACTTTGCCACCCTCGGAGATGGCTCAGTACAATACAATTTGGTTTGACGACATGACTCCAAACTATTCCAGTATTGTCTGTGTTGAGCAGCAGCCCAGGTGTTAATCTGAAGCTTTACCCAACACTTCGATAACGGAATAGCTGGCTCAGGGCCAATGAAATCATGTGTGTAGTATATATAGCGAAGTACAAAATAATTATCAACTCTTTATTTGAAAATTGAAGTGTAAAATTATTCAGTTTGAAATTGCAAATTTATTCTAGTGCATTTGCCAACAACGGCAGTCGATATAACGGATCAGTGAAATGACAGATGCGGCGAACGAGAAAAATCGACGAAGCAAACGAGACTTTAGGCTTCATTGGTTTTTCACTCACTCGTCCTTCTTTTGGCGGATTTTGCGACGAACGGACGTATTCGTGCGGCACTCCGTAACCGCGGAAATTTAACAGCGTATCGAATCGGATTTACGACAATGTGATGCTCCAGTGCGAGCTGACTCATCAGCCAATTCATTCCAAGCGATGGAAGAATGGCCAGGCATCCATACAAGCGTTTGGGGCTGTCCATAAACCACGTGGTCATTTTTTTGGGACTTTTCAACCCCCCCGCCGTGGTCATTAGTCCATACAAAAAAATTTATTTGTCTATACAAAATGGTCATTGGCCGAAACCCCCCGTGGTTTATGGACAGCCCCTTTGCTGAA
This sequence comes from Aedes albopictus, assembly GCF_035046485.1. Classification (NCBI taxonomy): domain Eukaryota; kingdom Metazoa; phylum Arthropoda; class Insecta; order Diptera; family Culicidae; genus Aedes; species Aedes albopictus. The sequence goes on from NC_085137.1 coordinate 237,835,167, forward strand.
TTCAGCTCCTCGATTTGAGTTCAATAAGCGATAACTATCTTCAACCTGGAGTTGGCCGAAGAAAGTGCTTTAATAGCAGCCTGGCTATCTGAACAGAAGTATATTACTTTGCCCATAACGTGCTGCTGAAGTGCTGATTGCACTCCGCACATAAGAGCAAAGATTTCGGCCTGAAAAACGGTGCTGTGTCTACCAAGTGAGTAAGACTGATACAGCCTTAGCTCACGAGAATAAACACCAGCACCTGCACGACCTACGCGAAGGTCGTCAGTGAAACATACGATGCCGCCTGAAATACTTCTTTTCTGATGTCCACTCTTCCCGGGAAGGGAATTTTGTGGAAAATGTCTCATATGGAAAATTACAAGCAATTGTAAGATCACTTGGAGCAAGGACCACTTTGTCCCAATTCATCAAAAGTGGAAACAACGAGGTGTGTGTTGAACTGCTTTTCACAGGAGTTTCCTCTAGTAAACTGAGTACCTATAGCCGGTAAGTGCAAGAAAATGCTTCTTGTTTGAGATGAATGTGTAGTGGAGCAACGTCAAAGAGAACATCGAGCGCTGCCGTGGGAGTTGAAGAGAACGCTCCAGACATCGCCATTAAGCACATCCTTTGGAGATGGCCTAATTTTGATTAAACCGTTCTCACTTCGCCCTTTTGCCACCACAAGACATCCATAAGCCAATGTTGGACGAACAACAGTCGTGTAAATCCATTTGATATACCTACCTGGGTTTTAGACCCCAAGTTGTACCAAAAGTACGCCGGCATTGCCCGAAGGCCATACAAGCTTTCTTGATTCTGAACTCAATGTGAGGTGTCCAGGAAAGCTTGGAATCAAGAATAACTCCAACGTAGGTACATAACCAGCTCAGTCACATCAACTTCAGAATCAAAGAGATACAAAGGTGGAACACCATTACGGTTTCGCTTTTCCGTGAAAATAACAATAGATGTTTTACTCGGATTAACCGAAAGGCCATATTGGCGACACCAACCCTCAACTATCTGCCTGAAGGGCGTTTTGTATCAGATCGAAATGGGTGGTGATACACATACCGACTAACAATGTTAGGTAGTCGTCGGCAAAACCATAAGGAAACCTGCTATTATTGAGTTGCCTCAATAGCGTATCTGCTACGAGGTTCCACAAAAGCGGTGACACGACTCCCACTTGGGGGCATCCACAAACACTCAATTTCCTAATCGCTGTTGGACGCAATGTCGAGAGGAGATATCGGTGTTTGAGTATTTGGTGAATCCAAATGGAAATAATTGGAGATATACCATGACTCCGTGCGGCTTCCATTGTGGAATCGAAAGACACGTTGTCAAAGGTACTCTCGATACCGTCGTGCGGAGCTACTTTTGAAATGCAGGGCTACTTTGGACACTTTTGAACATGGATTTTTTTAATTCAAAATATTGTTCAAATTTGTCAGGACGCGGAAAAAACAGCGTATCAGAACATTTAGTCTGTAAGCATTGTTTCTACAGTTCATATATTTCAAAGGGTTGATCAGTTCATTCAAAATGTGTCAACGTAGCATATTCAATCGAATATTTGTATCGTTATACGTTATAAATGACCGTTTCAACCAAATAAAGGATTCATGGTCCCTTTTTTCAGGCTATCTATATAGCAATATCACGCTGCTCATAATACCAAAGGTAGCACAGAACCATCTTAGAACGCATATTTTTATTGAAATTATGTATGATACAGTATACTACAGTACTGGTACAACGTAGTTTTCTAAACAACCCTGGAATTTAAAATGCAGTTTTGTTATAGATAAAAATGTCCAAAGTAGCCCCCATCCGGTTCTATATGAGATGTTTCCGATTGGTGTATGAACAACTTTTTTGTTTATATTGATTTAGCTCAAATTTTGCATTCATCCTACATACATACTCACGATTATTGTGTATAAAAATTGCGGAAATTCATTCTCTAGCCTAGGAATTATAATGTCATAAAGTTGAAAAACCATAAAAAAGTGTATAAAGAAGCCCCGCACGACGGTATCTAAGAAAACACCCAAGCAAGATTGCTTTCGAGCGAATGCTTACTCGATAACCTTGTGTAAAAGAGTCACAGTGGACTTACCAGATTGGTACGCATGTAGGTTCACATGAAGAGGCACGTTGGCCAGACGAACATCACGGATGTGATGATCCCCAATGCGTTCTAAGCATTTCAGAAGAAAAGAGGTCAAACTGATAGGTCTAAAACTTTTTCTTTCTTCATACGACGCACGACCAGCTTTCGGAATAAACTTCACAGTAATATCCCGCCAAGATTTGGGAATGTACCGTAAACCGGGGTTAAATTGATCACTCGGGTACTACATTGTAATTCCATACTAGGAACTCTTAAGCGTCGTAATGATCTTAAACTTTTTACGTCATCTGATTCGTAGATGTCTAGAGATGAGTGTAGACTTTAAATTTTTAGAAAAAAGTTAGTTTTGCCTTATTTTTTCAAGAAATTTGCCTTGAAATTTGCAATGTATTTCTCATTTAGCTGAAATCATTGCTACTAAACAATCAATTGCTAATAGGACTTCCCGTGAAGTCTCTGTTTTAACATTTTTGTGGAGCCTTGGTTGGGATGTTATGCAGCTAATCAGAACATGAAATAGTTATAAAAAGTTCATTTTATGCAGAAATAGTCATTCATTGTGATAGAAATCACTTATTTCAAATGAAATTGCCTAAAGGGAAGTTTCAAAATTTAATTTTGCATTTAAAGTATTAAACTCACTAGTTGTAAGATTTTAGACGCGTTATTCGGTTTTAGAAGAGCAAACTTAAGCGGCGAAGGAAATTTTCATTTCCGACCGATGCTTAATTGTATACTGATTAATTTCGCCCCAAAGTGGCATTTCCAATATTTTGATATTTGAAGTTATTTAATTTAATGTTTAAATTTGTTGAACAAAATTCTGTCACATTTTTCCATGGAGATCCACTGGGTACTGGTTTTACAGAAATTCTTTTGGCAATATTTGAACAGGCACTGATGTTATCCACAAAAGTTGTTTTAAAGTGATCAATTTGACCCCGGATTACGGTACCCTGTAGCCAAACTGCAAACAAGTTCTTTTTTTCAAAACATGTTTCAAATGATCAAATTCTTTCTTAAGCAAAATAGGATAAATGATTCCAACGACGGAGATACGATTGCTGCATTGGACTGTACTGGACTTCATTGAGGCCAACAACTAGCTTCGTGAACTGTACGTGATGTTCCAGAATCACCAAACCCAAAAGGTACTCGACGATTTCTGTCATCCGAAGGAGATCGAATGGAGGTTCATCCCTCCGCGGTACCGTAATCCGGGGTAACATTGATCAAAATTTTCGATTTTTCTTGAATAATTCTCTTGTTAAAGCAAACGTTACATGTTTTATATTGTTAAAACAAGAACTGGCCCTCTGAGTATGTGTTAAGCTACTCGAAAAAGTATTGTAAAACTTTTAAGGACAAGGTATTTGGAGTACATAGCTCAAAATTTCTAGAGCACCGTTTTTAAGAACCGTTGAACGGATTTGGATGAAAATGCATCACGCTAATTGTTCAGTGGTTGTCAACAGCGTGATGCATTTTAATCCAAATCCGTTCAACGGTTCTAAAAAACGGTGCTCTAGAAATTTTGAGCAATGTACTCCAAATACCTTGTCCTTAAACATGTTAAAATAAACTTTTTAGACTAATTTTTGAATTTGTTGATTTGGGAAAACATTGTTTATGTCAGTGATCAATGTTCATTTGTGTTGAGAATACCATTTTTTTTTAAATTTAGTATTACATCAAATTCAAGATAAAACTGAATCAACAATGTTTCTCCATGATACACGGTTCGTGGCTGCCGCTCTCCATCCTCGGTCGCGCTCGATGCTCGCCAAGTCACGCTCCACCTGGTCCGCCCATCGTGCTCTCTGCGCTCCACGCCTTCTTGTGCCAACCGGATCAGTTGCAAACACCAGCTTTGCAGGGTTGTGGTCCGGCATGCTTGCAACATGCCCTGCCCACCGTATCGTTCCGGCTTTGGCCACCTTCTGGATGCTGGGTTCGCCGTAAAGTGCAGCGAGCTCGTGGTTCATCCTTCTCCGCCACACACCGTTCTCCTGCCGCCGAAGATCGTCCTTAGCACGCGTCGCTCGAAAACTCCGAGTGCTTGCAGGTCCTCATCGTGCATGGTCCATGTCTCGTGCCCGTAGAGGACCACCGGTCTTATTAGTACATGGTGCATTTGGTGCGTGGGTGAATCTTTTTCGACCGCAGTTTCATCTGGAGCCCGTAGTAGGCCCGACTGCCGCTGATGATGCGCCTCCGAATTTCACGGCTCACGTTGCTGTCAGCCGTCAGTAAAGATCCGACGTAGATGAATTCCTCCACCACCTCGAAAGTATCCCCGTCTATCGTAACATTACTACCCAGACGGATCCGGTCGTTTTCGGTTCCGCCTACCAGTATGTACTTTGTTTTTGAGGCATTCACCACCAGTCCGACCTTTGCTGCTTCGCTTTTCAGGCGGGTGTACAGCTCTGACACCGTTCCAAATGTTCTGGCAATAATGTCCATGTCGTCCGCAAAGCACAAAAATTGTCCGGATTTTGTGAAAATCGTTCCCCGGCTGTTGAGCCCGGCTCGTCGCATCACACCTTCTAGAGCGATGTTGAAGAGTAGGCATGAGAGTCCATCACCTTGTCACAGTCCCCGGCGAGATTCGAATGAACTGGATAGTTCGCCCGAAACCCTTACGCAGTTTTGCACACCGTCCATCGTTGTAGGCAGCATTCAAAATAGTGATCGCCCTGAAGTTCTCACATTCCAAATGGTCGCCTTTCTTGTGAATGGGGCAGATTACCCCTTCCTTCCACTCCTCCGGTAGCTGTTCGGTTTCCCAGATCCTGACTATCAGCCGCTGCAGACAAGTGGCCAACTTTTCTGGGCCCATCTTGATGAGTTCAGCTGCGATACCATCCTTACCAGCTGATTTGTTGGATTTGAGCTGGTGAATGGCATCCTTAATATCTCTCAGCGTGGGAGTTGGTTCATTAGAGTTGGTGTTGTGAATACCCTTACTTACTAAATGAGGGGTCGCTGATTTCGAATATGTTGTCCTTATTCCTACAAGTTATGTAATTTTTGAGTTATTTTAGGATTAAAATCCTCCAAACCGCGAATAACGCCTAAAGGTAGGCAATGGCTTAAATCGTATATTTCATTGAAAAAGAGCATTTTCATAAAAGTTTCGTTTATTAAATCCAACTCTAGGGTATCATATTGAAATTATACAGTGATTTCTAACCTAATATTGTAACTAGTATTCATACCAAGCATGAATGTTTGACAATGTATCTCATTGCTTTACGAAACTCAGTAAAGGAAATATCTATTTATTTCAATGTTAATGAAATTCAATTTTCACGAATCCCATATCATTTAATAGCTTAATAATAGTAGATTACGAAATACTATTCGTGACCAGAAACTGATTCAATTAAAAATGTTTGTTTGAATATTTCATGAGGTCGGTAAAGCCGATCAATATTACCACACTGATGAATGATACCATGTTTTACGGTATTTGAGAAGCGAACATCAAATGTGTAAAATCGCACCTGAAGAAGATTTTGCAAACGCCATCGCCAAATTTTGAGGAGTTCGCTATAGTGTTGACACAAATAGAGGCTACACTAAACTCTCGACCTCTGTTCGCGATGTCCGGTAATCCCAACGATTTTGCTGTAATTACTCCAGGTAATTTCTTGGTTCGGCGTGAGCTTACAGCGATCCATAAGCCATCGCATAAGGATGTTTCGATCAACCGACTAGACCGCTGGAAGTACATCCAACAACTTCGCCAGCATGTTCGGAAACGCTGGTCGTCCGAATATCTGCACCTCTTCAAATCTGGGGAATGTGTCAACAGTCAAACATCCATAAAACATTATCGTCATCTTGACGGAAGACACCCAGGCGGCGCAATCCTGGAAGATTAGAAGAGGGTACGAGTGATCGACGGAAAGACTTCGCAAGGCTTGATCCGGATACCGATCGAGAAAATTTGTCCACTTCCAATGGAGGAAGGCGATTCTACAAAGAAAAGAGAAGTCGAAGAGCAGAAGAATTAAATAAATAAAAAATGAGAAGCCAGTGAAGAAATAACAAACGTAATCACAAATCAATTGAAAAACTGAAAGGAGACAGCCCTCAAGTAGCTTCTGAAGAATATAGTGCAGCAACGTGAGAAGCTCCTGAGTGAGCAAGCACAAGCGCGAAGGAAGTTAGAAGGTCTGAAGAAAAAGAGGTAAGGTATTTTTAAACAGGTAATTGGAATACTTTACAGATGAGTAAGTATTTTGTTTAAACACACTGGTGTAGGTACACTGTTAAATCGAAATGCAACTGCTTTTTTCGGAACTGGTAAGGGATAGAGTAAGTACATAATGATAAAGCCATTTTTTAGTCAAAAACTGTCGAACAGGAAGCGAAAATGATCATATATTTTTTGATAAAAACTCATTCATTTATATACAGGGTGTTAGGTTCCTGAGTGCAAACTTTTTAAAGGGTGATAGAGGACCATAAATGGTGAAAAAAATTGTTCTACGCATGTGGTCAAATCTCAACCGTTACGTAGTTATTGGACTCCCCATGTTTTTGACTCTTATTGCCTTAACTGGCTATAACTTTAAAATGGTCAAACTTATCGCAGTTTTTTTACTTTTATTAGAAAGATTATTGAATTTTCTATCAAATGGCATCTTTGAACCGATCGGTTTAGTTAAATAACTAAGTTTTCTAGATCAAAAAACCTAAAAGTTGTGTGTTTTAATTTGTTTTTGTCAATTATCTTTGAAAAATGCGTAATAATTTACAATTCTTTCTTTGGCAAAGTTGCGACCCCTGTTTCACTCTACAATTCGTTCTTTGACATCAAACTTCTATCTCTTATCGTTTTCTTGCATTTGGTTGAAAATTGAGAGTGCACAAGCCCTTCAAAGTTTGTATGAGAATTACTATGGGAAAACGATGTTTTTCATTCAATTGACCATAGCATTTCCCCAAGTGCCCTAGAGGATTAGTTGACCCTTGGTACTCCTAGGCTACTCTATCAGCTACAACTTTGCCGAAGACCGAATTCAAATCGGATGCCTCATTAATTAGTTATCGATTTCTATCTAACTGGACAAACTTTAGCAATGATCCTCCAGCTTCCCAACAGGCAACATTGCTGCACATGGCGCCAAAGATAACACACTGAAATCATGGCTACTATGTTTCACTGCAAAATGCAGTGATGCCCATCGAATAGTTTAACCATCATGAGTAAAGATTTCGATTCTGGATAAAAATCGGTAACTAATTAATGAGACATGCGATTTGTATGCGGTCTTCGGCAAAGTTGTAGCTGATAGAGCAGTCTAGAAATAACCAGGGCCAACTAACGCTCTAGGGAACTTTGGAAAATACTACGGTCGATTGAATGAAAAACATCGTTTTCCCATAGTAATTCCCATACAAACTTTGAAGGGCTTGTGCACTCTCAATTTTCAACCAAATGAACTCAAATTATGGGAGAAGGCATAGAATCTGGTTACGAATCGAATAAGCGGTGTGGAGCAAAAACGATTTTTTGAACCACGCTAATATAGATGCGTTGCGCGAACAGTCATCTAAACTGCGAATAACGCCTAAAGGTAGGCAATGGCTTAAGGAATTGATAAAGGACTTTTAATAAATCGTATATTTTACTGAAAAATAGCATTTTCATAAAAGTTTCGTTTATTAAATCCAACTCTAGTACCATATCATATTGAAGTAATTCAGTGATTTCGAACCTCATATTGTATCTAGTATTCACGCCAAGCATGAATGTTTGACAATGTATCTCATTGCGTTACGAAACACAGTTATGGAAAAATCGATTTAATTCAATGTTTATGAAATTCAATTTTCATAAGTTGCATGCCATTTAATAGCCAAATGATAGCAGATTACGATATACCAATCCATAGCAGAACCGGATTCAATGTAAAATGCTTGTTTGTACATTTCCTGAGATGGGTCAAGCGATCAATGTTATCTCGCTTATCAATGATACCCCGGATTACGGTATAACAGATTAAACTAGACCCAACTGTATATGCTTGTGCACCGGTTATTCTAAACCCAAGTAACCACGCTCTTGAAGCTATAGGTATTGCATAAATAACGCACATATATTGACATGCATTACTCTATATAAACCATTAAGGTTGAATTAAAATGGAAAGTGGCGCCACTATTGTTGAATTACGATTATACCAGTATAATCGTAAGTTAGCAATAGTGGCGCCACTTGCCACTTTAATTCAACTGTAATTGTTAATGTAGGGCAATGCATGACAATATAGCACTTTAAATATGCAATACGTACAGCTCCAACAGCATGGTTACTTGGGAAATGATCTGTCAAAAACAAACCCAAACAAAAACACGTGATTTTTATGTTTACCTTTACAACTCTTTACACGACATTCGCACCAACAGCAGTAGAATCTTCGTCTTCTCCGGTGGTACCAGTGGTGTAGTTTCCCGCTGAACGTGAACAGATGCCTGTCGGTTGCTGTCGGTGAGGACGGTGTCAGGATGTTTGGGTTCATTCAAATATTACGTAACGCAAAATTTTACCATTTTAGACCCCCTCCCTCCCCCACGTAACATACATAATTGTATGGACAATTTTAAAATTTTGTATGAAGCGTAACACAACGCTAGACCCCCTCCCTCCCCCCTTAGCGTTACGTAATATTTGAACGAACCCTTTGTTGGAAAAAGTGGTGGCTTCCGTTTCGGAAAAATAGCAGGTCATCGCCGCAGAAGGAATTTTGAGGTTAATTTTATTTACTTCCATGAAGATGCACCAGAGGAGAAGAAGAAAGAGGTGCATCTGAAGGACACCTGCTTGGCTTTTCGGGCCCGTATGAAGTTGATCATTAATATTAACTTCTTTTCCCGATCAGCCTAGATAGCTGTGTAGTGTCGGTAGCGGTTAGTTCAACTGGCTAAGAATAGCACTACGGACCGCCTGTTCCAGTGGTAGGAATCCACTAATCAGGTGACCCCTAATTCATGGTGTTATGCGGCTTTACGCTTACCGTGCCTAGGAATGAATGGTTAGGGGGGTCTTATAAAAACCTAATCGCAAACGGAGCCTGTGGAGTACCAGGGCACCCTCCACAGTATTTGCCCTTACTGTGCTAACCGGAGCAATAGCGCGGTGGACCTTGTGTTTCTCCGAGACAATCAGCTGCCCTTCTTCAATCTCATACTTGAGGCTGAATAAGGGCGGGATTATGAAGATGTTATTAATTAGTTTAAATTTTCACCTATATGGTTTCGCATTATGCGTTTTACACAGTGTAATCTGTGCATCCTCGCCTTTGGCGCACTCAAATCGATACCGATCTGGCTTTATTGTTGCTGTTCTTTTTTGTGCTGTGATTGTTAAGAGTTTAATCTTGCCTAGTTTGGGTAGTGGCTACGGTTAGGATAGCTCAGATCAATCTTCAGCACAAAAGAACAGCAACGATCAATCTTTGTAGACTTGTGCAAAATGGTACAGCCCAAGTGGCGTTAGTCCAAGAACCTTACTTTCGTAAGGGGAATTTCTATCTAGGAAACCTTGTGAATCCGGTGTTTGCTACTTTCAGTAAAAATGAAATGGCAAACTCACGTGTCATGCCTCGAGCATGTGTGCTTGTCAACAACGCAATCGTTGCTACACTCATCTCTGAACTAACTACCAGAGATGTATGTGCTGTCACAATCGATGTATCTGTTGAAAACCTCAACAGGAAATACGTTTATTGTTCGGTTTATTTACCGCATGATGAATCATCCCCTACGGATGCTTTCAAGCAAGTCGTCGCATACTGCACTTCAAAAGGCCTTCCGCTAATTGTTGGTAGTGATGCTAATGCTCACCATATAATCTGGGGCAGCTCAGACATCAATTTGAGAGGCTCCAGTTTGATGGAATACTTAAGTAGTACAGATCTTGGATTACTTAACATAGGCAACCGCCCAACCTTCATGGTATCTGGTAGAGAGGAAGTGTTAGACATAACGCTTTGCTCTAGCAGAATTAGTCATGAGCTGACCAATTGGCATGTGTCAGATGAAGAATCTTTATCTGACCATCGCTACATCTTGTTTGAACATGTGAATGTTACTTCGCAAACTTTTCGTTTCAGGAATCCCCGGTCAACCAACTGGGATCTCTTTACCGATTTGGTTGCAGCCAAATTTCATGGATACTCACCATCAATTGACACTACAAGTGATTTAGATGATGCCGTTGATACTACAACGGCCTTCATCATGGAAGCTTTTGAAGAAGCCTGCCCTCTGCGGTCTGTGAAGACCACAAGAGGAACCCCTTGGTGGAACTCCGATCTGGCGAAGCTCAGGAAACAATGTAGAAAGAGTTGGAACAGACGACGTTCGGCTGGATCGGAGGCTTTCAGGTCGGCTCGCAAGGCCTACCAGAAAGCTCTTCGGTCTGCTGAACGATCCGGCTGGAAAAACCTTTGTACAAATGTTTCCAGTCTGAGTGAAGCCAGTCGATTGAACAAAATCCTTGCAAAATCTAAGGATTTTCAAGTGAACGAACTTCGTTTGCCAAATGGTGATTTCACTTCCTCTGATGAGGAAGTTTTGGAATGTTTATTCAGCACACACTTCCCCGGATGTGTGGATATTACATCTTCGGATGAACCTGATGTCTTTTCTTGTAGTTATGATTCTTTAGCTTCGGCTCGGAGTATCATAACTTTAGAATCGATTGAATGGGCACTTAATAGCTTTGCTCCTTTCAAATCTCCTGGGGCAGATGGGATTTATCCTATTTTGCTTCAGAAGGGATTTGATCATTTCAAACATACTTTGAAACAACTACTTGTTTGCAGTTTTGCTACAGGGTATATTCCCAAATCCTGGCGGGATATTACTGTGAAGTTTATTCCGAAAGTGGGTCGCGCGTCGTATGAAGAAGCAAAGAGCTTCAGACCTATCAGTTTGACCTCTTTTCTTCTGAAATGCTTAGAACGCATTGTGGATCATCACATCCGTGATGTTCATCTGGCCAACGTGCCTCTTCATGTGAACCAACATGCCTACCAATCTGGTAAGTCCACTGTGACTCTTTTACACAAAGTTGTTTACGATATCGAGAAGGCATTCGCTCAAAAGCAATCCTGCTTGGGTGTTTTCTTAGATATCGAGGGTGCCTTTGACAACGTGCCTTTCGATGCCATATTGGAAGCCGCACGGGGTCACGGTATATCTCCAATGATTTCCAATTGGATTCACCAAATGCTCAAAAACCGACATCTCTTCTCGACATTGCGTCAAGCGGCGATTAGGAAATTGAGTGTTTGTGGATGCCCCCAAGGGGGAGTCTTATCACCTCTTTTGTGGAATCTCGTAGCAGATACGCTATTGAGGCAACTCAATAATAGCGGTTTTCCTACTTATGGTTTTGCCGACGACTACCTAACATTGTTAGTCGGTATGTGCATCAGCACCCTTTTCGACCTGATGCAAAACGCTCTTCAGGTAGTTGAGGGTTGGTGTCGCCAATATGGCCTTTCGGTAAATCCGAGTAAAACATCTATTGTTCTTTTCACGGAAAAGCGAAACCGTAATGGTGTTCGATCTTTACGTCTCTTTGATTCTGAAATCAATGTGACTGAACAGGTAAAGTACGTTGGAGTCATTCTTGATTCCAAGCTTTCCTGGACACCTCACATTGAGTTCAGAATCAAGAAAGCTTGTATGGCCTTCGGGCAATGCCGGCGAACCTTTGGTACAACTTGGGGTCTTAAACCCAAGTATATCAAATGGATTTACACAACTGTTGTTCGTCCAATATTGGCTTATGGATGTCTTGTGTGGTGGCAAAAGGGCGAAGTGAGAACGGTCCAATCAAAATTAGGCCATCTCCAAAGGATGTGCCTAATGGCGATGTCTGGAGCGTTCTCTTCAACGCCTACGGCAGCGCTCGAAGTTCTCTTTGACGTTGCCCCACTACACATTCATCTCAAACAAGAAGCACTTTCTTGCACTTACCGTCTATGGGTACTCGGTTTACTAGAGGAAACTCCTGTGAACCGCAGTTCAACACACACCTCGTTGTTTCCACTTTTGGTGAATTGGGACAAAGTTGTCCTTGCTCCAAGTGATCTTACAATTGCTTGTAATTTTCCATATAGGACATTTTCCACGAAATTCCCTTCCCGGGAAGAGTGGACATCTGGTTATCTGGAGAGAAGTATTTCAGACGGCATCGTATGTTACACTGATGGCTCCCTTCTCGAAGGTCGAGCAGGTGCTGGTGTTTACTCTCGTGAGCTAAGGCTGTATCAGTCTTATTCACTTGGTAGACACTGCACCGTTTTTCAGGCCGAAATCTTTGCTCTTATGTGCGGAGTGCAATCAGCACTTCAGCAGCACGTAATGGGCAAAGTAATATACTTCTGTTCAGATAGCCAGGCTGCTATTAAAGCACTTGCTTCGGCCAACTCAAGGTCGAAGATAGTTATCGCTTGTCGAACTCAAATCGAGGAGCTGAATTCAGCAAACGCTGTTCACCTTGTATGGGTACCTGGCCATTCTTCCATCGCTGGAAATGAATTGGCTGATGAGTTAGCTCGCACTGGAGCATCACATGACTTCATTGGCCCTGAGCCAGCTATTCCGGTATCCAAGTGTTGGGTAAAGCTTCAGATTGACACCTGGGCTGCCACTCAGCACAAACAATACTGGAATAGTTTGGAGTCATGTCGTCAAACAAAATTGTATTGTACTGAGCCATCTCTAGGGGTGGCAAAGTATCTAACAAATCTGTCAAAGCAGAATTGCAGCATGCTGGTCAAAGCATTGACTGGCCACTGCCGACTCAGTTATCACATGGCGAATATTCAGCAAGCTGATTCATTTGCCTGTGATAGCTGTGAATCCGATTATGGAACTTCGTATCATTTAATATGTAACTGTCCAGTTTTTGCGCAATTGCGTTTCCGAATACTCGGGAAACACTTATTAAGTGAAACTGACTTCAGAAACCTGAATCTTCAGGACGTTCTGTTGTTCTTGACCCGCTGTGGTAAAGAGCTATAGGCTCTCTTTAAGCTTTATGCGTTATTACAGTGCCCTTCTCAGGGCGCTGTTTGAACCCATTGTGGTACGCTTATGCGTTATTACAGTGTCCTTTTCAGGACGCTATGTGAACCCATTGTGGTACGCTTTTGCGAGTATGACGATCCTATTCCCTTACCTGTCCTTTCCCATGTCCTATCCTTTTTCCTTCCCTTCTCCGTCAGGTAAATGATGAATAGGCTCGTGTTCATGGCGATGGCACAAATTTCCCGAATGGAGGAGAACGTGCCTCTAGAGCCGACCTACTGATACCTGATACCTGATAGTGGTGTAGTTTCCCGCTGAACGTGAACAGATGCCTGTCGGTTGCTGTCGGTGAGGACGGTGTCAGGATGTTTGGGTTCATTCAAATATTACGTAACGCAAAATTTTACCATTTTAGACCCCCTCCCTCCCCCACGTAACATACATAATTGTATGGACAATTTTAAAATTTTGTATGAAGCGTAACACAACGCTAGACCCCCTCCCTCCCCCCTTAGCGTTACGTAATATTTGAACGAACCCTTTGTTGGAAAAAGTGGTGGCTTCCGTTTCGGAAAAATAGCAGGTCATCGCCGCAGAAGGAATTTTGAGGTAAATTTTATTTACTTCCATGAAGATGCACCAGAGGAGAAGAAGAAAGAGGTGCATCTGAAGGACAGAGCAATGAACAAGCTCCCAGGTGATTTCCTGAACATCTCCAACAAGAACTCCTGAAGAATGCCCAGCGGGAATTCCTAAAGAAATGCACAGTTAGCATACCTGGAGGAATCCACATCGGAAGCTTCGGGAGGAATCCCCATCAAGAACTCTTGAAGGAATCTCCAGTGGGAACTCATAGGGGAATCCCCAATGGCGATTTCAAAAGGGATTCCCAGCGAAAATTGCTGAAAGAATTCACAGCGGGAACTCCTGGAAGAATCCCCATTGCTGGAGAATGCTGTCTAGTACCTATGTTAAGATTATTCCTTTGCGCAAACGATGTGACCGGGAAGCACTTTGTGAATCCTCAATCCTTATTGTGTCCCCGATGAAAATAGCTGCTGGCATCCTTGCACATGATTTTTTTATTAGCTAGACACCCGGGGATGACGTATTTCGTTGAGCCTTCTGGATTCCGTTGGAAATTACAATATTGAAATCAGGAGAGATGTTCCACGTTCACACAAATTTCTACTCTGGTTGGTCCGACGACGCGATAACAACCGAAATGGCAACATGTCGTTGTTTATCCAGCATGATCGTTTAAGCGTTCAAACGTCAAAATGAATTTAGAACCAGAGAAATCCTGGTCCAAATCGTAACGAAAATGGACCAAAAGTTTTGCCAGGTGCAAAAAAAAAGATCGGCCAACTGGTATAAACAACTTTTCGAACAACATTTACAACACCGTTGCACGCCGAAATTTTCATTTTGGTCAAACATTTGGAACAAAACTAGGATTTGGACCACTAGTGAAGTTGCCCTTACTTACCTACTTTTATTTTTTAAACGGAACACTAGTTGTAAACATGTAAACTTAATTTGGATTGACCGTCATTCAATTGGGTTGATTCAATTATTTTTCAATCTTAGAATATTATTTCATTGATTGCACCATGGATTAAAATCTTAAACCGACTTTTCGAACCAGCGTTCCAATTTGAATGGTCAGTTACATGGATTGCCATTGTGATGATTGTTTGAAATGGGTGACATACAATCAATCTTGTGTTAACCGCTATGTGTCCGACAAACTTTCTGCTTTTTTCTACACCGTGCTTTTCAAATGGAAATTGGTTACCCAGGTACCCTGTCGGCCACATAAGGGTTAAACCTCATGGTAGTCCATTAGTGAATACTGCAACCATCATGGACCATTCTAAAGATACAATAACGGACGAAATGAAGAACATTTACCAATCTCTCGGTAATACTGAGCCTAAGCATAGGTATATCAACCGATCCGGATATGTTTTACGGGATTGTTTGTATAAGAAAGGAAAGCCTGTAGGAAAGGTTACTAATAAAAGGTTAGCTAAAACCAAATATCAGGCAACAAGAGATAGTTTAAGGTAAATAGTTCAAATAGTTATTTAACAACTGCTGAAACCCGTCAGACCTTGATCTGATCCTGAGTAATTACAAAAGTATTCAATATAAATTAAATTAAGCTATCTCGGTTTGTCTGTGACTGACTGCACTATGAGCATATAATAAACAGTATGTTTTAGGTTCCAGGCAATAGATACCGATTCAATGATTTTATTGCCCTTTTCCGGCTATACCAGTCGGCTAGTATGTCTGAAATAGACGTAAAAACTTGAAGTATTTTTAGGCAAAGTACGTTTAATTGGCAAATTGAGAGATAAATTTGTGAAAAAATTACCACTTGTTTTGGTGGGATTCGAACCCACGACTCCGTTATCGCTAGTCCGGCGCTTTAACCAACTAAGCTATAATTTTTTCACAAATTTATCTCTCAATTTGCCAATTAAACATACTTTGCCTAAAAATACTTCAAGTTTTTACGTCTACATACCGATTCCTACACCGATATCGAAATCCCACAATGGATACAGTTGGAGGGCCGACGCCATTGTAGATTTCAACTATTTCATAAAGATTACTCAAGCATTACATTCTCAGCATTGTGTAGGCATTCTTTGTCCATACCAGGAGGATTTTTAGTCGATGGTTTCTTCCATTTTCCTGAAGTACAATGTTTGTAATAAGATCTACAAGGGTTCATCCGAAAAGCCAACTACGAAAAAGCGATTGAGGTTGAGCTTGGATTGGGCAATTTTGTGCAGTGGAGGAACATACACTCAAGCCCATGAATTGTTCTCGTTCTTGAATATGGCGTTTTTAAACAGACAAAATTTCATAAAGGATGAGGCAGCAATGGATGAAACCCTGGAAGCAGCATTGGAAGAATCCACGAAAAACGCTGTAGAAGAAGAAAGAAACTTAGTTCTAGAAGAAATGAAGGATCGCGGCATACCTCTAACTGATGGCGAACCAACAGAACTATGCGCAGCATTAGACGGCTCGTAGGGTCAACGCAACAACGGACATCGCTATAATTCTGCTTCGGGATGCGCAGCTATCATTGGAACGCGGTCTAAGAAAGTATGTTTTATGGGTTGTAGAAATAAACGGTACATCGCTTGCAACTTAAATTCCCTCCGAAGTAAGAAAGGCTTAAAACAACGCAAGCATAAATGCTACCGTAATTTTTAAGGTGCATCTGGCGCGTTGGAACCGGGCATTATCATCGATGGGTACAAAAAGTTGCAAAAATAGGGCCTGAAAGTAACCTCAGTGGTCACAGACGGGGATTCTACGACGGTGGCAAGGCTGAAAAATAGTTGCCAATATGGCAGTGAAATTCGTCAGCAACTGTACTGCAATCTATGGCATGAAGCTGTGGGAAGAAACTTCGAGAGGTAATTGTACGTTTTACAAATAAAAAAATGTTTTCGAACGAGTGTAATCAGTTTTGTACCTTTTAATTCTGTTCTGAGTGGATAACTGACACTGAGGGAGATTACAAGTGGTAGTCGAAATACGCTATATGTGCTCATAAAACACTAAGCTGAGAAACAAGCTTTTTCCAGTTTGGACGTAAGGCCAGAAAGTTAGAGGCTGTACATGAAAATATGTTGAAACTCGCTTGTTCGCAAAACAAAAATATGTGAAAAAACTCCATTCTACCTGATACGTGATTTAATCTTTCGGACAATCATAACAAACTTTGACAGATTTTTTCTCCATCTGTATTGGTGTCATTTTACGAAAGTGACCCCAAACTTTTGGTCGATACATCATATTGAGGGGTGACCCCAAACTTTTGGTCGATGACATCAAGGATTAATTTACTTAATAACTTTTTTCTAGAGTTTTTAGCTAAGTTCTGTAAAAAGCAGTTGAAAGCTAATAGAAAATGGGTCATATTATCGCTCTCATCTTAAAATTTGGTCGACCCAACTTCCAGCGACACTGCCGTAAGTTTATATTCATTTTTTAGAAAATTTGGCAACTTTGGGTTAAGTTTACATACAAATTTTTTTGAAAAAGTTTCTTTTAAATCATGTTCAAAGTTTCTTTGACTTATTATCTTTTGAATGAAACCTAAGGTGTTGAAATCGGACGCAAATTGGCGGAGATATGGGCCTAAAAAAATGACATGTTTTTGAGGGGTTGACCCCAAACTTTGAACGGGAGTGTGTCTGTACGCAAAAAAAAAGTTCACTCACTTTTAAGGCATTTCGAGCTCGAATCGAACCGGAATTTTACCGCATTTTTGCCATTGAAAATGATCTGGATCGGTGAAAGCGTTCCGGAGTTATGACCATTTTAGTGATCCGGACCAGCACCGGTATAACTGGCCGTATACAATACTGAACCAAGCCCCATCATGCGACACATCAAACTGCGGCGATTTTTGTTACCTTTAGCATGCTTGACGTTTTTTGTGCAGAAATTAACACTGGTGAACTGAAATTCCTCGATGTTGGCCCAAAATTCAAGATGGCAGCCGAATATGCAAGATGGCGGCTCAACATTCAAGATGGCGACTGCTTAACCCACGAGCGATCGCGCTGTTGTATTTTGTACAACACGTTGAAAAAATCTCGCTTTTTGTACTCAGCATTAGCGTTGTGCTGACGCAGGTAGTCAACCGCGCGAGTTACGGAAGGTTAATGGAGTTTTAGGCTCTAAAATCATTCAATATCGGTAGGTACCGTGATTTCGGGTGAAATTGATCACTTTTCACAGTTTTTGGCTTCTTATTTTTGAATAGTTATCGATATGGTCAAACCTAATGCTTTAAAACAAGTACGACCACGGGTTTCATCAGTCAACGAAGTTGAAACTTTTACTGCAAATCATTTTTTTGCAATAAATATAATTTAAAATAAAAAATCAGAAACTTAAGTTTTGGGGTGAAATTGATCAGTCAGTGAAATGTCTTTGTAAGTACTGAACATTAATTTTCCATCTGAATTAACCACCCCGGAACACGAAAAGCTTTGTGAAACTTATACAAGTTTAGTAAATTCTCAGGTACCGTAAACCGGGGTCAAATTGATCAGCGGGGTGAAATTGATCATTCGGCTACTACATTGTAATTCCATACTAGGAAATCTTAAGCGTTGTAATGATCTTAAACTTTCTACCTCATCTGGTTCGTAGATGTCTGGAGATGAGTGTAGAATTTTATTTTTTTAGAAAAAAGTTATTTTTGCCCTAATTTTTCAGGAATTTGCGATGTATTACTCATTTAGCTGAAATCATGGCTACTAAACAATCGATTGCTAATAGGACTTCCCGTAAATTCTCTGTTTTAACATTTTTGTGGAGCCTTGATTGGAAAGTTATGTAGCTAATAAGAACATGAAATAGTTATAAAAAAGTTCATTTTATGTTGAAATAGTCATTTATTGTGACAGAAATCACTTATTTCAAATGAAATTGCCTACCTTAAGGCGTTTAAGCGAAAATTTCAAAATTTAATCTTGCGTTTAAGGTATTAAATTCACTAGTTGTAAGATTTTAAATGCGTTATTCGTTTTTAGAAAAGCAAAATTAAGCGGAAAAGGAAATTTTCCTTTCCAACCGATGCTTAATTGTATACTGATCAATTTCGCCCCAAAGTGTGATTTCCAATTTTTTAACATTTGGAGTTATTTAACTTAAAGTTTAAATTTGTTGAACAAAATTCTGTCACGTGGTTCCATGGAGATCCACTGGGTACTGATTTTACAGAAATTCTTTTGGCAAGATTTGGAATTCCACTAATGTTATCCGCAAAAGTTTTTTTAAAGTGATCAATTTGACCCCGGATTACGGTATTTAAGTTTAAAGTTTAATAAATCTCAAGAAAACGCCTAAAAGTATGCAATTTTCGTACTAAACAAGTCATTACTTGAGCAAAAGTACAATTTTGTGCATAAATATCAATATTTATAGAACTTTTGATGACGAAATCGGATTTAACGAACACTTGGTAGCTATAAACATTCATTTGAATATTGATGCCACGTGCGATACAGCTACGGTAACTAAAGTTTGAAAGTACCTTTGAAATTCGCCAAACACGCAGTTTCGGAAAATAAAAATTGCCCTCATGTCGATCAATTTCACCCCACTGATCAATTTCACCCGAAATCATGGTATATTTGGTATTGGGAAGATGCCTAGAGTCCAAAAATGGCGACCAGAATTTCCAAGATGCCGGACATAAATCCGACTCAAAATTTAACCCGTTAACGCCCAAGGTGTCTCACAATTCAAATCTTCAAATAAATTTGTTATCAAAGGTCAAGTTCCAATAAAATAAACATGATTTGACGAAAAAAATGGAAGTCTATGGTGTAGTTCCAAAAAAAATCTTCATTGTAGGTCTTCAATATCTGATAATTTTCTCGAGCTCTATGTCAGCACAACTTCTACGCTATCGTTATTTTCTGACCCGTATAAATACAATTCAGCTCTAAACAAGTGAGAGAGATGATAACCACTCGAAAAGAATAGAAGATGAACTTTTAAATCGGGGCAGAAATATAACCCGAAAACGCCTAAAAGTATGCAATGTATGGTCTTTGTAATTTTATGTAGTTTCGACTGCAGTGTTCAACATTTCTCAAATTTATTTTTTTGTAACAAATCAAATAAAGAGTGCTCACTATGTGTAGCATAACCAAACGTTAAAATACTGTAGAAGTTAGATTTTACACAGATATGATTTCTAATAAAGTAATTGAGTTTTTCCTACCCCACGAACTCTCTTTACGTACTCACCATACGTAAACTTTTCAAAAATGTTGCATGTTTTTAAAAGAAAATCGTGTTAAATACTGTTCCTTTTGATTTGTATCCTTTGACAGATACGTATTTCGACCTCAACTATAAGGTCGTCTTCAGTGTCTCGTACTTACAGGTATTCCACTAACACGTCCAGGTTCATCATCATTCCATGTTTCGATATAAAATTTCAACCAGATATACTCTACACGGCCTCTCCACTTTAGTTTGCACTACTCCATGATTTTTTATTCGTGAACAATATGTGGGTTTAATGGTGCTAGTCTGGGTACTATCAATGTTATAATAACCCAAAAATTCAATTTTATTCGGTCTACCAATTGCAGTTTAGAATTACGTACAAAAGTCTGAAAAACATAACGCTGGGGGGAAGAACATTCCCGATAGAAATCCCGAGAGGATTTACTGAAGGAATTCTGAGAGCCATACAGTGACCCCACAATTTATGAATCGGCAAAAATGACCACAGTTTATGGATCACTCATTTGATCAACATGGTGATTCATAAATAGTGTACAAAATTAAGGTGATTCATCGGTGTGGGGTCACTGTATCTGGTAGAATTCTGAGGGAATCTCAGCTGAAAGCTTGACAGGAATCCCTGAAATAATCACAGGAGAAATCCCGGGAGGAATTGCTGTATAAATTCCGAGCAAGGATCCCGGCTCGTAGCAAGAATTCCATTAGGATTCTCATGTTTCGCCAGAACACTTTGAAAGTATACTAAAATGAATCTGTAAAGTAATTTAAAAAAAAAACCGGGGGTTAAAATTTCTGAAATAATCCTTTCAGGATTTTCTGAAGCAATTCTGGCAGAAAACTCCGAAGTTTTTCGTGAAGGTATGCCTATAGAGAATACCTGATGGAATTCTTAGAGAGATGATCATGATTTCTGATGACTTCTGGTCCTGCTGGTCAGAAGCTGAGCAGGTATTCCTGTAAGAACCATAGAAGATGTCTCTATGATCTAGGATTGCCTGAAAAAAATCTCGGATGAAATCTATTTTTTTTCATATTTTTCTTTCGAGAGGAATCCCTTAAAGAGTCACAGCAGGAATCCGGGAAGGAATCTCTGAAAGAATTCCAGCACAAATCCCAGAAGGAATGCAGAAAAGAATAACTAAAAGAACCACAGCAATCTCGGAAGCAATCTCGGAAGCAATATCCGAAGCAATCCTTGGAATAAACCTGGGAAGATTCTCGAAAGGAACACCTGAGGAAATCCTGGAAAGAATTCGTGAAGGTATCTCGAAAAAAAAAAAACCTCAGCTAATCTAATCTCACATCAATTCTTCACCCCACTCTCTAGCCTCTACCTTACTGTTTTCTTTGCCCTCTATTCCAACCCTCTATCATAACCTTCAACCCTACCATCTGCCATACCCTCTACCCTATACTCTACCATAACCACTGCGTTATCCTTTACCGTACCCTCTAGTCTATATTGTGTTTAATCGTATCGTCTACCCTACTCTCTACCCTAACCTTTTCGCACCCTCAACCCAACTCTCTATCCTACCCACTTCCCTACCGTCTACCCTATCCTCTACCCTAACCTTCTACTCCACTCCCTCTACTGTATCCTTCACCCAAACCCTCTACCAGACCGCCTTCTTCACCGTTTACCCTACCCACTACCCTACCATACTCATCAAGCCTGATCGATAGATGCCCATATTGCATGATATCAAAGCTCAAACTACCATTCCATGGTTGATATCTTGGATATGGTCCGCCATCTTGGATTTAAAAATAGAGTCAAATATCGATTTTTGACTTCTACTCATGAAGCCCGATCGATAGATACCTTGGATATCTTGGATATGGTCAGCCATCTTGGATTCAAAATGGCGTCGGATATTCATTTTTGAGTTCTACCAATGAAGCCCGATCGATAGATACCCACAATGCATGGCATCATTGCTCAAACTCTCATTCCGTGGCCGCCATCTTGAATATGGTCCGCCATCTTGGATTTAAAATTATGTTAAATATCGATTTTTGACTTCTGCTCATCAAGACCGATTGATGGATACCCATATTGCATGGTATTATAGCTCAAACTATCATTCCGTGGCCGCTATCTTGGATATGGTCCGCCACCTTGTATTTCAAAATGCCGTCGGATATTCATTTTTTAGTTCTACTAACGAAGACCGATCGATAGATACCCATATTGCATAGTATCAAAGCTCAAACTCTCATTCCATGGGCGCCATTTTGGATTATGGTCCGCCATCTTGGATTTAAAAATGGCGTCGGATATTCATTTTTAAGTTCTACCTATGAAGCCCGATCGATAGATACCCATATTGCATAGTATCCGTAGCAGCATTGCCGTTAAAAAGCATATATTCTGGAGTTTTGACCGCCATCTTGGAACCTAAGCCGCCATCTTGAATTTCAATAACCCTTCTACCACATCCACATCCTTAGGAATGTGTATGCCAAATTTGATTGAAATTTCTTGACGCATTCCAGAGCCGGTACATTGATACATGTATACATACGTACATACATATCAACATACAAATAGACAAATATACAAGCATATAAACATACAATCATACATACATTGACTTTTGTATGTATTGATAAACAACTCTGCCGAAGAAATGAACTATAAATCATTAATTATTGTCAAGATTCCAGGGAAATAAATTATTTTCGTATTGGAAATGTAGCTCATAGATCGTGACAATATGTAATCTTTGCAGTATCGTTTACGCCACCTAGT